>NC_086172.1:180996306-181306306 GCF_023053635.1 Elgaria multicarinata webbii | reverse complement strand
GGCGCAAGCCCTGCACGCATGGTGTGGAGGATGTGGATTGAGAGAAGTTTTTCTCCTTCTCTCATAGTGCTAGAAACAAGGGTCATCCCATGAAGCTGAACGGTGGGAGATTCAGGACAGATGAAAGGAAGGACTTCTTCACTCAGCACATTGTTAAAGGATGGATTTAGCCACCACAAGCTGGAGTGACGGCTGCCATCTTGGACAGCTTTAAAAGGAGATTAGACAAGTCATGGAGGAGAAGGCAATATATACAGCCTCTAGTTATGATGGCTATGTTTTACATCCAAGGAAACCGCAAAGCGTGGAGGGGGAAGGCCCTAATAATGGCCCTAATAACAGGAGAGAAAATGTTCTCAAGTGACTAGAAAAGCTTTTATTGGACTCACTGCATTTCAGAAAGAAGTCTCCTTCCTCGGGGGCCACTTGTCATTCTCTAAATGTAATTCAGAAAACCTCACCAATGCTTCCTTTGTTGCAAAAAGCTCCAGATATATATTTACATCCAGCACAGCAGGCGTAATGCCTCTCAATGCCAGTTGCTTCTGGACATGAGGAAGTGGGTCTTGTGGTGCTGGTGTGCTGCTTCTGCGATGCCCACAGGCAGCCGGTTGGCCACTGTGTGAACAAAATGTTGGCCTGGATGGGGCCTTTGGTCTGATCCAGCAGGGCTCTTCTTATGTTCTTATGAATGGTCTTCTTCACTCAGCCCTGGTTGGCACCTTGGGTTCATAAAACAAATCCACAACAGGTTTCGAGACGACACGCCAGCCAAGATCTTCCCAGCGCCAAGAAGAGAAGTACTGCGCCTTCCCGAGCCTTGGCGATGATACTTCTCTTAATTAAAATATTTATTTATTAATTCAGCCCTTCTTCCATCTCGGTCCTGAATTTTGCACATGGGGGATTAATTATTCTGATTTACATTGGAGTATGATTTCCAACGATTTTTAATTAATGATTTGCCTGCCAGGAAGCTTGTACAAATTGGCATAGGGGCGAAGACGGCAAATCCCATTTCAATTCAAGGGGAGGCCACTGTCAGCTTGATGGAGTCAGTGCTAACTTAAGTGTACAAGGATGCAGAAATGTCACTTTATCTACATTCCTGGGCTGTCATCCTAATTAACAAACTCCAGTTCCAACAGATTTTCACTTCCCTTCCCTCCAGAACTGAGGTGCACCCGGAGAGACCTGCTGGGTTTTGAGCAATGTGTTTCTGTAGACACCGGAGGGGGGGAACAGACGTCGCCCCTCCCTCTGTTTTTCTTCTATTTCCTGGCCTGGCCCGCAGAAAACAGCAGGAAGGAGCTGGGTCAGTGGAGCTGTCCATTTCTTTCCCTTCTTTCTTCCTCTTATTCCAGTGCCCCCCCCTTCTTTAAACAAAAAAATACTTCTGGCAGCTGCCGCTTCTGACTTAAAATTTTCCCAGCATGCCAGGGAGAGGCAGCACCAGTATCCTTTGGTTGGGTGGGAACACCTGCTGAGCCGGAAGGGGAGATAGTGAGAGAGGACACTGCAACTTCTGGCATTTACTTTGGCCACAGCTAGACCTAAGGTTTATCCTGGGATCATCCAGGGTTCGCCCCTGCCTGAGCACTGGATCCCCTGTGTGTCACCTAGATGAACAGGTTTGACTAGGGTGACCATATGAAAAGGAGGACAGGGATCCTGTATCTTTAACAGTTGCATAGAAAAGGGAATTTCAGCAGGTGTCATCTGTATATATGAAGAACCTGGTGAAATTTCCTCTTCATCACAACAGTTAAAGCTGCAGGAGCTATACTGCAGCTATACTATGACCAGATTTAAAAGAGGGCAGGGCACCTGCAGCTTTAACTGCTGTGATGAAGAGGGAATTTCACCAGGTTCTCCATATATACAAAGGACACCGGCTGAAATTTCCTTTTCAATGCAATTGTTAAAGATACAGGAGCCCTGCCCTCCTTTTCATATGGTCACCCTAGGTTTGACCCCTGGACGATCCAGGGAAAAACCTTAGGTCTAGCTATGACCTTAGTTATGAGTAGTATCCAACGTTAGCCCTACATAGAGTAAAACCATTGAAATGAATGAGACTTAAGTTAGTCATAAGTCCCCTTCCTTTCAATGGGTCTGCTCCATGCAGAATTAACATTGGGTGCTATCTTATATGTGTAACACGTGTGCATGCCAACTTTTTATTAAAATATTCAGTTCAGAGTGCAAATATTAAAACCAATGAACAGTATCAACAGTAAAAGGAGCATGGGCAATAAATAATTTAGCTCTCATAAAACACAGAAGAAGAAAAACAACTGAATTAAAATGGTACAATGAAGACTCCCAAAGATAGCAGTGATAAGAGAGTAAGGCCATAGAACTACAAAGAGTGATTGAAAGCCTTGGCAAATGAGCAGGGCCGGTGCCAGACTATTTTGTGCCCTAGGCAAGGTGAGCTACTTTCACCCCACCCCACCCCACAAAAAAATGCCAACTTTGATTTTTAAGAACATTTGTTTCCTGGTAAAAATAAGGAGCACAAAACTTGAAACTGCTCATGCCAATTATAGCAAACAAATTGGAAAGGAACGTCTATGGGTCTAAAATGCATTATTTAATGGGAATATCACCTCCAAATCATCCCCCCCCACTCACATACACACGCACACACACACTCAGCATCACTCACTCCAAACAAACACAAGCATAAACACATGCATTCACTCAAAGACTCCATTTACCCATACATTCTCTCTCTCTCTCTCTCTCTCTTTTCCAGACGCATTCTGGAAGTCCGAACGTGGAGCCACCCCACCCCCACTCCAGTGACTTCACTTCGGCTGGGCGGGCGCAGGGCGCCATCTCGCCCGCCCAGGCCCAGCTGAATCCTCGGGCCGGGCCGGCTCACAGCCAACGCGCATAAGTGCTGGGCTGTGCCCGGCGCCCCTCTTAGCTTGGCGCTCTAGGAGGCCGCCTGAGTGGCCTCTATGGTAGCACCGGCCCTGCAAATGAGTATATTTTCCTTCATTGCATGAAGGAGAAATGATAGGGTGCCTTTCTGGACTGAAACCAAGGGCAATAAGATTCACGGACACCCGCACCCACACACCCGCACACCAAATGCATTTGACAGCATGTGTACCTTTGAAAACATTAATCATAGAATCATGGAATCATAGAATAGCAGAGTTGGAAGGGGCCTACATGGCCATCGAGTCCAACCCCATGATCAATGCAGGAATCCACCCTAAAACATACCTGACAGATGGTTGTCCAGCTGCCTCTTGAAGGCCTCTAGTGTGGGAGAGCCCACAACCTCCTTAGGGAACTGGTTCCATTGCCGTACTGCTCTAACAGTCAGGAAGTTTTTCCTGATGTCCAGCTGGAATCTGGCTTCCTGTAACTTGAGCCCGTTATTCCGTGTCCTGCACTCTGGGAGGATCGAGAAGAGATCCTGGCCCTCCTCTGTGTGACAACCTTTCAAGCCTTTGAAGAGTGCTATCCTGTCTCCCCTCCATCTTCTCTTCTCCAGGCTAAACATGCCCAGTTCTTTCAGTCTCTCTTCATTGGGCTTTGTTTCCAGACCCCTGATCATCCTGGTTGCCCTTCTCTGAACACGCTCCAGCTTGTCTGCGTCCTTCTCTTTACTCAATGGGTGAAGACTGTGTACATTTCAAAGAGGCACACAACTGATGCAGGCATTTGGGGAAAGATGCACAAAAAGACACAAGCATTTTCATGTGGCAACGCCCCCACGAAGTTTGCAATCTGATATGGACATGAGAGGGGAAATGCTTTGAGGTGCAATTTAGAAAGCTTCAGCGATGTTGTGTTTTGACTGTATGGAATCCTACTCCCTGGCATTTCTAGGTAAGGCTAAGAGGGAATGCTGCCTGAAACCCTGGAGAGCTGCGGCTGCCAGTCAGTGTTGACAGTACTGGGCTACATGGACCAAGGGTCTGACTCAGGCCAGATCTACACCAAGCATGATATTGCACTATGAAAGTGATATGAAAGTGGTATATAAAAGGCAGGAGCCACACCAAGCAGGATATAGCACTATGAAAGCAGTATATGGTCTGTGTCAATGGGCCCCAACAGTTGTCAGTGCACTTCAGTACCACTATAAAGCAGCAGTGTGGCTCCTGCCTTTTATATACCACATTCATGCGACTTTCATAATACAATATCTTGCTTGGTGTAGATCTGGCCTTAGTCTAGGTAGCTTCATATGTTCCTAAAGGGGCTTCCTTGAGTTCATGGATGAGGTGAGATGCTCACTGGCTCACAGCTCCCATTCTGGACCGCTGTGACAGAGAGGAAGTGACATGGCCAAAATCATTCCATGGGCTTGTCCACCTCGGATGAATATAGATGATGGCTGGTTTCCAGGAGGTTCATTACATATGATCACTTGGTAGGCTGCCCTGTTACAAAGTAGCTTCTGTGAGCGGAACTGACTCCACTTTGAAGCAGCCAAAACCCCACCTGCAGCAGGAATGAGACTGAGAGCATTCACACAAAGATAGATCAAGTAATCGTTTTCTGATAGGCTTCTTCAAAAAGCATTCCCCGGAGACAAAGGTGGGGGTAAAATTAAGCAGAATATGAATGCTGGATGGCAAGAGTGATACCTGGTCATACACATGCTCATGCATCCCTGTTGCAGAACCCAGCCTGAACACATGTCTTTAAAGAATCAATATCGTGTAAAGTCATCTTTTATAAAGGGAATGTTTCAGCAAGTACAGCCATCATCCCCAATCACCCTCTTTGGTATGTCTCTTTCCCACAGCAAGTAGCATCACTTCCAGTGTTTATGAGCAGTGATGACACTGCTTTTCTTTAGATTGTATAAAACCCCTCAGGTTTTAGAGAAAGGAAGGCTGGCGCTCTCTCTTTCTCTCTCTCTTTTACTAGAAGCACAGGGCTATACTAATGAATCCTGCTTGCGAGAGCAAGCTTCGATTGGTGAGTGCTTTGCCTCCCCTATCCAAGGCTCAGCTAATTCCCCCAAAACTAGCTTGTGCATTTGTATCTGTTTCAACCTCAATAACTGTGCCATTGTGGCGTTACCCTCTTCAGTGGTGTAGATTTCTTCAGTAAGAATCACCTTACTTAGCCACAGACTCTCTATTGCCAATGTCAAAAGACTCCTTATAAGCAGGTGTAAGTCTCATTAGAAGGTGTGCAAGTTTGTACACGGGTCTAATGAGAGCACATCACGTAACAGCCCCCACATGTATCATTTCCCCTCCTCCCCTACCACTGCCATGGCCTTGGCCTCCTCCTCTCCACTTCCCCCAAATTTCCCCCATGAGGGCAGTGGAACTTTGGGATGGGAACCCTTGAATGGGGGTCATTGCATCCGGGGTAATCTAAGATGGAGCGTGGCAGCAGGAGGGAGGAGGCAATGGCCAGCTCCACTCCCAGTCAAAAGCTCCACCTCTCTCATAGAACCATAGAATCATAGAATAGCAGAGTGGGAAGGGGCCTACAAGGCCATCGAGTCCAACTCCCTGCTCAATGCAGGAATCCACCCTAAAGCATCCCTGACAGATGCTTGTCCAGCTGCCTCTTGAAGGCCTCTAGTGTGGGAGAGCCCACAACCTCCCTAGGTCACTGGTTCCATTGTCGTACTGCTCTAACAGTCAGGAAGTTTTTCCTGATGTCCAGCCGGAATCTGGCTTCCTTTAACTTGAGTCCATTATTCCGTGTCCTGCACTCTGGGAGGATCGAGAATTGATCCTGGCCCTCCTCTGTGGGACAACCTTTGAAGGGTTGTGCTATCACGTCTTTGAAGTGCTATCACGTCTCCCCTCCATCTTCTCTTCTCCAGGCTAAACATGCCCAGTTCTTTCAGTCTCTCCTCATAGGGCTTTGTTTCCAGACCCCTGATCATCCTGGTTGCCCTCCTCTGAACACGCTCCAGCTTGTCTGCATCCTTCTTGAATTGTGGAGCCCAGAACTGGATGCAATACTCTAGATGAGGCCTAACCAGGGCCAAATAGAGAGGAACCAGTACCGCAAGTGATTTGGAAGCTCTACTTCTATTAATGCAGCCCAAAATAGCATTTTCCTTTCTTGGTTCCATTGTCGTACTGCTCAAACAGTCAGGAAGTTTTTCCTGATGTCCAGCCGGAATCTGGCTTCCTGTAACTTGAGCCTGTTATTCCGTGTCCTGCACTCGGGGATTGGGGAGGAGGCGACATCAGGGGAGGAGAGCAAAATGGCAGAGGCAGCAGCGGGAGGGCGAGTAAGCGTGGCAGTGGATGCTTGAGCGAGATGCTGGTGGAGGTGGTAGGTGGCCAAAATAGAGGAAGGGGAGGTGGCTGCAGGCAAGGGGGAGATGGGGGCAGTGGGGATGGCCAGTGGGGGTGGGGAGAGGAGGAGGAAGAGGAGGCCGAGGGCATGGTTGTCAGGACCATGCCCAAAGCCCCCCCCACCGGAGCCCTGGGCTTACCAGTGGTTATATACACACCCCGATAAGTTATTAATTGCTCAACAGTCATTTGTATTCACTCAAAGACTTCCAGAGCCTCTCTGCCTCTCCTCAAAATGATTTATCCGTTTCTCACCCACTTTCTTTCAGGGCAAATTTCCCAAGTCAAATTGAAAATCCAGCCTCTCTCATTGCCTTGGGCCATGGGGAAAAACCCACCTCTCGTTTACTCGTTCCGCATCCCCCCCCCACGTATACGTTCCTTCTGAATTTTGCCCTAAAGCAGATACGCTCCCCAGCGCAATCACCTTCCAAATTCTCCCCGCGTTGCTAGCAGCCTTTTAGCACCACCACACCAAAATAGCTATCATAGGGAAACACAGCACGCCTGTCACTATTCAAAAAGAGAGAGAGAGAGAGAGAGAGAGAGAGAGAGAGAGAGAGAGAGAGAGAGAGAGAGCATGCTCAATACATCATGAAATATTTATGTAGGGTGACTTGTATGATAAGAATATTAGAACTCCAGGGGAGAGATTGTTCAAATTGTAATGGTCTTTAAGCGATGTCGAAGTTCTGATTTCGGTGTCGCCTAGCCTACAAGGCACTGACCAGCCTTCTCCATCCCGGCACACCCTCACGTCACCCACAGTCAGCAGGCAGGGCACCAGGTTGGGGAGGAAGGCTCAACAGGCTGAGCAGCTAGTCACCTGGAAAACATATTATTCCCATTACCTTTTGGGGGTACAAGTGGTTAAGAGGTGGGTAGAATCATAGAATCATAGAATAGCAGAGTTGGAAGGGGCCTACAAGGCCATCGAGTCCAACCCCCTGCTCAATGCAGGAATCCACCCTAAAGCATCCCTGACAGATGGTTGTCCAGCTGCCTCTTGAAGGCCTCGAGTGTGGGAGAGCCCACAACCTCCCTAGGTAACTGATTCCATTGTCGTACTGCTCTAACAGTCAGGAAGTTTTTCCTGATGTCCAGCTGGAATCTGGCTTCCTTTCACTTGAGCCCGTTATTCCGTGTCCTGCACTCTGGGATGATGGAGAAGAGATCCTGGCCCTCCTTGTGTGACAACCTTTTAAGTATTTGAAGAGTGCTATCACGTCTCCCCTCAATCTTCTCTTCTCCAGGCTAAACATGCCCAGTTCTTTCAGTATCTCTTTATAGGGCTTTGTTTCCAGACCCCTGATCATCCTGGTTGCCCTCCTCTGAACACGCTCCAGCTTGTAAACAATCTTGTTTCATCCAACTAGCTTGTGTGGCTTACCTGAAGAGTTACAGCCATGTGAAAAAGAAAGTACACCCTCTTGGAATTGTATGATTTTACATGTTGTTGTTTATTCGTTCAGTCGTTTCCGACTCTTCGTGACTTCATGGACCAGCCCACGCCAGAGCTTTCTGTCGGCTGTCGCCACCCCCAGCTTCCCCAAGGTCAAGTCTGTCACCTTCAGAATATCCTCCATCCATCTTGCCCTTGGTCGGCCCCTCTTCCTTTTGCCTTCCACTTTCCCTAGCATCAGCCTCTTTTCCTGGGTGTCCTTTCTTCTCATTATGTGGCCAAAGTACTTCAGTTTTGCCTTGAATACCATTCCCTCAAGTGAGCAGTCTGGCTTTATTTCCTGGAGTACGGACTGATGTGATCTTCTTGCAGTCCAAGGCACTCTCAGAATTTTCCTCCAACACCACAGTTCAAAAGCATCTATCTTCCTTTGCTCAGCTTTCCTTATGGTCCAGTTCTCGCAGCCATACATATCAGGACATATAACAATCATCTGTTCCTTAGCAGGTCTAAAAATTAGGTAAATACAACCTCAGATGAACAACAACACATGACTATTACACCGTGTCATGATTTATTTAACAGAATTAAAGCCAAAATGGAGAAGCCATATGTGAAAAAGTAAGTATACCTTATGATTCAATAGCTTGTAGAACCACCTTTAGCAGCAATAACTTGAAGTAATCGTTTTCTGTATGACTTTATCAGTCTCTCACATCTAGGGTGACCATATGACTGGATTTGCCCAGATTTGCCTGGGTTTTTGGTGGCAAATCCGGGAGGGCAGGGAAATCCAGATTATTTTCAAAGAGCAGCTCTAGAAGGAATTAACAAAAATGCTGATAACTCTGTCATTTTTTAAGATAAAGACATGAAACCTGGCACAATGGTAGCTCTTAGGAAGGGCTTTAGTCATACCAAATTTGAAACAGATCTGTTCATCCATAGATTTTTTAGGATTTTTTTTTAAATTGAGGTTTTAAAATTATTATTTTTAAATCGTCATTTTTAAAGTTAAAGAGATGAAACTTTGTACCATGATAGGATTTAGGTAGAGCTTTAGCCACACCAAATTTGAAACAGATCCGTTCATCCATAGATTTTTTAGGATTTTTTTTAAAAATTGAGGTTTTAAAATTATTATTTTTAAAATCGTCATTTTTAAAGATAAAGAGATGAAACTTTGTACCTTGATAGGATTTAGGTAGAGCTTTAGCCACACCAAATTTGAAACATATCCGTTCATCCATTGATTTTTTAGGATTTTTTTTTAAAAATTGAGGTTTTAAAATTATTATTTTTTAAACTGTCATTTTTAAAGATAAAGAGCTGAAAGTTGGCACCATGATAGCTTTTAGTTAGAGCTTTAGCCATACCAAATTTGAAACAGATCTGGGGCCAGTAGCAAACCCTGTTAACAACAACAGCAGCTTGCAATGAGTGAAGATACAGTCAGAAAAGATATTTGCGGGAAGGGGAGAATGTAACACAGAGAGTATAGCAAAAACTTCAAAGTACAGCAAAACCTACAAAAGTAGGAGTGAGTGAAGTTAATTTCAGATACATTGAATCTCTCACTTGTTCTTTATTTCAGTGATTTTAACATTAAGATGTTATGTAGAACAGATGTGTCTTAAATGTGTGCTGTAAAATCAGACATGTGACCAAGGCTATGTTCGGGTGGGCACGCCCCCTTGCTACTGGACACGCCCCCTTTGGGGCAACCATGTTGTCCTCCTTTTTGGTTTCCAAAATATGGTCACCCTACTCACATCGTTGTGGAGGAATTTCGGCCCACTCTTCTTTATAATGGTGCTTCTGTTCATTGAGGTTTGAGGGCATTTGTTTATGCACAGCTCTCTTAAGGTCCCGCCTCAGCATTTCAATCGGGTTGAGGTCTTGACTTTGACTGGGCCATTGCAACACCTTGATTCTTTTCTTTTTCAGCCATTCTCTTGTAGATTTGCTGGTGTGCTTGGGATCATTGTCCTGCTGCACGACCCAATTTCGGCCAAGCTTTAGCTGTGGGACAGATGGCCTCACATTTGACTCTAGAATACTTTGGTATACAGAGGAGTTCATGGTCGAATCAATGACTGCAAGGTTCCCAGATCCTGTGGCTGCAAAACAAGCCCAAATCATCATCCCTCCACCACCGTGTTTGTGCTGATATGCTGTGTTTGATTGTCGCCAAACGTGGCGCTGTGCATTATGGCCAAACATCTCCACTTTGGTCTCGTCTGTCCAAAGGACATTGTTCCAGAAGTCTTGTGGTTTGTTCAGATGCAACTTTGCAAACCTAAGCCGTGCTGCCACGTTCTTTTTAGAGAGAAGAGGCTTTCTCCTGGCAACCCTTCCAAACAAACCATACTTGTTCAGTCTTTTTCTAATTGTACTGTCATGAACTTTAACATTTAACATGCTCACTGAGGCCTGTAGAGTCTGAGATGTAACTCTTGGCTTTTTTGCAATTTCTCTGAGCGTTGCACGGTCTGACCTTGGGGTGATTTTGCTGGGACGTCCTCTCCTGGGAAGATTGGCAACAGTCTTGAATGTTTTCCACTTTTGAATCATCTTTCTCACTGTAGAATGATGGACTTTAAATGGTTTGGAAATGGCCTTATAACCCTTCCCAGATTGATGGGCAGCAGCAATTGCTTCTCTAAGATCATTGCTGATGTCTTTCCTCCTTGGCATTGTGTTAACACACACCTGGATGCTCCAGACCAGCAAACTGAAAAAACTTTGGCTTTTATCGAGGTGGTCATACTTGCTGATGATCAATTAATCACGGGCATTTGATTAGCAGCACCTGTCTGCTCTTTATTTATTTATTTATTTATTTATTTATTACATTTCTATACCGCCCAATAGCCGAAGCTCTCTGGGCGGTTCACAAAAATTAAATTCCTATGGAAGCAGTAAGGGTGTACTTACTTTTTCACACATGGCTTCTCCATTTTGGCTTTATTTCTGCTAAATAAATCATGACACGGTGTAATATGTCATGTGTTGTTGTTCATCTGAGGTTGTATTTACCTAATTTCTAGATCTGCTAAGGAACAGATGATTGTTATTATTTATTTATTTATTTTATTTTATTACATTTATATACCTCCCCACAGCCAAAGCTCTCTGGGCGGTTTACAACAATTAAAAATAGTAAACATTAAAAGTATACAAAAATTAAAAAAACATAAAAACGGTATAAAAACAACAGTTTTTATGTCCTGATATGTAAAATCATACAATTCCAAGAGGGTGTACTTTCTTTTTCACATGACTATATGTCTGTGGCCGTTGCTAGACGAGGGTTTAGCCCGGGTTGACACCCGGGCTCCCTGCTGTGTGTGCAGACGACGGACAGGGGATCCCGGGGTCAGCCCGGGCTAAACCCTCCCTTGACCTGGGATAACCGGATCCACTTGTGGCTGATGCGACGGGGCTGATGCGACGGGGCTTTCCCTTACCCCATCGCGTGTTATGTCTAGCTAGGGGCGACGGCCTGCGCTAGTTGCAGCACGGCCTCACCCCGACTCCCCACCGGATTATCAGGTAGGTGTAGAAAGGCCCTGTGACTCGCCTGCCCAAGAATGACAACAGTGGCTTTATGGACAGACCCTACTCAGCCACATGGATCTCTAAATCCCAGCTGAGTGTTTTAGCTTCAAGCATTCATTTATGGATCATGGTCCCTGGAGCACCCCTCAAGCTAGGTAACACAAAGTGGTATCATCACATGTACTCAAACCGTATTAGAGATAAAAGAACTTTGCAAGGATGAAAAAAGCGAAGGCACTTCACCAAATACCATATCATTACAATGATTAGAAGAAGCCTAACGGAAATAGTGGCCAGCATAAAATCTTTATCCTCTCAATTAACAAAGCAAGTCATAATTTAGATATTATAAGTTATAGTTACCTGTCTGGAATGCATGGTTGGCAGTCATGTTTGGTAGCTTCTCATTCTCTCAGGATCTCTTCTTGATCCTCCCAGAGTGAAGGACACGGAATAATGGACTCAAGTGACAGGAAGCCAGATTCCAGCTGGACATCAGGGAAGACGTCCTGACTGTTAGAGCTGTACAACAATGGAATCAGTTACCTAGGGGGGTTGTGGGCTCTCCCACACTAAAGGCCTTCAAGAAGCAGCTGGACAACCATCTGTCAGGGATGCTTTAGGGTGGATTCCTGCATTGAGCCGGGGGTTGGACTCGATGGCGTTGTAGGCCCCTTCCAACTCTGCTATTCTATGATTCTATGATTCTAGTCCTTGTCTTACCAACGTGACCCACCATGCTCCTGAGAGCTGACAGGACATCCACTGATGTTGCTATGTAGATTATAGAGAACTATACTCTCTGCAAAATTTTGCTAGTCTTGATAAAACCTCTTTTGGTCCCTTAAAAGCCCTTTTTGTCCAAATATGAACCCCAACACAGAGAAGTGTGATTTTTGAGGGGTGGGGGTACCATTTGCCAGGAGTAGGGATGAGAGAAGAAGAGATACTCAAGCTTGCTGAAATTCTCCAAACTTTACTTCAAAGCTCAGTTCAGCTGATGCCTGTTCTTGTTTGAGACCCGTTGTTCATTCAAAAGGGAAAACGTGTGCAATTTGGGGAAGTTGTGCATTCTTCAAAAGTTGCGCGTTTTGAGAAAGTTGCGCATTTTTCAAGTGCACATTTTGTGAATGCAAATTTGGGAATTTGCCAGTGTTTTCGGAGAACGTGTGCTCCCATGCCTCTTTGCGTACAGGGTTGTGAACAGGCAATTTTTAAGTGGTTCGTGAACTGAACTGAAATTTTTACACATTCCTCACCATGAGTGCCTTTTACAAGCTTCACCTGGTTTGCTAGTCATGGCATTTCCTGGAGAAGTCTTCAACTGAAGAGAGAATCCCTAAGTTAGTAGGCGGCAAGTAGTGCTCACACCTTTCTCAAGATAGCTCAAGATCCATTGATGTCTGGCCTTCTCCTAGATTCAACTTGGTTTAGGACTTAACAGGATAGATCTGAGGGCTTTGCTAGACGTACCTGTTAATCCAGGCATATGGAGGGGCCAGCTCACGCTGCAGCTAGCGTGGGCTGTCGCTTCTAGCTAGACGTCAGGCGCAATGGGGCAAAGGAAGCCCCATTGCGTCCGCCATTTTTTTTATGTTTTAAAGGGACTGGAGCGAAGGAGCACAGGAGCGCACAGGTAAGTTGTTTTTTTTTTTTTTAAAAAAAAAAAGGTTTCCCCATTCCCTCCATGCCCCAATCTCCCACCCCCAGCCACGATCTCCCTCCCCCCACAGGCCATGATCTCCCTCCCCCCAGCTGCGATCTCCCCACCCTGGTTCCGCTCTTCCCCCCCTGGACCCGATCTCTCCCACACGCAATTTCCCTCCCAGTGTGCAGCTTTTCCCAGCTAGTCGCGAGTAAGCCGCATAGCTGGGAAAAGCCGTGGAATGGGCTAGACCTTCCATGGCCCTGGGCTCAGCCTGGGGCTGCAGAAATACCAGGCCAAAGGTGGTGCCAGTTATCCTGGGCCAAGGGAGGGTTGACCCCGGGCTGACCCCAGGATCCCCTGTGCATCATCTGGACGCACAGGGGTCAGCCCAGGCTAAATCCTCATCTAGCAAAGGCCTGAGTCTCCCAATCTCCAGCCCAGCTTTTGCCAAGAGGAATGCTGAAACAGCAAAGTACCTTAGAGAATATCTATCCATCTATCTAGGCTTAAAAATTGGTAGTTTAGAAAGGATCTAATTTGATGAAGATCATGAAGCCATAATACAATTGTTAGTGATTAGGGTTTGCAGGGGGTTTATTGGTGAGCAAAAAGTTGGACTTCATAGCATTCCTGTGTACTGTTAGAGACCTGTGTAGTCTGACTTAACTAGCAGTTGTATAGTTAATTAAATTAAAAGCCCTTTCACATATGGCAATAATTCACAGCTTCACGGAGCTATTTATGCCAGCTAGGTTATGTCATCCCTGAAGATTAGATAGGTTGTGCTTCCCATGCTAGAATGCTGGAGTCTCTCTCTTACAGGAAAGTCAATTAATTTCCCAGGCTGGGATGGTTCGGGAACTGGGAAGGAGCAGACCACCTTCTCTTGAATGTGTGTGTGCTGGCCGGCCTGTCAGCTAATGAGAGAAGACAGCCGTTGCCTGTTAATTCATGAGCTGAGGGTAGGCATTTAGCATACAGGATTATAAAATCTAGCACTTATGTTTTGTCCCTTGGTCTTGCTTCAAGGGGGAATACGCTTGCAAATAATTTCTGCTGGTTCTGGAGGAATGACTTCTCGTATAAATTGCGGACTCAAATATACAATCAACTTATAACAGAAGTGCCTACGATGAAGGGATCTACACTAGTATATGAAACGTTGTTTTTACAGCCATTGAACGTTTTGTTTTTGAACGATATAAAACGTAGCAGTTTTTAAAACGTTTACTTACGTTTTCTCTTTCCGTGGGAATGCATTCCTTTTATTATTTATTTATTTATTTATTTATTTATTGCACTTATATACCGCTCCCATAGGCAGGGCTCTCTGGGCGGTTTACAGAAATTCTAAAATTGAGATAAAAACAAGTATACAAAATTTAAAATTCTAAAGCACAGAACATACACACATAAAACATTAAAAACCGTTAAAAAACTAAACATGTGGGTGATTAAGATGTGCCGCCATATGCCTGGGCAAAGATGAAAGTCTTAACCTGGAGCTGGAAAGATAGCAGCATTGGCGCCAGGCGAGCCTCGTCAGGGAGATCATTCCATAGTCTGGGGGCCACCACCAAAAAGGCCCTGTCCCTCGTTGCCACACTCCAAGCCTCTCTCGGAGTAGGCACCTGGAGGAGGACCTTAGATGTTGAACGTAGTGACCGGATATATTCATGTTGGGAGAGGAGTTCCGTCTGGTATTGTGGTCCCACTAAGAAAATGAATCGTTTGTTCTATTTCCCCGTCTGCCAATTTCCCTCCCACTTCCTCTTCTCTCCGAGACAATCCTCCACCTACAAACAATCTACCAAGTAGCCTCCCAAAAGTGAAACTGGAAGTGGCTGCAAAAAAGAGGCTTGAAAGAAAAAAAACACGGCTCCAACTTTGGGCACGGAAATTACATAAACATGCCCCCAGGAATGTGATTGGCTAATTAAGAACTACAGGAAGCCCATTTAATACGATGAAATCGGCCACATCATACCAAATAGAACGACTTATTTCAGATAAGTTCAAAATAAAAACCGGAGAAAAGACAACAATAAAATGTCACAAACCAAATGTCATGTGGCGTAACACTATGAAATGGACACTTAAAAATGGTAAGACATGTTCTAACTTTACTAGTGTAGATCCCCTCTTTGTCATCTGGAGAGAGGGGTGAACTTTCTTATTCTGCATCCATTTTCTATAAATAAACTGCCATCTCTTTGCGTAAGTGGCTTTGTTTCATCTTGGTAATCAGGAGAAGGTAAGTTGACTGGGACCTGACAGAGTCAGTATCCCAGATCAATACAGGGTTCCATGGTTGGTTTTGCTGCAATGAACTAACACGGCACCCATCTGGAGGTTACATACTGTAGACTCACCTTCCGTCTCAGACTAAATCAGACCATTACTTGAGGCAGGGATTGAACCTGGTACCTTGTGCATTCCAAAAAGTATGTGCTGTACCAGGGAGCATTACCAAAGGAACGCTGTAAAACCTTAATCTTGTGAAAGCAGAGGGCAGCCTGGCAAATGACTTCTTAAGTGCCTGAATAAATAATCTATGGGCTATTAGAACCTGAACAACAAGAAACCCATGCAAAGGGGAAAGGGGAGACAGAGGAAGTCAGCCAATTTGCATGCTGAATGGAAGTGACTTGCAGAGCAAGGGAGCAGTCATTTAAACATTTTGAGAGATGCAGCATCCTGCAGTTTAAGTAAGGATGTAGATCAACCCATACTTCCAAAGCTTTGCATGTACACCAACACATTCATGGAACCATAGAATCATAGAATAACAGAGTTGGAAGGGGCCTACAAGGCCATCGAGTCCAACCCCCTGCTCAATGCAGGAATCCACCCTAAAGCATCCCTGACAGATGCTTGTCCAGCTGCCTCTTGAAGGCCTCTAGTGTGGGAGAGCCCACAACCTCACCAGGCAACTGATTCCATTGTTGTACTGCTCTAACAGTCAGGAAGTTTTTCCTGATGTCCAGCTGGAATCTGGCTTCCTGTCACTTGAGCCCGTTATTCTGTGTCACTTTGATGGAGAGAGACGCTTGCTTGCCTGCACAAGCCTTTCTTCCATGTTGAAATATTCCTCTCCTGAAAGCACCGGGGAGGCTCTCGCAGGTGACAGAACTCTTGTGTGCACTGGAGGCCCTAATCTTGCCTGGACTCACTGGCTTCGGGTCATTCCTTTATTCCCCCCCCCCCCTCAAATGTACAAATCTATTTGAATCTGCAAATGGACTTTGTATGGATTTTCAATCATAAGGCAACAGTTAACTCAAAATTTATGGGCTGCTTCTCAAAATGGCTAAATCAAAGGATTCATAGCTCATTTTATAGGCAGAAAGCTTCTGCATTAGAGGGGGGTGGCGGAAATACAGACAAACAATATTAAAGCACCAATGCATTCATCTCCACTCGGTGTTTAAATATTTAGGTATTGTTTGCTCCCAGGCTTGCTGTAGGATATTGAATCATCTCTTCCACATTAACTTTTATGTAGCAAATATTCCCGAAACACACCAAAAGAAGGGCCTTTCATCTGCCAAAATGAAAAATAGAGGATATCAATAACTAAGCTGCTTTTCATAAGTCATATTAAATCAAGACGTATGCTGATAGCATTAATGATTGTGTAGAATTCTCATTAGAGAAGAATTATAGCAAATAGGGATCTGTGAACAGATGTCAAAACATACTTTTCTCGGAGTGGGGAAAAGACCCTGTTCTGATATTTTTACATTTTTAGACGTCTTTTACTCGGTCCATTGGCAGCTTATAGTAATTAATGTCGCACTGGCTCAAGGGTTGGGTCTGGGCGCAGGAAACCCAGGAAGGCTAGCAACTGGCTGTTAGCAACCCACCATCTGTAAGGCTAGACTTCCTCACAGGGTTGTTGTGAGGAGTAAACTAGATCATTGAGCAGCACATCGTAGGTCAGGAATTACAAAAATCCGGGCCTTTCTGGGGTTCCCAATTTGGCCCTCGGGGTTCCCCAAATGGCCAAGACCCCTCTTCCCCAAGACCCACCAGTCACTGGGTGGTTTCCTGGCTCCGGGGCAGATTTTTTTTTGGGGGGGGCTTCTAAAAGGTTTAAATGCCTCTCCTACGGATTAGTTACTGGCAGTGAGGGTATTCAGCTAAAATATGCTGGAATTGTGGTCCCAGTACTTGTATTTGTCTCCTGAAAGCTTCTCCAAAATGAAATTAGGCTGAAAGAGATTAAGAACATCAGAAGAGTCTTGATGCTGGATCAGACCATGAGTCTATCTGGTCCAGCATTCTGTTCACACAGGGGGCAACCAGGTGTTCTGCACCCCTGTCCTATTATGATGATGATGATGATGATGATGATGATGATGATGATGATGATGACGATGATGGAACCTGGGGTCAGCCCATGAAGCTGATCGGTGGGAGATTCAGGACAGATACAAGGAAGTCCTTCTTCACACAGTGCATAGCCAAATTACGGAATTTGCCACCACAAGATGTGGTGATGGCCACCAACTTGGATGCCTTTCAAAAGGGGGTTGGATAAATTCCTGGAGGAGAAGGCTATTGATGGCTACTAGTCCTGGAGGAGAAAGCTATTGATGGCTACTAGGCTATGTGCTACCTCAAGTATCAGAGGCAGAAAGCCTATATGCATACACCAGTTGCAGGGGAACATGGGTAAGTGGTTACTGTTGGACTCAGGTCCTGGTTGTGGGTTTCCCATGGGGAGCTGGTCAGCCAGTATGGCTCTTCTTATGTTCACTGTGAAGGTAGGCTTCACAGTGTTCGGACCCTATTACACCTGTCCTGAAAGGTCTGCTCTGGTTGGTTGGTTGGTTTTAACCTTTAAAACCCTATACAGGTGTTGGTTTAAACCTTTAAAGCCCTAAACAGCTTAGGACCTGGCTATCTTAGCAATTGCCTCTCTCACTGTAAACCTGTCTGAGTACTAAGACCCACAGGAGAGGCCCTATCAGCCACAGAGGCCCATGGGGGTACCCTGGGAATGGCTTTCCTCCTCGTGAGCTACAATTGCCTCCCACTCTCTTGGCCTTTAGAGAGGGTGTCAAGTTGCTTCGTTTCACATTGGTGTTTCACAATGTGTAGTTTTAATCCTCTGTTTTTATTGTTTAAGGTGTAATTGTTTTAAATTGGTGTTACTCTACCTAGGGATGGGCGAACTCCCCTCAGTTGGCCCCACTCGCCAGACCCCAGGGAGCTGCTAGGCGGTCTGTGGGCATCCGGTGCTCAGCCTCCCCACTCCCTCACCAAGGCGCCATTTTGCATAAAAACGCACCTCGGTCTTTTATGTAAAGGGTGATTTTGCACAAATGTTGCCTGTAAAGAGGCCACTTATACACAATTTCAGGCATAAGTGGTCTAAATACTTTTCAACCATAAGGTTCCTATCTGAAATGTTCATAAGTCAATGTGGTGTAGTGGCTAAAGTCTTGGATTGGGAGTTGGGAGATCCGGGTTCTAGTCCCCAGTAAGCCATGGAAACCCACTGGGTGACTTTGGGCCAGTCACAGGGCCTTGCTAGACCTGCCGTTGCCTTTTTCTACACATAAGACGCGACGGGGTAAGGGAAAGCCCTGTCGCGTCCACCATTTGTAAAAAAACTTAAAGGGGCCATGTGCGCAGGAGTGCACCAATGATAAGGTAAGTCTTTAAAAAAAAAAAAAGGGTTCCCCACTCCCCCCGCCCCAATTTCCCCCACACACAATGTATGATGCCCCTCGCTCGCCCCCTCACCCGCTCGCCCACTCGCCCCCCTCTCTTGCCTGTCCACCCCCTGCTCACCAGGTCCACACACACCCCGCTTGCCATGCCCACCCCCCGCTCACCTGTCCACCCCCACTCACCTGTCCACCCCCCACTCACCTGTCCACCCCCGCCCGCTTGCTCGCTCGCCCACTCGCCATGTCTGATGCCCCCTCTGCCCCCTGTCCGTGATGTCCCCCCCCCAGCCCGATGGGCACAGCTTCTCCTGGCTACTCGCGAGTAAGCGAGCAGCCAGAAAAAGCCACAGAACTAACTAGACCTTCTGCAGCCCCGGGCTGAGCTCAGGGCTGCAGAAAAGCCGGGCCACAAGCGGATCCGGTTTTCCCAGGTCAGGGGAGGGTTTAGCCCGGCCTGACCCTGGGATCCCCTGTGCGTCGTCTGCACACACAGCCGGGAGCCCGGGCCTTGCACAGGGCTAAACCCTCATCTAGGAAGGCCCACAGACTCTCAGCACAACCTACCTCACAGGGTTCTTGTTGTGAGGATAACATGGAGAGGAGGAGGGGGATTATGTATGCCACCTTGGGTTCCTTGGGTGTATATATAAAAAGGCGGTGTATAAATGCAGTGATAAATACATAGATAAGTAATCTAATGGACCCTGTTTTGCTGCTCACCTTTCGTCGCCAGCTGAAGACCTTTTTATTCTCTCAGTATTTTAACAACTAATTTTAACTTACATTTAAATTTTACTATTTTAATTCTGTATTTTAATCTTATATCAACTTCTGCTGCATGGTTTTATCCCGGTTGTGCTTTTTATACTGTCTTTTGTATTTCTGTTTTTAGATTGTTGGTTGTTTTATTACGAACCGCCCGGAGAGCTTCAGCTATTGGGCGGTATAAAAATGTAATAAATAAATAAATACTCCTGCAATCTCTTTCCAAGAGTTAGATGCCAGATGCCCCAAGGAATCTGACAAACAGGGCATGATGAAGGGGGCTCACCTACACCAAGCAGAATATTCCACTTTGAAAGTGGTATATAAAAGCCAGGAGCCACACGGCTGCTTTAAAGCGGTATGGAAGTGCACTGCAGGATCTACACTACTGCTTTATAGTGGCACTGAAGTGCACTGACAACTTTTGGGGACCATTGACACATCTACGCCAAGCAGGATACAGCACTGTGAAAGCGGTATGAAAGCGGTCTATGGTCTGTGTCAAGGGGCCCCAACAGTTGTCAGTGCACTTGAATACTGCTATAAAGCAGTTGTGTAGATCCTGCAGTGCACTTCAGTATAAAGCAGCAGTCTGGCTCCTGTCTTTTATATACTGTTATTATTATTATTATTATTATTATTATTATTATTATTAATTTATATAGCACCATCAGTGTACATGGTGCTGTACAGAGTAAAACAGTAAATAGCAAGACCCTGCCGCATAGGCTTACAATCTAATAAAATCATAGTAAAACAATAAGGAGGGGAAGAGAATGCAAACAGGTACAGGGTAGGGTAAGCAGGCACAGGGTAGGGTAAAACTAACAGTAGAAAGTAACAGTAGAAGTCTGCACAACATCAAGTTTTAAAAGCTTTAGGAAAAAGAAAAGTTTTTAGTTGAGCTTTAAAAGTAACAGTAGAAGTCTGCACAACATCAAGTTTTAAAAGCTTTAGGAAAAAGAAAAGTTTTTAGTTGAGCTTTAAAAGTAACAGTAGAAGTCTGCACAACATCAAGTTTTAAAAGCTTTAGGAAAAAGAAAAGTTTTTAGTTGAGCTTTAAAAGTAACAGTAGAAGTCTGCACAACATCAAGTTTTAAAAGCTTTAGGAAAAAGAAAAGTTTTTAGTTGAGCTTTAAAAGTAACAGTAGAAGTCTGCACAACATCAAGTTTTAAAAGCTTTAGGAAAAAGAAAAGTTTTTAGTTGAGCTTTAAAAGTAACAGTAGAAGTCTGCACAACATCAAGTTTTAAAAGCTTTAGGAAAAAGAAAAGTTTTTAGTTGAGCTTTAAAAGTAACAGTAGAAGTCTGCACAACATCAAGTTTTAAAAGCTTTAGGAAAAAGAAAAGTTTTTAGTTGAGCTTTAAAAGTAACAGTAGAAGTCTGCACAACATCAAGTTTTAAAAGCTTTAGGAAAAAGAAAAGTTTTTAGTTGAGCTTTAAAAACTGCTTTCATACCACTTTCATAGTGAAATATCCTGCTTGGTGTAGATGAGCCCGGAGACTCCATTCCTTTGTTCTCTGCCCTAGTATCTGGTATTCACTGAATTTCATAATTAGACAGCTCATTTTTCAAAACCTATACACTCCTAATGCTCACCTTTCTAGCAAGCTCGGTCTGCTGTAGTTCTAATTCGTAATTAATTCCAGAATGAACTGCTGGCTTTGGAGCATGGGCAGTCTGCATATAAACTATGGCATTTCCTTGCATTGCTGATTTGGTTGGTTTAAACTGTTTCATTCTGGAGGGAATGTGATGATGTCACATTAACCCTTTAAGGTTCCCATTTGAACTCTTTCCACAAACCAATCATGTTTGGAAAAAAACACCCACGTAGATTGTATAGGTCTCCATCCATATACTCATCCATAAATATTGCCTCCCTATACCAGTCCATGAGGGCAAGTAAGCATTATGTAGGCAGGCCACATGGAAGCAATCAATCGGAAAGGGGTACATAAGATGGAATCATGACGTATTATTTCAAGCTTCAGTTCCCAAGATGCAGTTTGATATTGTGCATGCACAAAAATTCATACGTGCAGAACAAGTGATTGAATTAAAGCAGAGCTCTCACCCAGGTTTATGCAGATTAATTCCTTACTTTCCAAATTCATTTGGGGTACATTCATCCATCACCAGTACTCAGAGGTATACTGCCTCTGAATATTGTGTGTGTGTGTGTGTGTTCTATTTTGCAATCATGGGCAATAGTTATTAGTAAACCTATTCCCTATATCCTCTGAATCCCCTATAACCACCTGTCAGGGATGCTTTAGGATGGATTCCTGCATTGAGTGGGGGGGGGGGGTTGGACTTGATGGCCTTATAGGCCCCTTCCAACTGTACTATTCTATGGTTCCATGATTCTATATCCTTTATATGCTAGTGATCATTCTCAATGTCCATTATGTCTATTATTGCATTTCATAATTTCACACTTTCCTCAGATTCCATGACACTGATACAAATCCCTTCTAATTAACTACATTTTGGACATTCATTGAATTGTATATAACTCAGATTTATAACATGATTGCCCAGATAAAAGCAATGAAAACCATTAGAATTGTGCATTTAAGAGCTGGTGTGGGGTACTAGTGTGGGGTCAGGTCGACTGGGGATGATGGGGGTTATAATCCAGCACATCAATAGGGCACTTGGTTGGAAAAGGCTGCTGTAGAGAGGACGCTTGGCCAATCAAAAGGAGACAATGTTTTATGAATGAGAACCCACACACTGGGTTGTAGAAAGGCGTTGATATTGTGGGTTAAAGAGAGAGTTGGTCCCACTAAGTTTGAAATGACTCCATATACATGATGTAAAATGACTTAAATGATTTTAAGACTTAAATAGAACATTGTTAACTGGCTGAAAAGCAAAATTAATCTTGTAAGTCTAAATCTACAAAGAAGGCCAAGACCTCCTTCATAGAATCATAGAATCATAGAATAACAGAGTTGGAAGGGACCTACAAGGCCATCGAGTCCAACCCCCTGCTCAGTGCAGGAATCCACCCTAAAGCATCCCTGACAGGTGGTTGTCCAGCTGCCTCTTGAAGGTCTCTAGTGTGGGAGAGCCCACAACCTCCCTGGGGAACTGGTTCCATTGTCGTACTGCTCTAACAGTCAGGAAGTTTTTCCTGATGATCAGCTGGAATCTGGCTTCCTTTAACTTGAGCCCGTTATTCCGTGTCCTGCACTCTGGGAGGATCGAGAAGAGATCCTGGCTCTCCTCTGTGTGACAACCTTTCAAGCCTTTGAAGAGTGCTATCCTGTCTCCCCTCCGTCTTCTCTTCTCCAGGCTAAACATGCCCAGTTCTTTCAGTCTCTCTTCATAGGGCTTTGTTTCCAACAGAAGATGTATACCTTTCTGAAATTATCTCCTTTCAGATGCCAACACCACAAAAGGCATCTCTATTAAACATTTTCATCTTACTTTCTCAAATTAACAGCATCGTTTTCAAAACTAAAAACCACGAAAAAGAAATAGCAGCTCCAAGGACAAAATCCATCCGGCAAACATGGTTGCCAGTCAGAGCGTGCTCCAAATGGCAAGATTACTAAATGTAGATCAAAGAGGCAATTCCAGAGGAAAATTTGGTCATTTTACAACAACCACAGATAATCTTAAATGGCATGTGCATGGCCAGAAAAAAAAAAAAGTAACGTGAGTCATTTTCCAGCAGTCAAACCTTCTATCCATAGCTCCCGGCCACAGAGCAATGGGGTGCATTATAAAGCAAGCTCAAGGAGGGGATGGGATGAACTATTGATACACAGTTGTAATTATTGATTACATCTTGTTTAGAAGGTTTGAAGGTAAAAACATTCCAGGATGAAAAGGCAAAGAATGCTTCTCTCTCGGGCAAAAGCGAAAATATTTCTCAAATCGTCTTAGAATTGTTTGCAATGAGATAAATGTCACACTTGATGGGGGAAGGGGAGGAAATGGAATTAATACCCTGTAACTTTTTTGCAGAGAGAATTTTAATGAAGTTGAAACTAGTCCATTAGATATTCAAGAAGAGGCTCATAGCAAGAACGCTCACATTTCCTACAGAGGAACTTACAACCTTCCTTTCTGGTTCTGATTTTGATTTATAACCCATCCTATTCTCAGTGTTTCAAGGTTAGTTACAAGCTTTCTAAACTCAGAATCCTGCAAGGCGAAGCATAACTGTAGAAACATGATAGCAATTTTATTTCTATTTAAAAAAGCAAAACAACAGCACTGGGGTGGCTGACACGTCTTGGTCTTTTGAGACTGCAAAATCGCGTATTGACTTGGATGTCTTAAAGTCCATCATAGAATCATTGAATCATAGAATCATAGAATAGCAGAGTTGGAAGGGGCCTACAAGGCCATCGAGTCCTACCCCCTGCTCAATGCAGGAATCCACCCTAAAGCATCCCTGACAGATGGTTGTCCGGCTGCCTCTTGAAGGCCTCTAGTGTGGGAGAGCCCACAACCTCCCTAGGTAACTGATTCCATTGTCGTACTGCTCTAACAGCCAGGAAGTTTTTCCTGATGTCCAGCTGGAATCTAGCTTCCTTTAACTTGAGTCTGTTATTCCGTGTCCTGCACTCTGGGAGGATCGAGAAGAGATCCTGGCCCTCCTCTGTGTGATCAAACAACCCAGACAGAGATCTTAGCTAGACCGACCTTTTATCCCACGACGGAGGAGGGAAGATCCCGCGATGTGTTGATCGCGAGATCCCTCCTCTGCCTACACGTGATAAGCGACGACCTCAGCAGGAGAGGCATCGCGCCCGCCACTTTTTATTTTTAAAGAGGAGGGTGTGCACGAACGTTCATGAACTAAAGGTAAGCATTTTTTTTAAAAAAAAATTCTGCTCCCCCCACCCTACCCCCGATGGTCAGAGTGTCCCCATGCACGGCTCCTGGCTCTGCACAAGGAATTGTGTGGAGCCAGGTCAACCCGTGCCAATGGGCCACACGTTCCGCCGTCTCGGGCTCAGCCCGCGACCATGGAAAAACCGGGGCCAAAGTGGAGGGCGAGATCCCAGGGCAAGAGAGGGATGATCCCTCCCTGATCCCGGGATCTCCTTTGCGTCATGTGGATGCACAGGGACAATCCTGGGGTCTGCCCCGGGATAAAGCTCTGTCTAGCTAAGGCCTCAGCTTTGATGTTATCTCAAACCCAAACGTTTTTCAAGCAAGTCAGTTCACACAATCAGTTGTGGGTTCCTCAAAGTTGTTTTGGATGTCTTTGTGTATACTGTCTATTGTGTGTTTTTATGGATTTAAATTTTCTTTATCATTTTAAATGTTTTACACTTACAGAAACCATCCAGAGAGCATCAGCTATGGGGCGGGGGGGGGGGTATAGAAATGTAAACATCATCATCATCAACAACAACAACAACAACAGAGGTCTTTGGCATCTTAGGACGCAATCCTTTGCTAATTTAGACAGAAAAAGTCCTACAACACCCAGCATGTCAGAAGAGTTGTTTTTAAATTAATATTGTCTGTTTTTAATGCTTTTTATGTTTTTAAATTTTGTATATTTGTTTTTAATGTTCACTGTTATTGTTTTAGTTTTTTAACTTTTTAATTGTGAATATCAACAAACTGAACAGAAAACACATCATGAAAACGGGGGAGGGGAGACATACATAGAATCTTAGAATCATAGAATCATAGAATAGCAGAGTTGGAAGGGGCCTACAAGGTCATCGAGTCCAACCCCCTGCTCAATGCAGGAAACCACCCTGAAGCATCCCTGACAGATGGTTGTCCAGCTGCCTCTTGAAGGCCTCTAGTGTGGGAGAGCCCACAACCTCCCTAGGTCACTGATTCCATTGTCATACTGCTCTAACAGTCAGGAAGTTTTTCCTGATGTCCAGCTGGAATCTGGCTTCCTTTAACTTGAACCCGTTATTCCGTGTCCTGCACTCTGGGAGGATCCATACATTGTGTACATAAAATTATCACCATTTCCATTGTTTGTACCATTCCAAAAAAAAAAAAAAAAAGAGGGGGAAGAGTTATACCAAGGTTTCAAGAAAAGCAGACCAGATATCCGTGTATTTAACGATTTGCAAGTTGTGTGTATATAACACTCGTTCAAAAGTTGGTAATGTTATTAGGTCCTTGATCCATTGCATTATGGGAGGTGTGAATTTGTCCTTCCAATGTGCTAGTATAAGCCTTTTGGGCCCTGAAGATCCATCTGCGCTGACCAGGTGCTAACTTCCAAGGAGCCGGTAGGAAATTTAGGAGAAGATGGACATTCTTCCATATTACGGATTGTTTCAGTACAAAGCTCATCCTTATATTATCACTGTTTTTAATCTTTGTAAACCAACCAGAGAGCTTCAGCTATGGGACGGTATATACTGTATTTCTTCGATTGTAAGATGCCATCGATTGTAAGACACACACTAATTTCAGTACCACCAACAGGGGAAAAAAAACCTAAGACACACACGCGATTCTAAGATGCACCCCATTTTTAGAGATGTTTATATGGGGGGAAAAGTGTGTCTTAGAATCGAAGAAATAGGGTAAATGTAATAAATAAATAAATAAATATGATAGGTTACTGTTCAACACTCAGGCTATAGCTAGACCTAAGGTTTATCCCTGGATCGTCCAGGGGTCAAATCTGTTCATCTAGGTGACGCACAGGGGATCCAGTGCTCAGGCAGGGGCGAACCCTGGGTGATCCCAGGATAAACCTTAGGTCTAGCTGTGGCCTCAGTCACATGATATATCAGTCACTCTGCCTCACACCTTTGGCCAAGTACAGCAGGGTGAGTCTGCCAAGTTCAACCTTGTTCAGGTTCTTATTTTCCCCACTGCCAGTCTCATTCCATCTGGGTTCCATGTTGGTGGGGGGGAGGGGAGGTTGCTTGCCACACAGAAATCTGTGCATTCCACTTGTGTTAATGCACATTAGCACATCTGTGTATTAGTGCAAGTGCACATTTGTACACATCCCTCCCAGAA
Source organism: Elgaria multicarinata webbii (assembly GCF_023053635.1). Taxonomy (NCBI): domain Eukaryota; kingdom Metazoa; phylum Chordata; class Lepidosauria; order Squamata; family Anguidae; genus Elgaria; species Elgaria multicarinata. The sequence continues at coordinate 181,279,965 of NC_086172.1, read as the reverse complement.
TTTTTTTTTTAAACCCTAGTCTGCAAGTCCACAGCCTCTGCACAACCCCCCCCCAAAAAAAAAACACAGTCTGCTGTGGAAAATGCAGAACAGATCCATAAAAATCTGCCTCCTCCCATATGTACCTGCCCAGACCCTAAGGTCATCTTCAGGGGTCCTTCTCCGTGAGCCCCTGCCAAAGGAAGTGAGGCAGGTGGCTACCAGGAGGAGCAGGGCCTTCTCTGCTGTGGCACCTCGGCTGTGGAATGAGCTCCCTAAGGAGGTTCGCTTGGCACCTACATTATATGCTTTTAGACGCCAGGTGAAGACCGTTTTATTCTCCCAGCATTTTAACAGTCTATAAATTTTAAATAACATGGTTTTAAATTTGTAATTTTGCATTGCTTCTGTTTTTATCTGGTTGAGCTTTTATATTGTATTTTATATTATGGTTTTATACTGTTGTTTTATACTTTGAATGGTTTTAATTTTTGTGAACCGCCCAGAGAGCTCCGGCTATTGGGCGGTATAGAAATGTAATAAATAGATAAATAAATAAATAATAAAAATCCCTAAGCCCAACTAATTTCTCAGCTATCACTAGGCCACGGAGATGGCAATGGACCAGCCTATTCCCTGCTTCCATGTTAGGAAGTCCAATGAAGCCCAAAAGCGAAATCGTGACAGCATGCTAAGTCATGGTTAGTCCACTAACCCTTTCCAGCAACTGGTTAGTGAGCATGTTTAAACTGTGGTTATGTAGCCACCATGGTTAAGAATGGTTCACACGATACGTTAAGCCATAATGTTTACTTCAAAATTCTTAACCACTACGGCTTGTTGGGTCATCTGAACAGGGTCACAGTTGGATGTCAACTAACCACAGGCTTTCCCAGAGTTGCAGGAAGGGCTGGTTGACCCCCCCCATGTGGAGGAGGGAGCAAGAGGCAGGAGGCAGCAGGCCAGTTGAGCAGAGAAGAGGGAAGAGCCTGAGGCTAGGAGGTGTCTCAAGTGTAGGAGATAGTTGCAAATCTGTGGAACTGAGATTCAGGAATGTACTTCCACAGAATATGGAGGCTGTGGGTATGTCTATACCTACTGGTGTAGAGGGCTAGAGAGGGGATGATTCCGGACTTACCTACTTCTGGGATCGTCACCCTGTGTCTGCACGCAGTGCGCGATGTCCCAGGAGGAAGAGGACGTCATGCCCGCCATTTTGTTGTTGTTTTTTAATCAAAAAAGAGCGCACGAATGCTCAAACGCAAAAGGTAAGGTTGGGTTTTTTTTTTTAAAAAAAATGATCCCATTCCCCCACCCCACCCCAGATGGGCACATTTACTCATGAGGAGCCAGGACAAACCAGAATGGCGGCCCACACCTCCCACGGTCTTGGGATCATCCTGAGACCACTGGAAAAACTGGGATTAAAGTGTAGGGCCATATCCTGGGGAAAGGGAGGGATAATCCCTCCCTGCTCCCGGGATCCCCTGTGTGTCATGTGGATGCACAGGGACGATCCCCAGGATATCGCCCCATCTAGACATGCCCGCTATTTAACTGCTAGTGGAATCACAGATGATAGAGGCCTGTACTAACCCAAAGGAACACATACCCTCTTTGCGTTTAAATTGTGTGTCCAGAGACCCAGAAGTATTCATGATCCTTTGTGTGAGAATAATGAGGGTATTTCAAGTACACGGCAGTGTCTCTATTTTTATCATCTGTGAAATGTCGGAGGGTGTGCAGTTAACCAAATTTAAGCAGAAAGGAAGCTAATTGAAACCACACAAATTAAAGCATTCAAGAGCATTACTAAATAATTCAAGCAAAGAGCAGATTGAAGATGTGCAAAATTCTGAAGTATTAAAGCCAAAATGGCATAAAATGAGATGACAATTAGGTTGCAAACCAAAGTACAAAGCTAACATAAATGGTGCTGCATTCCAGAATTATGAGCAAAGCATTCAGTGCAAAGTAAATGTGGAGAAGAGCAGTAAATGCAAAGTAAGCGAAGAAACTGAAGACAACAGACAAATTATAGTACAAAACTAAACCATTAAACCATCAAAACAAGTGTAGCAGCTGAAATGTACCACATATGCTAATAGCAAACTCATAACTCATTCTCTGGGCATTGATCCATATGTGGCCAAAATGGCACCATCTATGTCCAAGAGGAAGGGATCAGCAGCTTGGATGAACCCCAAGGTTTACCGAGTTAGTGTGTGTGTGTGTGTGTGTTTACAACCACCCAGGAGGGACTGCCCTCAGCCAAAGAAATTCAGCCCAATGCATACTGAGCAAGTTCATTGGGCACAGAATGCTGGCTGAATGTTGTAGGGGGGGAAGGGGAAAGTGGGAGGGGTGGGAGGATGGAATGGAGTACCCTAGAACAGGGCATAGCAGACTGGCTGGCTGGAGCTCTGAACAGGAGCATTCCACATGTTGCAAACTTAGGCCTCAGCTAGACCAGGGGTTTTTACCGTGACCATCTCGCAATTTTATGATAGCGAGATCAGCGCACTGGCCTACACGTGGTGCACAACATCCTGGCCTTTTTTTTTTTTAAAGGAGTGCATGAGCGCTCGTGCGCAGAAGGTAAGTCTTTTTTAAAAAAATATAATAATTTCCCCCGCTCCCCCCACCCCACCCCCAATGGGCACAGAGCTCCTGAGGAGCTTTGTGGCCCGGGCCCAGCTCCCGGCTCCTCACAGTTACTCGTGAGGAGCTGGGACAAACTGCGATGCCCGCCCACACACTCCGCAGTCTCGGGATCAGCCCAAGAATAGGGAAAAAGTGGGCTAGAAGTGGAGGGCGAGATCCCAGGGAAAGGGAGGGAAAGGGAGGGCTAGACTCGATGGCCTGGTAGGCCCCTTTCAACTCTGCTATTCTATGATTCTATGATCATCCCTCCCTGCTCCTGAGATCCCCTGTGCATCATGTGAACGCACAGGGATGATTCCGGTGGTTGGCCTGGGATATCTCCCTGTCTAGCACTGGCCTTAGGGATGTAAGGGAAATGAGCTCTGACGCTAATTATTTGCCCTGTGGCATGGCTGACTTGGTACAGGTGATCCAAATACTTGCAAATGGAGATGAAAGGCCCAGTCCTCCAGGCATGATCTCTGTTGAAATGAACAGCAACCGCTCAAGAGCGCCAGTGCCCATGTTGACTCACTTAAGCATAGGCAATTTGGGGGAGGGGAGAAATATCCTCATTGGCTAGCCTTGAGCACAATAATAAAAAATGGCCACTCAAAGCCAAAGGCAAACCATTCAAGCTCCTCTCAAACTCTGTGATTCAAAGCACTCACTGGGCCTGTCTTTAAAAATGTGGATCAAATGGCACTTCAGCAAATTGCCTGAGGAGTTCAAAGAAGCCCCACGGCCCCACCGATGGGACTGTAAAATTGCTAGCTGAATTAATTTTGGCTCCTGAGAATTAGAATGGCTGTTGCTCCCCTCCCAAAAAGGGGGGGAACGCTTTTAGGATATTTTTAGCAGCTCCTTCCCTTGGGGAAGGCAGCTCAAAACCCAAGGATGATTGCCACTGGTCCCACCACTGAGAATAGGATGCATATAGACACCAGGTGAAGACCTCTTTATTCTCCCAGCATTTTAACAGTCTATAAATAAATTTTAACTTGGTGTTTTAAATTTGTATTTTTGCATTGCTGCGTTTTTTATCTGCTTGAGCTTTTATGTTGTATTTTATATTATGGTTTTATACTGTTGTTTTATACTTTGAATGTTTTTAATTTTTGTGAACCACCCAGAGAGCTCCGGCTATTGGGCGGTATAGAAATGTAATAAATAAATAAATAAATATAGCAAAAGATGTTTTGCAGTTCTTCAGTTGACATTTTTCTGTGTGCAGCTCAGCTGAAACTAATGAAAAGTGAGCCTCAATTGTCTCTCATGGAGGTGGATTCTTGGGTGGAACTGAACACCCAACAAGCAAATGGTATGAGCAATGGCTTTTCACACTACCAAATTCTTACAGGGTGTTTTTTTGCCTCCTCGGGCTGGATTTACAGGTGTGCATTTGTATGCCATTAGAGAAGCACGAGACTTTCGCTTCGGTCCGTGAATCTTGCCCCCACCCCAATCACAAACATGAATTTGAGCGGGAGTGTATTTCCCCACCCCCAAAGAAATTCGCAAATTAACGAACTTGCACACTTTTGAAAAATGCATAGGGAAATGTGCACTTTCCCCTTTTGAATGAAAAGAAAAATAGGTTGCAAATGAGAACAGGAACAAGACGAGCTACGAAATGGAATTCAGAAAATCCCAGCATCTCTGGTTCTCCTGTTATTTGGATCAGTTCCAAATAGTAGTTCCTATTATCTGGTTCTCCTATTATTTGGATCAGTTCCAACCTGGTTCTAAGACAGAAAATGACTTGGGCATCATGTTTCCTGGCCATGGACAGGGCCCATGTGGCGCTGCTCTTGGAAGTCTCAGTGAAGTTCAGCACCAGCAACCACGGTCTCCTTGTGAGCTGCCTCCCCACAAACTTCCATGTCATGTTAGAAGTCCTGCAAATGAGAACAACATTTTGGACTTCAACCAAGGAGGGTGGCTGAAGAGTGGCAAGGTGAGCTAAAGGGCACTCATCCTGCAAACACTCACCACAGAGGGTGGTAATAGATCATAGAATCATGGAATCATAGAATATCAGAGTTGGAAGGGGCCTACAAGGCCATTGAGTCCAACCCCCTGCCTCTTTGATCTACATTTAGTAATCTTGCCATTTGGAGCACGCTCTGACTGGCAACCATGTTTGCCGGATGGATTTTGTCCTTGGAGTTGCTATTTCTTTTTCGTGGTTTTTAGTTTTGAAAACGATGCTGTTAATTTGAGAAAGTAAGATGAAAATGTTTAATAGAGATACCTTTTGTGGTGTTGGCATCTGAAAGGAGATAATTTCAGAAAGGTATACATCTTCTGTTGGAAACAAAGCCCTATGAAGAGAGACTGAAAGAACTGGGCATGTTTAGCCTGGAGAAGAGAAGACGGAGGGGAGACAGGATAGCACTCTTCAAAGGCTTGAAAGGTTGTCACACAGAGGAGGGCCAGGATCTCTTCTCGATCCTCCCAGAGTGCAGGAATCCACCCTAAAGCATCCCTGACAGAGGGTTGTCCAGCTGCCTCTTGAAGGTCTCTAGTGTGGGAGAGCCCACAACCTCCCTAGGTAACTGATTCTGTTGTCATACTGCTCTAACAGTCAGGAAGTTTTTCCTGATGTCCAGCTGGAATCTGGCTTCCTTTAACTTGAGCCCGTTATTCCGTGTCCTGCACTCTGGGAGGATTGAGAAGAGATCCTGGCCCTCCTCTGTGTGACAACCTTTCAAGTATTGGAAGAGTGCTCTCATGTCTCCCCTCAACCTTCTCTTCTCCAGGATAAACATGCCCAGTTCTTTCAGTCTCTCTTCATAGGGCTTTATTTCCAGACCCCTGGTCAATCTGGTTGCCCTCCTCTGAACCCCCTCCAGCTTGTCTGCGTCCTTCTTGAATTGTGGAGCCCAGAACTGGACGCAATACTCTAGATGAGGCCTAACCAGGGCCGAATAGAGAGGAACCAGGACCTCACGTGATTTGGAAGCTATACTTCTATTAATGCAGCCCAAAATAGCATTTGCCTTTCTTGCCGCCATATCACACTGTTGGCTCCTATTCAGCTTGCGATCTACAACAATTCCAAGATCCTTCTCATTTGTAGTATTGCTGAGCCAAGTATCCCCCATCTTGTAACTGTGCCTTTGGTTTCTATTTCCTAAATGTCGAACTTGGCATTTATCCCTATTAAATTTCATTCTGTTTTTTGGGAGCTCAGCTCCCAAATATATATTAAAAAATCCTACTTTGGGACCTGAAAAATCAAAGCTGGCATCAGCGCTGGAGGTTCTAGGCACAGCCGTTTACTTTGTGTCAAGAAACAAATGCCAAGTCGGGGAGCGGTTTGTGGTTTGTGGCGGTGTTTTTCCAAAGCAGCACAGCAGACAGAAATAATCCAGTCTGAATGGTGTCGCATCTCCCCAGAGCTGATCAAAAGCCTCTTTAAAGTCAATAGCATGATTGAGAAGATCACAAAGGTTACCACCGCCAACATTTTCAGCAGACTTAAAACAGAGATCATAAACTGAAGCTGCTTCGGGAAAGAGGCGGAGGGAAATCTCCCGGGACTGCTACTCTGAGAAGAACTATACACTTTGAGGTCACCGGCTTGCATCCGCATCTGACAAGTAGCTGGCGAAAAGAGCTCTGGGCTGGTGGGTGATGGATATGGAGTGACGTGGTTGGATCTCACTTGCTCTTCCGCAGAGGAGGGTCCTGTCCTGTGGAAAGCTCACACATAATTGAACTAATTAGCAGTCGGGTGGACATCTGCCTCCATCAAGGACTTAAAACACGACCACAGGCATCTGACTTAGGGAATGGCGGCACTTGACAAGAAAGTTGTCTCAACCCATACAATTTTGCTGCCGGCCTACATGGTCAGGACCATTGTGGGACAAGGACATGTTGAAGAACTTCTAAGGATGGGAGAGACGGGAATGTTGCTTCTTACTTCTCCTGCAAGACAGGGCGGGGACATAAGTATATTAAATTGTCACCCATAAAACCCACAATTTTGCGGCTGCAGTTCTATTTCTTGATTGTGAAAAGTACTTTTCTTCAGACAATCCGGTTGCCAAATTAAATGTATACAAGTTCCATGGACTGCTCAGTGTTGTCAATTACTTCCTCATTTTGTGTTTTTCATAGGTGTGTTTCCATTCCTGGCACCACAGCCTCATGGATTTTCAAGTAAATCTCAGTTGTGGAAAGAAAGATGGCTCATCGTGGAATGGCACAAACGGATTTGGTCCTGGCAGGTGGGTCACGTCTGTGTGGATGAGGTTGGGTTGGCAAGAACACGGGCGTGTCAGCATGAACCTACCAATGTGTCATGAAATGCAGATGTGGGTTTCTGTATCAAATGTTAGGCCATTGCTAGATGAGGGTTCAGCCTGGGCTGATACCCAGGCTCACCCTGTGCATCCAGATGACGCACAGGGGATCCCGGGGTCATCCCAGTCTAAACCCTCCCTTGGCCTGGGATAACCGGCACCGGTTGTGGCCCGGTATTTCCGCAGCTTCGGGCTGAGCCCAGGGCTGCGGAAGGTCTAGCTGGTTCCGTGGCTTCTCCCAGCTACGTGGCTTACTCACGAGTAGCTGGGAGAAGCCACGCACTGGGCACAGTGGTCCACAGGGGGGGAATCATGGGGGGGAGATGGGGGCCAGGGGGGGAAGAGTGGACCCAGTGGGAGAGATGGGGGGAAGAGCGGAGCCAGGGGACATTGGGGGGAATAGTGGCCCAGGGGGGATGGGGAGGATTGGAGATCACGGGTGGGGGGCAAGGGGGACATTGGACATGGCGGGCTGGGCAGGTGAGGGGGGCATTGGACATTGGAGGAGAAATTGGGGGCAGGGGGGAGTGGGGAACACTTTTGCTAAAAAAAAACCTACCTTATTGTTGGTGCGCTCCTGTGCACATGGCCCCTTTAAAATGAAAAAAAATGGCCGACGCGACGGGGCTTTCCTTTACCCCGTCGCATGTTATGTCTAGCTAGGAGTGACGGCCCGCGATAGCTGCAGCACAGGCTCACCCCTACTCCTGACCAGATTAACAGGTAGGTCTAGCAAGCCCTTAATCTAACACGTTGCATGTCCAGTAGGGAGGTTCATCCAAGTAAACCTCAAGTTGGTCAAAGTTCTCCAAATCCCACCTCAAAGCTGAATCCATTTCATGTCCATATCAAACTGTGATCAGCGGTTGGTTGTTTTTCCCCATGAAAATCCATGCGTCTTCCATGTAGACTTCTCCAAACGTGTGCATCAATTGTGTGCATCTTTAAAATGAACACATTCCTCTCCTATCGATTACACCATGTTTGTGTGCCTCTTTCAAAAGTATGCAATTTTTCAAGGACATTTTTCAAATGTGCACATGACGTTGAACACTTTTTCTTTTCTTTTTTCTGGTCTGTGAACTTTGCAAGCTCAAAAATGTACAGACTTTGGCCGCAGATTGCATTCAAGACCTGTGTGTGAAAGAGCACCCTATTATATTTTTTAAAGAGACCCAAACCTCCTGTAGATTGGAGTGCAGGAGTAAATGCCTAGGAATCCAGTGCAGCTCATGGAGAGTAATATCACAAATCAGGTGGAATCTCAGAGGCAAACGAAAGGGCAATGACTTCCCAATTTCCCAGCGGTCCAAGGCCAGTTAGTATCCCTTTCAGCCGGTCTGGAGATACTCAAAGGATTCCTGGCTGTTAGAGCAGTATGACAATAGAACCACTTACCTGGGGAGGTGGTGGGCTCTCCCACACTAGAGGCCTTCAGGAGGCAGCGGGACAACCATCTGTCAGGGCCTTGCTAGACCTACCACCAAATCCAGAGGTGAGGAGGAGCTAAGCCACGCTAGAAGTAGCGCGGCCTGTCAGGCCCGTCTACACATGAGGCGTGACGGGGCCGAGGGAAGCCCCGTTGCGTCTGCCATTACCCCCCCCCCCACTGGTTAAAGCGGCCATGTGCGCAGGAGTGCACCAATGGCCGGGTAAGTTTTTTTTTTAAAAAAAAAGCCCCCCCTCCCCTGGCCTCTGATCCCCCCTCTCCCCTCCACGTCCCCACCTGCTGTTTGCCGCCGCCGCTGATGTCCCAAGTTGCTCTGTGCCGCCGCCGCCGCCGCCGCTGACGACGATGTCCCCAGCTGACGTTTCCTGCTGTCTGTCCCCCAACTGTGATGCCTGCAGGCCAGGGGACATGACGAAAGCAGGAAACGCCGGCTGGGGACATCAGCGGCAGCGGCAGTGGCACAGAGCAGCTTGGGACATTGGCGGCGGCAAACAGCAGGTGGGGACATGGGGGGGAGGGGGGATCAGAGGCCAGGGGAGGTGGGGGGAATTGGGGGATGGGGGCGGGAGCACTGTGGCCCGTCCACTGCTTTTCCCGGCTACTTGCACGTAAGTGTGGTAGCCAGGAAAAGTGGCAAAACAGTCCACACGGCACAGTTCTGGCCTCAGCCCGACCTAAGGCTGGGACCGCGGGAAAAACCGGGCTAAAAGGGGTTTCAATTACCCCGAGCCCAGGGAGGTTTCACCCCTGCCTGACCCCAGGATCCCCTGTGCATCATCTGTCTAGCAAGGTCCTCAGGGATGCTTTAGGGTGGATTCCTACATTGAGCAGGGGGTTGGACTCAATGGCCTTGTAGGCCCCTTCCAGCTCTGCTATTCTATGATTCTATGATTCTATATCATGGTGGGCCGTAGGATGACCCTGAAAAATTCTGAGTAAGCAACATCCTCAAAAAATCCAGAGCATGTAAGAATGATTAAAATAATGCAGGAACTCTGGTACCTGTCAAGATTTGAAAAAAAAAGCTGCTGAGATCTGTCACATTGAAGCTTCCAGGCAAAAGTGAGTTTTATGAGCCTATTAATTATGCTAATTCTTCCTTAATCTTCTCCAACTGAAGTCCGGCCAGGTTTGGAAAGCACCCCACCCCCTGCCACTACACACACACATGCATGCACACGCACGCACACACACACACACACACACACACACACACACACACACACGCACTAACACTGTTATAAGTTACGCCCTTATATGTTTCATTCCACTTATGTTTCATAAACGCTGAAGTAAGCCTCTATTTGATAATATAAAACACACGCACAAGAATTAAGAAAAGTAATATAAATCACAAGATGAATATCAAAGAACATAATAAATTTATTTAGTTAGTTGGTTACTTATTATATTTATATCTCATTTCATTTATCATATTTCTACACTGCCCAGTAGCTGAAGCTCTCTGGACAATTTACAAAGTTTAAAAACCAGTAAAAATACATTCCATAAAGTATAAAACCATTTACAGACAGCATCCTCAGATACAACGCATATGTAAAAAAAAAAAAAAAAAAAAAAGATAAGGGGTGATGCGTTTATGTAACGGCATAGAACTTGCTGTCCCATTTTCTCATTGGAAGAAATTAGAAATTCATCAAAAACAAAAATTGTTCATTGAATTCACAGTTTCAGGGCCAGACATCAGACGCAACGGGCTGCAGGAAAACCCTGTCGCGTCCACCATTTCTTAAAAAATTCTTAAAGGGCCGGGTGAAAGGTAAGGTTTTTTTTTTTAAAAAAAAAAAATCATTTCCCGGCTCCCCCCTGCCCCCGATCTCCCTCCTGCCCCTGATCTCCCCCCTGATTTCCCTCCCAATCTCCCCCCAATCTCCCCCTGGCTCCAATCTCCCCCCAATCTGCCCCCCCGATCTCCCTCCTGCCCCTGATCTCCCCCCTGATTTCCCTCCCAATCTCCCCCCAATCTCCCCCTGGCTCCAATCTCCCCCTGGCTCCAATCTCCCCCCAATCTCCCCCTGGCTCCAATCTCCCCCCCAATCTCCCCCCAATCTCCCCCTGGCTCCAATCTCCCCCCAATCTCACCCCAATCTCACCCCTGCCCCTGATCTCCCCCCTGATTTCCCCCCCGATCTCCCCCCCGATCTCCCCCGATCTCCCCCTGGCTCCAATCTCCCCCCAATCTCCCCCCAATCTCCCCCTGTCTCCAATCTCCCCCAATCTCCCCCTGGCTCCAATCTTCCTCCAATCTCCCCCCCCCCATCTCCCCCTGGCTCCAATCTCCCCCCAATCTCCCCCCCAATCTCCCCCTGGCTCCAATCTCCCCCCAATCTCCACCTGGCTCCAATCTCCCCACCCCTCGATCTCCCCCTGGCTCTAATCTCCCCCCCTTGATCTCCCCACCCTGCCCTGATGGGCTACTCATGAGTAATTGCGGTAGCCGGGAAAAGCGGCGGAACGGTCTACATGCTCGCAGTCTCGGGCTCAGCCTGAGGCCACGGGAAATATCGGGCTACAACTGGAGCCCGTTACCCCGGGCCAAGGGAGGGTTGACCCCTGCCTGAGCTCAGGATCCCCTGTGAGTCATGTGGACGCACAGGGGCGAGCCCGGGGTTCACCCCGGGTTAATCCGTGGTCTAGCAAAGGCCTTAGTGGACTTATGAAATGGAATCAATGACACAAAGGCTGGAGAATTCCAAGGCGATCATGTGGCAATTCCAAAGACACTGACAACACAGTACATCGTCTCGTTCTCCCATCTCACAGTGCAGAGTTGTCTCAGAAGCGAGAGCTGTTTGAAGTAGGGGTGTGCACGGAACCCCCGATCCGCTTCTCTTCCAGATCCACAACTTCCGGATCGGGTCCGCTCCGCTCCGCCTATAGCCCACTCCAGTTCACTGTGAAGCTCCGGATCCGTATCGGAGCTCCGCTTCCCCCCATAGGCTTGCATTGAAATCCAAAAAAGCCTACAACTTTTTTTCTGATAAAGTTAGAAACCTCAAATTCGGCACCATGACACCTCATGCACGTATACACATGCATGCCAAGACTCAAGCCAATCCAAGCCTCCCCTGACTTTGGGGGAATTTTTGAAAATCGGACACCCCATTTTCAGACATGGACTGTTCTCCGACATTTTGACAAATAAAAACTTGGAAGCAGGCACACTTGAAAAATTTATTTGGAACTTCAAAAAGTCTAAGTGAGCGCAGGAAGGACTTATCCCCTGAGTCAAAGCAAGACACACATAAACCATCCCTGAGAGGCGGGCAGGGGAGGAGGGAGGGAAGGCAGACAGGCAGCACACATTTCTGGGGGCATAAGGAAGTGCGGCTAGGATGGCTTGTTTCTTTCTAAGCCGGTAGTAACACATTGCAAACCATCCCTGCGAGTCAGTCACAGAGGAGGAGGACAGGCGGGCAGAGAGCCAGACAGAGATATGCCATAGATCTAGTATGGGGGAGTCAGTCCCGGCAGATGCCCCACCACAGCAGCACCCCGGGGGGAAAGCAGGCAGGCAGCAGACATTTCTGGGGGCACAAGGAAGTGAGCCCAGGATAGTTTCAAAGCCAGTAATGCAAACCATCTCTGTGAGATAGGAGCAGCACAGAGAGATGCCTTTTCTTTTGCATCCCATAACTAGGAGGCTTTGAGGATAAGAGTAAAGCTTTGTGATCCTTGCTTCAGAGTTGATTGACTGCACTGTGATCACAGCCATTATTAAACAACAACAACAACAACAATAGTAACGTTAATAATAGCAGTACTAATTAATATTAATAGCAATTATAATAACAACAACAACAACAATAAGGAGTTGAACCACAATGAAAGCCTGCCTGACTTCACTGAAGAGGAAAAGCCAGGAGAGCTTGGGCTATGGGGTGTAAATATAAAATGGAATAAATAAATAAATAAATAAATAAACAAACAAAGGAGGGGTGGAATTAAAAGCAGCAGCGTTGCTGAATAAACACCAAGAATAATTTTTTTTAAAAGGCTATGTCTGTCTTTTACCAGTAAGAGGAAAGTGGACGTGCCCAGGGGGAGTGGAATATGCCAATTTTTGACTGGCCCTAAGTAAGTACCAGTCTTAAGAAGCTACCAGTCACTCCAACTCACTTCTCCACTGGGTTACTCTTTGGAGGGCTCTGATGACCCTCCAGGGTGGGAGAGTGTGTGCACTGGGCACGTCTACATGCCCTAGGGGATTTCATCCCCTTGCACCACATCTATTCAGTTGTTCACTAAGGTTAGGGTGGGTAGCAGTGCTGTCTTTCCTATCTGTTATTTATTTGCTTAGTATATGATTTCAGGTTGTGTTTGTGCATTTGGTGGGGCTACTGTTTTAAAAAACACTGGGAAAAGTCCGTTCAGACTAAGAAAGAGAAGTTTCCCAGTATCCTAAGTTACTAAGTATCCCGTTTTGCCTATCCCCTCCTCCAACTTTGGGATTGGAGGATGCTTCATCAGGTGATCATGACTGGGAGTTGAATCTGCCTCTCAGCACTTCAAAAAGGTATCTCTCCCGCTTTTTTTACCCTATTTTTCCAAAAATTATAGCAAGCGAACCGCACCACGCAGAGTGCTGAGAGTAGGCTCAAAATGACCCCCAGCCACGACTCTCTAAGCACAATAAATTTCAGAAAGATAGCTTTAAAAACAACACAGTTATGCCCTAATCTTTTCCTCAATGCAATCCTATGGGCGAAATTATCCAAAATGGCAGGCGGATCGCTCCGTGAAAAGAGAAGCGCTTCTCCTATGGCTGCTTCTCTTTGCCATGCTTCTCCAGGACCCCGGTTCGCTTCTACTCTGCCTCTGGGCAAGGCAGAGCAGGCCAATTCGTTCCTGATTCTCCGCTCCGAGGAGAAGCAGAGCACATCCCTAGTTTGAAGTCCATCGCCATTCTTTTGCATATGCACACAGGTCACCGAGAGCCAGAGTGGTGTAGTGGCTAAAGTGTCGGACTGGGAGTTGGGAGATCCGGGTTCGAGTCCCCCACTCAGCTATGGAAACCCACTGGGTGACTTTGGGCCAGACACAGGCTCTCAGCCCAACCTACCTCACAGGGTGGTTGTTATGAGAATAAAATGGAGAGGAGGAGGAGGATGTATGCTGCCTTGGGTTTCTTGGAGGGAAAAAAAGCAGGATATAAATGCAGTGATAAATAAATAAATAAATAAATAAATAAATAAATAAATAAACAAACAAACATATTTGAATGGTTTCCCCAGCTTGGTTAGCTGACTTAGAATTTGATCGACGACACCTGTAGTTCATTGGTTCACTTTGCTGTGCAGGTACGCATTACCACCTTTTGTCCCTTCTATGGCATCTTCTGTGATGTTGCATACTTCATCCACAACAGACGTAGTCTCCCCTGCGGACCGGTGTGCGTCCACCATTGCTCTCTCTCCAGGGGCTTCAGCTTTGACCCTGCCTCCAGCCCACCCATCCTAACCCACCCCAACCATTACAACAGTGCATGAGCAACGGTCCTTTGCTTTTGTAAGTTACGGAGTAATATTATTCATGTCTACTCAGAAGTAAGTCCTATAATGAGTTCTTTGGGACTTATTCCTAGTTAAGTGTATATAGGATTGCAATCTTAGCACTTTGGGGCATCTTTCTTTGAAAGACCTTTTCTGAAACTGCTAAATCATTATTTTGCACACAGCAGCAGTCAATTTTTGACTGCATCGTACAGTATACAGTTGGCAAAACTTGACATCTGACGGTCGGAATGAAGTCGGAATCAATATTTGACTTGCCTGACTGAGCAATTTATTTTAATAAACTCACTTTAACTCAATACAGCCAATCTAAACTGGTGAATTTGGGATTTGATGGCATATTTGAATTTTGAAATCGGAATGCTGTGTCTTGAGACATGATTGCAATCTTCAAATACTTAAAAGGTTGTCACACAGAGGAGGGCCAGGATCTCTTCTCGATCCTCCCAGAGTGCAGGACACGGAATAACGGGCTCAAGTTACAGGAAGCCAGATTCCAGCTGGACATCAGGAAAAACTTCCTGACTGTTAGAGCAGTACGACAATGGAATCAGTTCCCTAGGGAGGTTGTGGGCTGTCCCACACTAGAGGCCTTCAAGAGGCAGCTGGACAAGCATCTGTCAGGGATGCTTTAGGGTGGATTCCTGCATTGAGCAGGGGACTCGATGGCCTTGTAGGCCCCTTCTAACTCTGCTATTCTATGATTCTATGAGGTCAAATTTTGACATCACGTAATCTTAATAATGCCCCATTTTGAAAACCTTTGAAGTCTCACTTCACTTCACTTCTCAATGAGTGTAGATCTCTGAAGAGAATATTCGGTGAATATTGCACCCCCTAAATCTATTTGCTCTGTGCAGTTGGGCACATGTTTTTTGGAAGCTACGAACAGTATCCCAACATATATTTTTTTAATTTTTTTAATCCAAGGACTGTATCACAACAGAATAAACCCAACAAATTTCTCACTCATCCCAACCTAAAACTTGTTTATGGATTTTAAATTCTGTCTTCAACTGATAAAGCTTTGCATAGGCTTGATATGGAAATTGGTTTTAGCTATATGTTATCTTTGTGTTTTTATGGTTTTATATAAATTGCGATCTGCATAGTATGTTTTAATTGTTTTTAATTTCTGTGAACCATCCAGAAAGCTTTCGCTATGGGGCAGTATAGAAATGTAATAAATGAATTATTATTTTTTTCATTTATACAGCTCAATAGTCGAAGCACTCTGGCTAGTTCACAAAAATTAAAACCATAAAATACAACTTAGGTATAAAATTTAAATCACAATATAAAAATGAAATGAAGTGAAATATTACACCTGAGAGTTGAGATGTCTAAAAAATCAAGAGATTCGCTTTTACCCTTTGAGCTGTAGAAAACCGATTTATAAATATCTGCACTATCTAAAAACAACTATGGCCACAACACCTAGTTCTTGACAGAGTAACATGAGCAGATTCTTGCCCCAAACTTTATTATTATTATTATTATTATTATTATTATTATTATTATTTACATTTATATACCGCCCCATAGCCGAAGCTCTCTGGGCGGTTTACAAAAGTTAATATAAATTTAAGTAGTTAAAGTAGTGACGGATCTACTTCCATCTGGTTTTGCTGGGAGCCCAATGAACCACCTCTGCTGCTTGCCCCTACCTCCCCCCACCTGTGGGGCCATGTGAGGAAAAATGTCCTGACTGTTAGAGCAGTACGACAATGGAACCAGTAACCGAGGGAGGTTGTGGGCTCTCCCACCCTAGAGGCATTCAAGAGGCAGCTGGACAACCCTCTGTCAGGGATGCTTTAGGGTGGATTCCTGCATTGAGCAGGGGGTTGGACTCGATGGCCTTGTAGGCCCCTTCCAACTCTGCTATTCCATGGTTCTATGATTCTATGCAAGCCCCTGGAGAGAACTTGGTGAGTATTGCAGGAAGGCCCCATTGCCACCCACTCCAAATACGAGCTGGCATTTTCACCAAAATCAGGGCTCTGACTTTCTCATATATTTATGTTATGCAAAACTGTGGCTGTAAAAGGGCAATTTCTACAATATTAGAGTGGTGTCGTGGGGTCCCTCGTCCTTCCACAAGGAAGTAACACCATGAGTTAAAACCTCACCAGGAAATGTTCTGAGGATGACAATGGGATTATCTGGATCCCCCCAACCCACAATTTTCACCCCACTCATGTCACAGCTTGGAGCAAAAACCAAATCAACAGTATGCCCCAGTTCATGTGCTGGGGTGTTGATAAACAGAGAAAGCCCCATGGTTGTCATGGAGATCATGAAGTCCCGAGCAAATTAAAGTTACCCAGAACCATTCACCTGGGTTTCTCCAACACCTCAGTTGATACCAGCTTGGTCAGGGTGGCCACTGGTGGATGATACACCAGCCGCACTCGCAATCTGTCTCTATGGTCCAACACCAGGCGCAACCCCTCAAGGTCTGCTTCATGTTCAACAGGGGAAAGTGTGTGTGGTGTGTGGTTGTGCTGTGTAGAAGTGTGTGTATTGGCCTGGACAATGATATTGCAGGGGCGGCATACTACCAGTCAGGTGGCGCTGCCCACTTTGAGATGAAGCTTCCCCACCCTTGCTGTGAAGCCTTACCTGTCCTGGTTCAGCACCTTTCCTGTTCCCTGGGATCTAAGGCCTACAAAATCCCTGATCACAAGGAAGAGAGCGTCCCTTCCTCACATAACGTTCTTTCCTGTACATGGTGAGACAAGTTTGCAAAAGATATTTGCCTGGTCCTATTCCTCCAGTGCCCTTTCTCCAGCCAGTAACAACTGGCGTGTTTGGAAACGAAGTTCTTGCTTGTAGGCTGAGTAGAACTGTTATCAGGGGATGGACATCCTTTGACGGTGGGGTGGAGAACCACGTTAATAAGTGCAGAATACTCCAGCATAAACATGGGTGGGCGGGGCTGAGTAAGGCATGGCGGGTGGGGCCAGGACAGTCTCTCACCTTGGCAGGAACTGGATGGGGGAGGGAGAGGGTTTAATCCCACCCACCCACCAGCAATCTTGATCAAGATGGGTTTTTCTCCACTGCTATTCATTGCAGCACCAGAACCGCAGCCTCTTCCCTGCCACTTGGTTGATGGCTGAGCAGTTGAGCAGTGGGGGGGGGGGGGCGGTGATGGGTAAGGTTGTCCGGGGCTCTGTGGGCTGCACTTAGAGCCACATATGGCCCACCTGTGTGCTTGGTTGGCAGGAGGCTGCTGAGGCCACCCGCTGGGAGCGTTGTTGCTTCTTCCTGTGACAGCTGCTGCTTCCATCACCATCGATCTCTTGTTTGGGGGGGAGGTTTATTTATTTATTTATTTATTTATTTATTACATTTTTATACCGCCCAATAGCCGAAGCTCTCTGAGCGGTTCACAAAAATCAAAACCATAATAAAACAACCAACAGGTTAAAAACACAATTACAAAATACAGTATCAAAAGCACAACCAGGATAAAACCATGCAGCATAGTCATAGTCAATTTATTTCTATACCACGTTTGCTACAAACGCATTGCACTGAAAGCAATTCACAAAATAGACAATTTAAATACAATAACCATAATTATAATACAATAAAGCATTAAAAATGCAACAATTACAGCTCATTTTAAACATATCAAAAGTTTGAATGAGTATAAGACATTCCAATAGATCAGTGAACAAAACCCAGTACCAATAATATCAGCAGGATGCTCACATTAAGGGCTCCATTCAACAGTTTCTGTTAAGAGACCTAAAAATAAGATTCGTCTTCTACATCAGACTCACAGCAGAGGAAAAAAAGCTGTGGGGCGGGGAGGGGGGGGAGAAAACAAAATAACTGCAAGGCACTTCCAACAGCCCACCCTTGAGTGTGAGAAAGAGACCCTCCTGTCCTCAGGACCCCAAGTCCTGAGCCAAAGAAAAGCATCCTCATCATCCGCATGGCATGTCCCCTCTGGGCTGACTCTCAGACCCTGGAGGAGAGGGAAGGCCTGTACCTCCCCCAGCAGACGCCCTTATTAAAGGGGACAGCGCTGAGGGCAGTGCAGAAGCCGTCACCTACATCCCAGAAGTAATCTCAAGGCTTGTGGCACCCGTCCCTAACCGGCCCCGCGCCCTCCTTTCACTGTCCCTTCAGGTAACAGCTCCCTTATGAAGGTTGCTTGAGCCAAGTGGGGCAAGGCAGGTGGAGGCAGATAGGTGGAGGGAGCATGGCCATGCCTGAAGGCAGCTCATGGGAGGAAGGGTGTCCGGCACCACCGCCAGGAGTGCCGTAAGCATCGGACCCACTCCCAACACGATAGCCATGACTCTACACAGCCGGTAAGATGGGTGAGCTCTCAGCTCCTGTTCACAGGCCATCCCATCACAAAAGGCAGGGTGGTATTTGTAGCATTATTATTATTATTATTATTATTATTATTATTTATTTATTTATTTATTTATTTATATAGCACCATCAATGTACATGGTGCTGTACAGAGTAAAACAGTAAATAGCAAGACCCTGCCGCATAGGCTTACTTTCTAATAAAATCATAATAACACAATGAGGGGAAGAGAATGCAAACAGGCACAGGGTAGGGTAAAACTAACAGTATAAAGTCAGAACAAAATCAAGTTTTAAAAGCTTTAGAAAAAAGAAAAGTTTTTAGCTGAGCTTTAAAAGCTGCGGTTGAACTTGTAGTTCTCAAATGTTCTGGAAGAGCGTTCCAGGCGTAAGGGGCAGCGGAAGAAAATGGACAAAGCCGAGCAAGGGAAGTAGAGACCCTTGGGCAGGCGAGAAACATGGCATCAGAGGAGCGAAGAGCACGAGCGGGGCAATAGTGTGAGATGAGAGAGGAGAGATAGGAAGGAGCTAGACCGTGAAAAGCTTTGAAGGTCAACAGGAGAAGTTTATATTGGATTCTGAAGTGAATTGGAAGCCAATGAAGAGATTTCAGAAGTGGAGTAACATGGTCAGAGCGGCAAGCCAAGAAGATGATCTTAGCAGCAGAGTGGTGAACAGAAACCAACGGACTGATGTGAGAAGAAGGAAGGCCGGTGAGAAGAAGGTTGCAGTAGTCCAACCGAGAAATAACCAATGCATGAACAAGAGTCTAAGCAGAAGAGACAGAAAAAATGATCGAATCCTGGCAATATTATACAGGAAAAAACGACAGGATTTAGCTACTAAATGTAAACAGGGCTATGAAATTGGGGGAGCCAAAGAAGCTGAACGGGACGTCCACCGCTCCAAGACAGGCCCAGTATTGCATCCCTCTTTGCAGGCTTTCAGGGAAGGGGATCTGTGAACAGGGGGGGAAGCGTTTAGCTTCCTGTTTTTGTGTTTGCCTCATCACAAACGGGGTCCTGTGGCTGGTTTGGTCTGTCTGTTTGTTTCTGCTGCAAGTCTGCAATCTGTTCTCTCGCTCTAAACTACCCCCTGTACGGGGAGGAACATTCCGCGTGAATCTCTTTTTAGGTTGACGAGATGTAAGCTACAGATCTCTCCCGGCTGCTTCATTTTGAGCCACTCTGCAAAATTAGAGCTGAGCGGAGGCCTCAGTGGATTAACGTGTCTGCGCAAACACCTCCCTGGCAGAACTTTTCTGTGGAGGGCAAGAGATGAGCGGCTTCACTCTTCAGACACCTTCCTAAGTGGAAAGAAAATGGGCTGCTGACTTTGAACATGGAGGCTAAGGTTTTATAGAGCTGGACACTTCCGGAAGGCCAGAACCTAGGAAGAGGGTAAAGACTCATAGAATCATAGAATCATAACATAGCAGAGTTGGAAGGGGCCTACAAGGCCATCGAGTCCAACCCCCTTGCTCAATGCAGGAATCCACCCTAAAGCATCCCTGACAGATGGTTGTCCAGCTGCCTCTTGAAGGCCTCTAGGGTGGGAGAGCCCACAACCTCCCTAGGTAACTGGTTCCATTGTCGTACTGCTCTAACAGTCAGGAAGTTTTTCCTGATGTCCAGCTGGAATCTGGCTTCCTTTAACTTGAGCCCGTTATTCCGTGTCCTGCACTCTGGGAGGATCGAGAAGAGATCCTGGCCCTCCTCTGAGTGACAACCTTTTCAGTATTTGAAGAGTGGATATCTAGTGCTTTCATACTGCTTTCACAGTGTTATATCCTTCTTGGTGTAGCTGTCTCATGGGCCCCAACAATTCTCAGTGCACTTCAGTACCACTATAAAGCAGTAGTGTGGCTCCTGGCTTTTATATACCACTTTCATACCACTTTCATAGTGGAATATCTTGCTTGGTGTAGATGAGCCCAGAGTCCTAAAATAGGGTGATCATATGACCGGATTTGTCCGGGGTTTTGATGACAAATCCGGGAGGGGGAGGGGAAATCCGGATTTTTCCGAAGAGCAGCTCTAATGTGAATTAACAAAAATGCTTATAACTCTGTCATTTTTTAAGATAAAGACATGAAACTTTGCATGATGGTAGCTCTTAGGAAGGGCTTTAGTAATACCAAATTTGAAACAGATCTGTTCATCCGTTGATTTTTAGGGATTTTTTAAAAATTGAGGTTTTAAAATTATTATTTTTAAAATCATCATTTTTAAAGTTAAAGAGATGAAAGTTGGCACCATTATAGCTTTTAGGTAGAGCTTTAGCCCTTCCAAATTTGAAACAGATCTGTTCATCCATTGATTTTTAGGAATTTTTAAAAATATGAGGTTTTTTAAAAAAATTAAAATGTTATTTTTAAAGATAAAGAGATGAAACTTGGCACCATGATTGCTCTTAACAAGGACTTTAGCTATGCCAAGTTTGAAACAGATCAGTCCATCCATTGAGTTTTAGGTGTGTGTTTTTTAAAGTTTGAGGTTTTAAAATTATTTTTAAAAAATAATTTTAACATGGAGAGGGAGAGGGCCTTTTCAGTGGTGGCCCCCCGACTGTGGAATGATCTCCCCGATGAGGCTCGCCTGGCGCCAACATTGTTATCTTTTCGGCGCCAGGTCAAGATTTTTCTCTTCTCCCAGGCATTTTTAACAGCATTTTAACAGCATTTAACAACGTTAAGTTTGTTTTTAATGGACCCCACAATTGTTGTTTTTAAATGGATACTGTTGTTTTTATACTGTTTTTTATGTATGTGTGTGTGTGTGTGTGTGTGTGTTTTAAATTGTATACTTTTAATGTTTACTATTTTTAAATGTTGTAAACCGCCCAGAGAGCTTCGGCTGTGGGGCGGTATATAAATGTAATTAAATAAATAAATAAATAAAATAAATAAATAAATGGCGACCATGTTGTCCTCCTTTTTGGTTTCCAAAATATGGTCACCCTACCTAAAATATAATCTCCATCTAAACCAGTTTGGCCCCCCATCATACCCTGAAATGCCGAGCAGAGAGAGAATTCATTTACCCAGAGACCTAGCACAGGTGGATATTTTTTTTAAAGGAGAGGAGCACTTCAGGTGGTGAACAACTGCAGTTCTTTGGTGCGACAGAGAGAATATAACAATCAAGAGAAGCATATTTAATTCACTGGTAGTATACTCTCTCTTTTTTTAAAAAAAGAAGAAGAAGAAGAAGAAGAAGAAAAATGTAATGTTCCTTCTGGCGTGTAATTTGCAGTGAGACTGTGATAGATTAGAGATATCAAAGCACTATTTGGAAATAGCTGGAGGTAAGGCAACTTAACCCAGAGAAGCTCCTTTCATAGCTGACGGAACATCATCAAAAGAGGGGGTGAGATATTCTGTAGGGTGTTCCTGCCCAGCGATTGCCCCCTCCTCCTGCCAGAGCAAAGACAAGAGACGAGGAACTGGAGAGGAGAGAGACAGTTTGATTGCTAACCACAAGGATCTAGAATGACGCAAACAATCACATGAGTCAAAGGTAGGCACCAGCCAATATCAGGGGACTTTGGTTAACATCTTATTGCATCTCTCTGAGTGATACCAAACTGGTTCCAATAATGAGGACACCAAGGACATGTCTACACCTCCCGGCAATCCAGGAGGGAGTGGGGAGGATCTCACGATATGCTGATCGCGAGATCCTCGCCCTGCATTTACACATGGCGCGTGACGTCCAGAGAGGAAGGAAGACGTCACGCCTGCCTTTTTTAAAAAAAAGAATACAGGAGCTGGAGTGCACCTCCACTCCAGCTAAAAAGTAAGCAAAAAAGAAAAGAAAAAAGCCCTGACCCTGCTCCCCACCCTACCCCCAACGGCCCTGGACTCTTCCTGTCCCAGCTCCTTTCCTCAGATGACCCCACAACTCGTGGGGAAGAGGGAAGAAGCCGGGACAGCAGGCCACACCACCTGTGGTCCTCAGGATTGTTCCGGGACCACGGGAAAATGGAGGGATCATCCCTCCTTGCTCCCGGGATCCCCTGTGTGTCACGTGGAAGCACAGGGAGGATCCTGGGACATTCCCCTGGATATCACCAGGGCCGGATCTACACTACTGCTTTAAAGCGCTTTATAACAGTTATAAAGCATAAAACTGTTATAAAGTGCTTTAAAGCAATAGTGTAGATCCAGCCCTGGTGTAGACATGCCCCAAGTTGGTGATTCAAACTTTTCATCACCTGTCCCCCATAAAGGTGGACTTTTAGGGATGCATGAGAACCACTCCCATGATACTGGAAGATGTCATAGTCCAACGCATCTGGAGGACACCAGGTGGGGAGGCTGCCATCTTGGATATGAGACCATTTTGGAGTTCCCTTCTCCCCCAGTTTAAGACTTTAGACCTGTGAAGTGTACAGCTTGAATGACATCAGTCCTATTTTGCCCTGAAATTCTTCCTTTACTATTAAGCTGTTGCAGGATCTTTGAGAGACGCAGCTAACTGTAGATTTTATATCTTTAAAAAATATGGTGGAAGAACCGCTATTGCTTCTTTGTCCTGGTAGCCCCTGGGCCAGCCTGAAATCTCGTTTCCACCTAGCTTAGGCAAATCTAGCTTTTCCTATGCTCCCTTGTCGAACTGTTACAATCTGGGGACTTGGGGCATAAAGATCTTGACCTGTTCCCTACCCCACCCCTGTTTTTTTTAAAAAAACTTAACATCTGGCCCGATGAAGAGTACTGAAGAACTCAAAGGCTTGCTTACAACTTTGTGATAATTTGGTTGGTCTAATAAAAGTATTCCTGTAGTGTGTGTGTGCATGTGCGTCTGGGTGGGATCCTAATAGATCAACACAACGACCTCCAATTTGAATCGCCTAGTTGAAGATTTTCCAAGCAACTCTTGACTGGCATTTAAGCAACCTTTCTTGAGTAGAAAAAGATAAACTACATTACACATCTCCAGTGTATTCTCTCAATGGGTGTTGGTTTTATGCCATTATCGTTCCTCAGGTGTGCCTCACTCTCTGCATGAAGTATGCTTCTGACTGTAGCGCCATTTTGAGCAGTTCCAGCTCCTTGCTAATGGTTTCCCTTCAATACTTGCTCCCAATTAACCTTTTCCCTTCTCCCTTTAATCCAGTCCATTGCACTCTCCAACATTCCTAGTTTTTATCAGACTAATTGCATTTTTTCATCTCTTCCTTTTGATTTTTTTAAAATCTAATTATATGTTATCATGGGTGTAAAATCATTGGGTTATTGATAATTTCTGTTCATTAATTTTTTTAAGAAGCACCTTCTCCTTGTTTCTTGCTAATATTCAGATGAAGAAATCAACCACCAATTGGCTGGTTGTACTATCATAATTTAGAGATTTGTACAGTTTGGTCTATGGGTAAATCCTTCTTCCTTATGAGCCTGATAGAAAGGGCCCCCTCCTCACATGCCTTTTCCCAGAGCACTCATTGGTCCAGGTCAGATCAAAAGGTGGGCACAAATGGAGTTTAATCAGTTAAAGCACAGAAGCATCCTTCACTAGCTATAGGCAGAGATGAACAGGTCCAAGTGGTGCACATTATAGAAAGTTTGAGAAACTCCACCTGCCTCAGAAATGTAGATCAGAGCCGATCACAAACACCCGTGCAGAAATCTCTTTCCATGTATTTTTAGAACTTAAAGTTCATACATTATGTCCCCAGTTGGTTGGGGGAAATATGCCCTCAGCCAAGCCAGATGTCCTAGACCGTTAGTCTAGGGTGACCATATTTGGGAAACCAAAAAAGAGGACATGTAGTGTGTGTGTGTGGGGGGGGGAAGCAGCTTTCTGAGTCCTGCAGAAAGTACGTTATTCCCCCGCCACCTTAAAGAACCCGATTGGAGTGGAGGAGGGGAAAGGATTTCATTCTGCACCACCACCATCCACTCCAATGGGGGCCTTTTCTATAATGTCCACGAATGACCCACTTTCCCCTTTAAGACCTCAATTGGAGCTCGGGGTGGGGGAATGATGTGCCTCAAGAAAGCATGTCACTCCCTCCTGCCATGCTAAAGGCAGCCTTCAAGAGGAAGGTGTGTCATTCCAGGACATTATTGAAAATTATAGAAAATCCCCCCTGACACCAGGGAAAGAACAAAAATCAGGACAAATCCGGGGAAATCCTGACAGTTGGTCACCCTACGTTAGTCAAGTGCTCATAGCAGTATAGAATCCAACTCCCTGTCCTTAGCTAGACCTAAGGATTATCCCAGGCAAATGGACGGGTCATCCCTGCCTGATCCCGGGATCTCCTGCATGTCATTTGGATGCACAGGGATAGAATCATAGAACAGCAGAGTTGGAAGGGACCTACAAGGCCATTGAATCCAACCCCCTGCTCAATGCAGGAATCCACCCTAAAGCATACCTGACAGATGGCTGTCCAGCTGCCTCTTGAAGGCCTCTAGGGTGGGAGAGCCCACCACCTCCCTCGGTAACTGGTTCCATTGCCGTACTGCTCTAACAGTCAGGAAGTTTTTCCTGATGCCCAGCTGGAATCTGGCTTCCTGTAACTTGAGCCTGTTGCTCCGTGTCCTGCACTCTGGGAGGATCGAGAAGAGATCCTGGCCCTCCTCTGTGTGACAATCTTTCAAGTATTTGAAGAGTGCTATCATGTCTCCCCTCAATCTTCTCTTCTCCAGGCTAAACCTGCCCAGTTCTTCCAGTCTCTCTTCATAGGGCTTTGTTTCCAGACCCGTGATCATCCTGGTTGCCCTCCTCTGAACACGCTCCAGCTTGTCTGCGTCGTTCTTGAATTGTGGAGCCCAGAACTGGAGACAATACTCTAGATGAGGCCTAACCAGGGCCGAATAGAGAGGAACCAGTACCTCGCATGCATTGGAAGCTATACTTCTATGAATGCAGCCCAAAATAGCATTTGCAGCCATATCGCACTGTTGGCTCCTATTCAGCTTGTGATCTACAACAATTCCAAGATCCTTCTCGTTTGTAGTATTGCTGAGCCAAGTATCCTGAGACAATCCTGAGACAATCCCGGGATATAGGCCTGGTCTAGCCATGGCCCCTCTGTCTTGTGGCTATTTTGCCACTCAACTGGGGAATAGTCAGCAACACCACATGGTATAAATGGGCAGGAAGAACTGGGCCATGCCCCTGCCCGCAAGCTCTCCTGCTCTTTGTTTAAGGGTGTCATGGTGCTGCAGACTGACCTCCCAGGGGCTTTTCCATATTTCAATTTGTCCAAAGCAGCAGTCTTGACAAAAGATCGCGGCAGAGCCAGGAGGACTATCTTTCTTCACCAATGCAAACTCATTCATTCATTCATTCATTCATTCATTTATCTTGATCAAATCAAAGCCACACGTCCTTTATTTATCATATTTGTAATGATAAATACACCTTCAACACAAATTATTTCAAGGCAGCTAATACAATATTAAAAATTATACAATTAACCATAGAAAAATTAAAAGAAAATAGTGTCAGCAGATAAAACTTTGACAGCCTTGACTCCATACGTCCTGGAACTGAGAGAACTAACATAGTCCAAACCACTTGTGTCTCACACTTGGCCCTTTATTGGGAGGAGTTGTACTTTGCTGTGCTTGAATTGTTAAATTAGTTAACCAGAGGGCTTAAGAACCCCAAATCCTGGAAGTTCTTCGCTTCATGTATTTATTTTTCTTTAGCTGGAAGCAACAGCAATAGTGACACCAGGGCCTATGATATGTGTGGTGTATTATTATTATTATTATTATTATTATTATTTATTTATTTATTTATTTATATAGCACCATCAATGTACATGGTGCTGTACAGAGTAAAACAGTAAATAGCAAGGCCCTGCCGCATAGGCTTACAATCTAATAAAATCATAGTAAAACAATAAGGAGGGGAAGAGAATGCAAACAGGTACAGGGTAGGGTAAGCAGGCACAGGGTAGGGAAAAACTAACAGTAGAAAGTAACAGTAGAAGTCTGCACAACATCAAGTGTTAAAAGCTTTAGGAAAAAGAAAAGTTTTTAGCTGAGCTTTAAAAGCTGCGGTTGAACTTGTAGTTCTCAAATGTTCTGGAAGAGCGTTCCAGGCGTAAGGGGCAGCAGACGAAAATGGACGAAGCCGAGCAAGGGAAGTAGAGGCCCTTGGGCAGGCGAGAAACATGGCATTAGAGGAGTGAAGAGCACGAGCGGGGCAATAGTGTGAGATGAGAGAGGAGAGATAGGAAGGAGCTAGACCGTGAAAAGCTTTGAAGGTTAACAGGAGAAGTTTATATTGGATTCTGAAGTGAATTGGAAGCCAATGAAGAGTGTAGTGGCTAAAGTGTTGATATGTGTGGTGTAGTGGCTAAAGTGTTGGACTGGGAGTTCGGAGATCCAGGTTCTAGTCCTCACTCGGCCCTGGAAACCCACTAGGTGACTTTGGGCCAGTCGCAGGCTCTCAGCTCTACCTACCTCATAGGGTTGTTGTTGTGAGGATAACATGGGGAGGAAGAGGATTATGTATGCCACCTTGGGTTCCTTGGAGGAAAAATGGTGGGGTATAAATATAATAAATAAATAAAATATGCCCTTTGTGCTGCCTGCATCCTAGGTGCAGGGCCGGTGCTACCATAGAGGCCACTCAGGCGGCCTCCTAGAGTGCCAAGCTAAGAGGGGCGCCGGGCACAGCGCAGCACTCACATGCGTTGGCTGTGAGCCGGCCCAGCCCGAGGATTCAGCTGGGCCTGGGCAGGGAAGATGGTGCCCCACACCCACCCAGCCGAAGCGAAGCCAGGGACACTGGGGTGGGGGTGGGGCGGCTCCACGTTTGGACTTCTGGAACGTGCCCAGAAGAGAGAGAGAGAGAGAGAATGTATGGGTGAAGGGGGTGCAGGGGGTCTTTGAGTGAATGCATGTGTTCATGCGTGTGTTTGTTTGGAGTGAGTGATGCTGAGTGTGTGTGTGCGCACGTGCATGAGTTGGGGGGGATGACTTGGAGGTGATATTCCTATTAAATAATGCATTTTAGACCTAGACGTTCCTTTCCAATTAGTTTGCTATAATTGGCATGATGTATTTCTTGCATTTTAAAATAAATTGAGCAGTTTCAAGTTTTGTGCTTCTTATTTTTCCAGGAAACATCTGTTCTTAAAAATCAAAGTTGGCATTTTGAGGGGTGTGTGTGTCAAAGTAGCTCACCTTGCCTAGGGCGCAAAATAGTCTGGCACCGGCCCTGCCTGGGTGACAATTAGGGCTGCACAGACCTCTCCCCTCCCATTCACCTCAAAGGCTGATCCAGAGCTTCCAAATCAACCTCAGTTCAACTTTGGTTGCCTTGGAAGTGCCCCAGCCTACTTCTGCTGAATCCGAAGCAGGATGGCTGTTGTGGGCACCCAGGAACACCACATGTGAGGCTGACCAGGAGTCCCCACAACTGCCTTCCCCTCCCGCTCACCCTCCCCTCCCGCTCACCGCCTCCCCTCCTGCTTCCCCCCAAATCTGGTGAGCTGCTGCCTTTTCCAGCCACCGTAATTTGCAACAGTATATCTACAGCAGCCAGCGCTGCCATCTTCTTTAAAAATGGTGGCTCTCCTGGTGGATGAGTGGCTAACTGGCATGAGTGGAGGCTTCAGGTAAGCCCCCTGAGTGGTTGGGGGGCAGCAGCTGGCCATCAGCTGGCCCAAATTGCTTCGGCTGCTTCAGACTGAGGTGGCCCAATTTGGTCCCAACTCAGATTTCTGTTGGTGGGCATTCGATGGGATGTGCTTAGAACCCGCGATCAGGACCCCCCAATCACGCAGCGTCTCCAGTCATGGGGAGAATTTTAAGCACGTTCAGATGAACACACTTTGCATCTCCCATCAGAGGTGCCGCTGGGATCGAAGACAGCAGGGGTGGCAAGTTGTGGGCAGGGGCGGTGCTTGTAGCCCCTCCACATCTCCTTTGATTGTGAGGACAACTAGTGCTTGAATAGGGCTAAGGCTTGACCAGCCACCCCACCCCTCTCTCTGGAGTGCTGTGCAAGCTATCATGCAGCTCCAGCTTAGTGCCAGAGGAGGACTCCGGCTCCCTGTTTCTCAATGAATCTGGTCTCTGGCCAAATCCAGACATGTGCTCACTGGGGAGCTCTCCATGGTGCTGACCCCCAGCTGCTGAGCTGGGCTTTGTCCTACCAGGCAGAATACTCTTCCTACCACTCCCCATCTTCTGAGGATGGATATTTGCAATTAAAGGAGGAAGAACCTGTCCCTCCACCAATGGCCCTGACATTCAAAGGCTGCCTATTCCTATAGCCATCTGTTTGGACCCTGTGGGAACAGCACGGTGGACTAGAGAGGGCTTATACTGTTAGTTTTACCCTACCCTGTGCCTGCTTACCCTACCCTGTGCCTGTTTACATTCTCTTCCCCTCCTTATTGTTTTACTATGATTTTATTAGATTGTAAGCCTATGCGGCAGAGTCTTGCTATTTACTGTTTTACTCTGTACAGCACCATGTACATTGATGGTGCTATATAAATAAATAATAATAATAATAATAATTTGGTCTGATCCAGCATGAAACTGAACATTCAGGCCACCTTCAAAGACCCTGTTCCATGTACGTACTCTTGGAGGTGTAATGAGAAACAGGGCTTTGTCATTGGTGGCTCCCAAATTGTGAAATTTCCTCAGAGGGGGAATCTTTTTGGTTTTGAAGGTCATCCTCAGGGGTCCTTCTCCATGAGCCCCTGCCAAAAGAAGTGAGGCAGGTGGCTACCAGGAGGAGGGCCTTCTCTGCTGTGGCACCCCGGCTGTGGAATGAGCTCCCCAGAGAGGTCTGCCTGGTGCCTACATTATATGCTTTTAGATGCCAGATGAAGACCTTTTTATTCTCCCAGTATTTTAACAATCTATAAATTAATTTGAACTTGCTGTTTTAAATTTGTATTTTAAATTTGTATTTTTGCATTGCTTGGTTGTGCTTTTATGTTGTATTTTATATTATGGTTTTATACTGTTGTTTTATACTTGAATTGTCTTAATTTTGTAAACTGCCCAGAGAGCTTCGGCTATTGGGCAGTATAGAAATGCAATAAATAAAGAAATAAAGAAATAAATCTCAGGATACCATCGGGGGGGGGGTGGCTGTGATTTCTTCTGTGCATTTTTAAATCATTTTTTCTGCTTTATTTTAAAGAAGTGGCAGTGTGCAACCCAGATGCCCCTTCACATCCTGACAGTACTGGGATCCAGGGAAGGGAAGGGGCTTTGGCTACCTTCCCATGGCTGTATTTCAACATGGAAGTTAGTCTAGGAAAGACACAGGAAGGCAAAACACTGAAGATGGGCACTATTGTAACAGAGGCATTTGGAAGCATTTCCCACTTAGGAATGATAGCAAATCAACATATCCAAAACCTGCCAAAACTGAAGCCCTGGAACACCCTCAAATTTGCATTTCAAGTTGGCCAAAAGTATCTGATATGGCTTCAGCTCTGGAATGACTTGTGAAAATGCTGAGGTGTAGCTGCATAACTGGGTGTGCAAGGGTGCACCGTGGGTGTAAGTGTTCAACCGCCTTTGCTAACTGCTAAGTCAGTGGATGTGACAATGGTTTGACAATGGAGTATGAATATAGTGATTGTGGTGAATAGGTTCATTGGAACCGCTTTGCCTGGAAGAAGACCCATTCTTTAAGTTCCGGCGAGTTCACATTACGCCAGTCCTTTTGCAACTTCATTGGCTGCCAGTCCAGGTCCGGGCCCGATTCAAAGTGCTGGTATTGACATTCAAAGCCCTAAACGGTTTGGGGCCAGGTTATTTGAAGGAACGCCTCCTCCCGTATGTACCTGCCTGGACCTTAAGATCATCCACAGGGGTCCTTCTCCGTGAGCCCCTGCCAAAGGAAGTGAGGCAGGTGGCTACTAGGAGGAGGGCTTTCTCTGCTGTGGCACCCCAGTTGTGGAATGAGCTCCCCAGAGAGGTCCGCCTGGCGCCTACACTGTACTCCTTCCGTCGCCAGCTGAAGACCTTTTTTATTCTCTCAGTATTTTAACACTTAATTTTAACTTAAATTTAAATTTTACTGTTCTAACTCTGTATTTTAATCTTATATCAATTTTGCTGCGTGGTTTTGCTGCAAAATGATGTGCCGCTTAGGGAAATTTACCACCTAGTGACTGACAACAGCAAGCTTCAAATACAGGGACACATTAAAATCAATTAATGCATTTTAGGAACAAAACTAAACCGAGATGTACACGCCTATGATACCCTTAGTATGCATGCCATGTTTCAGGTATCTGCATTTCATGGTCTTGGAGGTATAGCAGTGAAAAACAAACATATACCCTGTTTTAGTAATGGCTATTACGTCTACTAAATGCAATACCATGTTTCTGGGCCTGCACATTTTTTATTCCTTTCCAATTAATAATTAGTCACTAGGACATTAAAAAAAAAACCTGGAAAAACAAAAGTTTAATAAGAAATTATATGCAGCTCTCATTTATTTATTTATTTATTTATTTATTGCATTTCTATACCGCCCAATAGCCAAAGCTATTGAAATTCAAATTTGAGCGTGTTCCCATACTTGGATTTTGGTGGCTTTTAGGTATGTTAATCTGCTAAAAAATCTGAGTGGAAAACACTTCCAAACCCTTCTGTTACAATTTTGCCCACGTCATAGGGGTGTGTGAATCAGCAAACTTTGAGCTCACCAAAGTTTTCAGAATGCCACCTTCCAAGTTGCGTCTATACCAGATTGCAAGCTTTGTGGGGGTGGGGGTGGGGTTCTCTTCACGTGAAAATCCAGGCATATTTTCAGTAAGGGTGTGCTCCACGGATCCGAAGCGGAGCAGGCCAATCAGGACCTCCGAAGCCCAGTTCTGGAGCAGATTGGGGGAGGTCCAGATGGGCCCGAAGTGGTTCGGAATGGTCCGAAGTGATTTGGAGCGTTCTGAAGCTTCGGAGCCAGGTAAGTGGGGAGAGGAACTTACCTGGCTCCCCATCTGCCGTTGGTGCGGTCCGTGCTGCACCAGGGGCGTAGCCAGGTAAGGGGGGAGGGGGGGCTTACCTGGGACTGCTGCGGTCCATGCAGCGGCAGGCGGCAGAGCCATGTAAGGTGGAGGAGGGCTTATTCGGCTCCCATTTTGTCCCCCCTCTGCCACCTGCCACAGAGGCAAGTAAGTGGGGAAGGGGAGGAAATGAGGCCCGAATATCGATCCAGACCTCTGGATCTCGCTTCGGATCTGGTTCCAGAGTGGATCGGGGGAGGTCCAGATCAACCTGAACCAGTTCAGACCTTATCCGGAAGGTCTGGATCGGGATCCGAACCGATTCGAGTAGGGGGTGCACAGCCCTAATTTTCAGGCATATTTTTCATGTATGCATCAGTTGTGTGCATCTTTGAAATTTACACATTCTTCTCTCATTAATTAAAGCATGTTTATATACATTTTTCAAAAGTGTGCACTTTTATGCACATTATTCAAATGTACGTATGCTGATGAACGCATTATTTTGACCTTTATTAACCAAGGAATGTTGACTGACTATTGCAGGGGACAGAAAATTGGGGGGGGGGGTGGAGAATAAAATGGAGTATTCTGAAAGAAGGCATTGCTCCCTGGAATGGAACATTGAACAGGATAGGACTGAATGCTGCCTGAAACCCTGGACAGCCATTGCCATACTGGGCTAGATGGACCCATGGTCTGACTCAGTTTCCTGAGTGTCATGGGTGTCAATGTGCAGGTCCTACAATGGAGGCAGGTTCCCCCCGTTCCCATGGTGCATGGCTGTAGCACTCAAACACAGTTCTCACCCAAGGCATTTGTGGAACAGAACCGTCTTCTGCTTTGTTAATGCGACATCCGCTGGAACTGTCCACTTCAAAACAAGCTGTAGCTGAGCTGCCTGAAATCACCGTGTATGATGGCAACATTGGCACGGCTTCCGCGTAAGGACTGGCATCTGCCCAGCCCATCATGCATGTAATGCCTGGTTAGCATTGACAATTCCTCTGTGTTTTACTCTCTTTGTAATGTGTGGGTGGCAGGACACCACTCCAACGGAAGAAGAAGAGGAATCATTCATCTGTCTTGAATATCAAGTGAAAGAGATAACATGCTCGGCTGGGCAGCCTGGCTCCACATGAATTTTGATGTCAAGGATGAGTGGGAAAGCCACTTGCTAAAAGATGGAATGAAAGCAGAAAACAAAGATGGATTCCTGGATGGGGGTGAATTTGGGTTGTTATCCAAGTCATAGAATCATAGTTCGTAGAGTTTTCTTTCAGTCTTTCTTTCTTGGGATACCTTCCCTTGTGGGCAGTGAAGGCTGGTGGCTCTGAGGTCAGTGCAGTGGTGAGTCCACTCCAGGTGACAGTCAGAACTCTAAAAGAGCTCTCCAAGGTGGTTCTGATTGAAACCTGGAGCGGATTCACTGCCCAGTTAACACCAGAACCACCACCCCTCCACTGATTCTGGGCAATCTGTGTGTGCATGCTCTGAAGTCTCAGAAAGTCTATTTTTCAGTCTTGAAACTACTTCTAAGCCTCCACTTGCTCAGCTAATTTCCCCAAAACTAGCTTGTGCATTTGTATCTGTTCTAACCTCAATAAATGTGCCATTGTGGCGTTACCCTCTTCAGTGGTGTAGATTTCTTCAGTAAGAATCACCTTACTTAGCCACAGACGCTCTATTGCCAATGTCAAAGGACTCCTTATAAGCGGGTGTAAGTCTCATTAGAAGGTGTGCAAGTTTGTACACGGGTCTAATGAGAGCACATCATGTAACAGCCCCCACTTGTATCATTTCCCCTCCTCCCCTACCACTGCCATGGCCTTGGCCTCCTCCTCTCCACTTCCCCAAAAATTCCCTCACGAGGGCAGTGGAACTTTGGGATGGGAACCCTTGAATGGGGGTCATTGCGTCTGGGGTAATCTAAGATGGCGCGTGGCAGCAGGAGGGAGGAGGCAACAGCCAGCTCCACTCCCAGTCAAAAGCTCCACCTCTCTCATAGAATCATAGAATAGTAGAGTTGGAAGGGGCCTACAAGGCCATCGAGTCATGCAAGGTACTGGTTCCTCTCTATTCGGCCCTGGTTAGGCCTCATCTAGAGTCTTGCGTCCAGTTCTGGGCTCCACAATTCAAGAAGGACGCGGACAAGCTGGAGCGTGTTCAGAGGAGGGCAACCAAGATGGTCAGGGGTCTGGAAACAAAGCCCTATGAGGAGAGACTGAAAGAACTGGGCATGTTTAGCCTGGAGAAGAGAAGATGGAGGGGAGACATGATAGCACTCTTCAAATCCTTAAAAGGTTGTCACACAGAGGAGGGCCAGGATCTCTTCTCGATCCTCCCAGAGTGCAGGACACGGAATAACAGGCTCAAGTTAAAGGAAGCCAGATTCCAGCTGGACATCAGGAAAAACTTCCTGACTGTTAGTGCAGTACGACAATGGAATCAGTTCCCTAGGGAGGTTGTGGGCTCTCCCACACTAGAGGCCTTCAAGAGGCATTTGGACAACCATCTGTCAGGGATGCTTTAGGGTGGATTCCTGCATTGAGCAGGGGGTTAGACTAGATGGCCATCAAAGCCCCCAGGCATCTTCACATCTTGTGGCCCCAAATTCTATAGGTTGATTGTTTCCTGAACCTGATGCTAATGAAGACCATGGAGTGACTGCAAGTTCTTATATCATGAAAGGGAGAGAAACATTTCACTCTGTTCTCGTCAGACTACATGGGCCTTTGTCATCTTCTACCCACTATTATCATTGTTATCTTCCACCCATTATACCCATTAAGCAATATAATGGAACCAGTTACCTAGGGAGGTTGTGGGCTCTCCCACACTAGAGGCCTTCAAGAGGCAGCTGGACAACCATCTGTCAGGTATGCTTTAGGGTGGATTCCTGCATTGAGCAGGAGGTTGGACTCGATGGCCTTTTAGGCCCCTTCCAACTCTGCTATTCTATGATTCTATGATTCTACTAGACCAAGAGTAGCCAGTGAAGCATTGCTTTACACTCATAAGGCAGGTTGTCCTTGATCGTTCTGGTTGCCCTT
Source organism: Elgaria multicarinata webbii (assembly GCF_023053635.1). Taxonomy (NCBI): domain Eukaryota; kingdom Metazoa; phylum Chordata; class Lepidosauria; order Squamata; family Anguidae; genus Elgaria; species Elgaria multicarinata. The sequence continues at coordinate 181,245,702 of NC_086172.1, read as the reverse complement.
TTCTGTAACGTGATCAGATAGCTCTGGGTTTACTTATATGCCTAGAGCCTCATCTACACTAAGCAGGATATTGCACTATGAAAGTGGTGTAAAAGCGGTATATAAGAGGCAGGAGCCACACGACTGCTTTATAGCAGTATTGAAGTGCACTGACAACTGTTGGGGCCCATTGACACAGACCATACACCGCTTTCATACTGCTTTCATAGTGCAATATCCTGCTTGGTGTAGATTAGGCCAAGATGTTGACCTGGAATTGTGTGTTTTCCATATGTGAGATTTCCCTGCTCCAAGTTTTTTGGGTCCACATTTTTGCTTGAACCCCAGTTTATTGATCTCCAATTGTTTTGGGAGCAGAAGCCCAGCTAAAGCAAGTTTCACATCTACAAACAAAAATGGAACAAACAACAGGACAAAAGCTGAATAGGAATCTCAAAGCATCAGTCCCCAAATTCAGTTATATTTAATTTATTAACTCCTGGTAACTTCTGGTATTTTGATATTTGGTAAAAGGTTTGTCAGTGAACCTCCTTAAGCTTCCTCCTGGTCTTAGGTGTGGGGCTTCCTTGTCTTTCATCGGATCCTGGACTCCACTGGGAATTGGACATTGTGAGACCCGTAGTTTTTCTCCTCTCCAACATGAACAACACCCTTTCATCTCAGCAACCGGAAATGCCTGTATAAGGATCATGCAAAGATGGAACCAGATTATCAGAAGAAAACTGGAGGTGCAGCAAGGGGAGGTGGCCGGGGGGGCGGGTATTATAAGCACCTTAAAGGCTATTATAAGTTTCAAATCGCACTGTGGATTGTGCGAAAGTGTTTCAAAAGAGACACAACAAAACTGTTTTGATGCATTTTCCATGCCATCGGCATTCCCAGAACGCAATACCCAGACCTGCGGCTTTGTACCTGTTTTGCTTGCATTTAGATTTTTTCGGGGACTTGACAGTGGCACTTTGTTATAAAGTTAATGTACAGCATCCATAAATACCCCCCAAATGTTGGCTTCTTTTGAGTATCTTCTTCTGGCAGGCATTCTTTTTCTTCCTCAGCTGAATTACGGGGAGCAAAATTCAGCCGCCTCCTTTGCATTAAGGTGGCAGGAGCTCATTAGTGTCATTCAAATAAATTGGTGTGAAATGTGATCAGCCTGAGAAGCGTATTTATTTACACTTGCAAATCGGAAATAATACAGTTAGGGTCTAGGAAGCAACAATTAGGGAATACATCTGCTGGGATTCGTGGAGACATCAATTCCCCTTCAGCTAAACACAAACGGCTTTTGTTTTGTTTTTGGTTTGTATCGCTGGGGTGTGTGTGCTTAATTGAATGCTGAGCAGAGACAGTGCTGTTGTTCCAGGTGCAAGAGTACCGGAAAGGCTCAGCAAGGGCAGACCTGGTTTAATAAAGAGGGTGATTCGCCTCCTCAAAGTGCAGGCAGAATCAAAGTGGCCGACAAGGCGAGAGCATCTTCTGTATGCAAAAGGTCCTCAGGTTGTGCCCAAGTCGAAGGGCTGGGAAAACCTGCCTGTGCTGGAGAACTTGACGATCCATGGGCAGTCAGTACAGATCAGAGGTGGAGAGCCTGCCTGCCTGCCTTCCTGCCTTCCTTCCTTCCTTCCTTCCTTCCTTGGGATACCTTCCCTTGTGGGCAGTGAAGGCTGGTGGCTCTGGCCATAGCTAGACCTAAGGTTTATCCCTGGACCATCCAGGGCTCAAACCTGTTCATCTAGGTGACACACAGGGGATCCAGTGCTCAGGCAGGGGCGAACCCGGGATGGTCCCAGGATAAACCTTAGGTCTAGCTGTGGCCTCTGATGTCAGTGCGGTGGTGAGTCCACTCCAGGTGACAGTCAGAACCAGTCAGGACTCTAAAAGAGCTCTCCAAGGTGGTTCTGATTGAACCTGGAACGGATTCACTGCCCAGTTAACATCTGAACCATCCCCCTCCACTGATTCTGAGAAATCTGTCACGGGCCCCAAGTCAGAGGAAAGCAAGTAGTGAGCATGGCCAAAGCCCCCTGTGGCAATACCCACCTTTCTGTCCCTTAGGTATGTCTGGAGTTTGTATGTCTAGTGAGTGCGGAATATTTGACTGAGTGGGTGTGGCTGGTGATGCGGTGAGAGAGGGGGAGCGAGGAGTATAAATACGTTGGCTGAAGGGATTGTGTTAGTTTTGTTTGTTCCTTCAAATAACCTGGCCCCAAACCGTTTAGGGCTTTAAATGTCAATACCAGCACTTTGAATTGGGCCCGGACCTGTACTGGCAGCCAATGAAGTTGTAAAAGGACTGGCGTAATGTGATCTTGCTGGCCAGTCCCTGTTAGTAAACGGGCTGCCCTGTTTTGTACCAGCTGAAGCTTCCGGACCGTTTTCAAAGGCAGCCCCACGTATAACGCATTGCAGTAATCCAAATGAGAGGTTATCAGAGCATGGATAACTGTAGCCAGGCTATCTCTGTCCAAATAAGGGTGTAGTTGGTATATCAACCTAAGCTGATAAAAGGTGCTCTTTGCCACTGAGTTCACCTGTGCCTCAAGTGACAGTTCTGGATCCAAGAGCACCCCCAAACTACGTACCCGATCCTTTAGGGAGAGTGCAACCCCGTCCAGGACAGGGCAAACATCACCTCGCCGGACAGATGAACCACCCGCTAACAGTACCTCCATCTTGTCTGGATTGAGTCTCAGTTTGTTAGCCCTCATCCAGTCCAGTACCGTGCCCAGGCACTGGTTCAGAACAGCCACTGCCTCACCTGGGTTTGATGAAAAGGAAAGGTAGAGCTGGGTATCATCCGCATATTGATGACACCTCAGTCCACATCTCCGGATAACCTCCCCCAGCGGCCTCATGTATATGTTAAACAGCATTTTAGTCTAGCTTGTGCTTTGTGAGAGTGTTTGGTGTGAGGAGTGAGAATTTTAAGGGACTCGGGATTGTTGTTTTGAATATAAAAATTGAACTAAATTGAAATACTAAAGATTTGTTAAATTTCAATAACCTTTACTTTGTGTTCTGTTACCACAAACCACATGTCAGCTCAGATTTATTACCTGCTATACTGCACAGTGTAAAAACATCTAACAACACACCTGCCGTTCAGTACCTCAGTAATAGAACCTATTTGCCAAAACCCTTTACCTTGCTCCCTCACATATAGGGGAGAGGTGGTGTTGTTTTTACCCTTTCCTCAGGCTTTTCAAGAGTTAGTGTTTGGCTTGAGAAGGGCATGCTAGGCAAGGCCTTCTGTATAAGGTCGTGCTGTCGCACCCCCCCTTTCTCTTTCTGACCCCCTTTTACTTCTACAACTCCTCCTTCCTGGCTCCTAAATTCTTGCTCCATCACTCAAGCAAGTGTTTGCTGAAGGTGCAGGACACGGAATAATTGGCTCAAGTGACAGGAAGCCAGTCAGGAAAAACGTCCTGACTGTTAGAGCAGTACGGCAATGGAACCAGTTACCTAGGGAGGTTGTGGGCTCTCCCACACTGGAGGCCTTCAAGAGGCAGCTGGACAACCCTCTGTCAGGGATGCTTTAGGGTGGATTCCTGCATTGAGCAGGGGGTTGGACTCAATGGCCTTGTAGGCCCCTTCCAACTCTGCTATTCTAACCTAGGGAGGTTGTGGGCTCTCCCACACTAGAGGCCTTCAAGAGGCAGCTGGACAACCATCTGTCAGGGATGCTTTAGGGTGGAACCAGTAACCTAGGGCTCTGGAACCAGTAACCTAGGGCTCTCCCACACTAGAGGCCTTCAAGAGGCAGCTGGACAACCCTCTGTCAGGGATGCTTTAGGGTGGATTCCTGCATTGAGCAGGGGGTTGGACTCGATGGCCTTGTAGGCCCCTTTCAACTCTGCTATTCTAACCTAGGGAGGTTGTGGGCTCTCCCACACTAGAGGCCTTCAAGAGGCAGCTGGACAACCATCTGTCAGGGATGCTTTAGGGTGGAACCAGTAACCTAGGGCTCTGGAACCAGTAACCTAGGGCTCTCCCACACTAGAGGCCTTCAAGAGGCAGCTGGACAACCCTCTGTCAGGGATGCTTTAGGGTGGATTCCTGCATTGAGCAGGGGGTTGGACTCGATGGCCTTGTAGGCCCCTTCCAACTCTGCTATTCTATGATTCTATGAAGCACAATTTCTTTTCCCCCTCTGTTAATATTTTTACTTAACTAGCACTCAAGTAAGCCTTGGAGGACGGTTCTCTGGAAGTTACTGCTCTGTATGGAATCCTGTTAGTCTATGGTCATTGTTAACAGGCAGTATTTAGAGACTTTTTAATAGCCAATAAAGTACTGTAAAAGGGTCTTTTGACATCTTGGCACTGTTAAAGCCTTCATAAGTACATTGAGAAAAAGATGGATGTACAGCTGAAGCAGCTCTGATATGACGTGTGCCGCCTTCCCGTGATTAGGAGACGGAATAGGGGCACTCGCTGAATGCGAAATGACCAAGTGCTCCATACAGGCTGATCCCCCAAGTGAGAAGGCAGAGGAAGATTTGCAACAACAGCCCCGACATCCCGAATCTCTAGCTGGATTTGTTGTTGTGGAGTGCTTTTGCAAAGAAGAGAAACTGCAGGCAGCAACAGCCGAAATCCCCTTGCAAACGGAGTTCATGAAAGCAATGACTGATGATGAATTATTCACCTGGTTCTGGTGCAAGGGAGTTTATGCCGTTGTCAAGCTCTTCTGACAGACTCATCAAAACAAAGTGCTCAGGCTCATCACTGTCAAGCATTATTCAGCATTAGGGTTCGCGACGGTCAGCCCACAGGCACGGCGGATTCCGCCTACCAGGCCTTTGTCTCCAACTCTGTTACACGTGCTGAGAAGCTGTGCAGACAACAGTCTAGATGTTTCGCAAGCATAATCAATTCCACAAGTGTGTGTGTGTGTGTGTGTTTGTGTGTGTGTATCTTTTGTTGCAGCTGAGGTGTAAAGCCTGCACGTTTTTCATCAGGAGGAATCATGGGGCCTTTCCTACTCAGGAAAGGAAAGCAAAGGAACCTCTCGTGCAAGCACTTGAGTCATTGCTGACTCATAGAATCATAGAATAGCAGAGTTGGAAGGGGCCTACAAGGCCATGGAGTCCAACCCCCTGCTCAATGCAGGAATCCACCCTGAAGCATCCCTGACAGATGGTTGTCCAGCTGCCTCTTGAAGGCCTCTAGTGTGGGAGAGCCCACAACCTCCCCAGGTAACTGGTTCCATTGTCGTACTGCTCTAACAACCAGGAAGTTTTTCCTGATGTCCAGCCGGAATCTGGCTTCCTTTAACTTGAGCCCGTTATTCCATGTCCTGCACTCTGGGAGGATCGAGAAGAGATTGACCGAGGGCCTTGCCCTGAACAGGATATGTTGTTTGCTGGAAGAGTTTCTAGGTAGCCCACAAGCAGGACATGAAGACAAGAGCACGGTCCCTGGAAATGCCTAGTATTCAAGCAAAAGCCATTGCAACGGAGTTATCATAGAATCATAGAATAGCAGAGTTGGAAGGGGCCTACAAGGCCATTGAGTCCAACCCCCTAATCAATGCAGGAATCCAACCTAAAGCATCCTTGACAGATGGCTGTCCAGCTGCCTCTTGAAAACCTCTAGTGTGGGAGAGCCCACAACCTCCCTAGGTCACTGGTTCCATTGTCGTACTGCTCTAACAGTCAGGAAGTTTTTCCTGATGTCCAGCTGGAATCTGGCTTCCTTTAACTTGAGCCCGTTATTCCGTGTCCTGCACTCTGGGAGGATCGAGAAGAGATCCTGGCCCTTCTCTGTGTGACAACCTTTTAAGTATTTGAAGAGTGCTATCATGTCTCCCCTCAATCTTCTCTTCTCCAGGCCCTTCTCCTAGAGGGATGCCTGCTTTCGCTGACATTTTCTTGGCAGACTTTGTAGTGGGGTGGTTTGCCATTGCCTTCCCCAGTCGCAATTACCTTTCCCCCAGCTAGCTAGGTACTCATTTTATCGACCTTGGAAGGATGGAAGGCCAAGACAACCTGAGCCAGCTGCCTGAGAACCAGCTTCCGCTGGGATTGAACTCAGGGGGTGGGGGGAGTTTCGGCTGAAGTAACTGCCGCTTACCCCTCTGAGCCACACGAGGCTCTTTTCTACTCAGAGTCCGTGTGAATTTCCAACAATGAGCCATGTAGCATCCCATTGTCATTGTCACTGATACAGTTAAAATTCCTGGTTATGAACAGACAGTGGGACAATTGTAGAAGAATTTAGAATATGAGCTTGACTTTTAAGGCCAAGACAGAGAGCAATACTAACTGTACCCTAAACTGTCAAAACACCATGACTTTGTAAAATAGAAGATGTTTTGCTAGCTTCTGCCTTGTACCCCCACCCTGCCGGAATCATATGTATTCTATAAATAAGAAGTTGTATAAGGTGTTTACGCCCCACAAGTGGACACAAACAACCCATTGCTTCAGCTTACACCTGATTCGATATTTTGAGTTTGTATGAGTGCTATGATTGGACATTAATCTAAGACTTATGATTGGTGCCTTTTTGGATCTGAGTAATGATTGATGTTTTCGTTGTATTTGAGTGATGATTGGTGGGTTTTGGAGCCACCATAATAACTATATGTATGAAGTGCCTTAAAAGCTGCCTGGAAACTAAACTAGGCAGAGTTCTTGTTTTTGCTGAAAAGCTCAAGTTCTCTCTTTTCTGCGCAGAAAATAATAAAGGCTTGCTGTTTTAGGCTCTCACCCTGTGTGTGGAAATTGGCATTCTTGCACACCGGGCACGGACCTTCCCTAGATCTGCCTCTGGGAACAGGTATCATCACCAGCATTGTCATTGTCACCATCATCATCATCATCATCATCATCATCATCATCATCTTCAAAGCAGATACCTGAATAAGATGTAGTAATGCTGAGGAGCTAAGAGTTGAAGAAGAATGGGTTTGCTATTCCATTGGGCCAATACTTCTAACTAGGGATGGGGGTGGGGTTTGCATTCATTTGATTCACATTTTAATGCAAATTTCTCAGTTATCCTCCAAAAACCCAAATTTCTCTGAATTTTGCAATAGAGATGTCCAATAAAAAAAAGCATACAAAAATGTGCATTTTAGGGGGAAATAACATTAAAATGCATTATATTAGGATGGTTGCTTGCAAAAAGAAATGTGTATATTAGGCAAAATTGCATACAAAAGAGCACATATTATGATAAATGCATGCAAAAATGAGTACGGATATTCTTGAGAACTTAAAAAACAAAATCTCAACGTTTGGGACGAGGGGAAAGGAAGTAGAATGGTGGGTAAAAGAAGATGTGAGATCTAGTGAAGGGATAAAAATAGAGGGGATTGAGTGGTCTTGAGTGCTAGTGGCGTGGATGGTCCTGTCAGGTAGCTTTTGGGCATCTCAGGTGAAGCCAAGACGTCACAGGTGTGCAGGACATCACACCCTCCTCTGCGTCCCACCAGTGTGAGACATACATTATGATGGCCATGGGAGAGGGACTTCTCTGTTGGGGCAGCCCGGTTGTGGAATGTTTTCCCCTTGGAGGCCTGACTGGCATAGACTTTGGCTTGATTTTGGCACCAGGCTAAAACATGGCTTTTTATCACAGGCTTTAAGGGCTAAATTTGCCTAAAGCTGCACATAGTTTTATTTGTTTTTATTGCTTTTAAATTTTTTTACTGGGATTACTTTATTAATGGTTTAATACATTTTTAGCTGTATAAATTATTGCTTCATGCTGTTTGAATCAGTTTTTATCTGAATACCGCTCTGAGATCTCAGTGATCTAGGGTGGGATACAAATATTTTAATACATAACTAAGCTTCCATCATCCCAGCTAACATGACCTGAGATAATGGGATGTGTACCCTGGGGAAGGTTGTGCTAGAGGGTTCTATCTGCTTCCAAAGAAAGTGAGGCAGGTGGCTACTAGGAGCAGGGCCTTCTCCGCTGTGGCACCCCGGCTGTGGAATGAGCTCCCCAGAGAGGTCCGCCTGGCGCCTACACTGTACTCCTTTCGTCGCCAGCTGAAGACCTTTTTATTCACTCAGTATTTTAACACTTAATTTTAACTTAAATTTAAATTTTACTGTTCTAACTCTGTATTTTAATTCTTAAATCAACTTTGCTGCGTGGTTTTATCCTGGTTGTGCTTTTTATACTGTATTTCGTATTTGTGCTTTTAACCTGTTGGTTGTTTTATTATGGTTTTAATTTTTGTGAACCGCCCAGAGAGCTTCAGCTATTGGGTGGTATAAACATGTAATAAATAAATAAATAAATAAATAAATAAATAAATAAATTTATATGCCTTGAGAGCAAATGAGTTGTTCATTCTCTTGCCTGCCCTGAGTGGCTGCATCTCTGGCCTTATCTAGACCTACCTCTTAGTCCACAACAGAGCGGTGAAGATCTCACGATGGTTTTATCGCAAGATCCCCCCTCTGTTTACATGCGGTGTGTGATGACCTCAGACGCAGAGGCAACGCACCCGCCTTTTTTTTTTTTACAGTTAAAGGGCCAGCAGTGCACGAACGCTCGTGCGCAAAAGGTAAGTTATTTTTTTAAAAAATAGTTACTTCCCCCGTTCCCCCACCCCAGCTCTGATGGACACAGTGCTCCTGAGGAGCACTGCGCCCCGTGCACGGGTCCCAGCTCCATTTTTCAGGGATGCTTTAGGGTGGATTCCTGCATTGAACAGGGGGTTAGACTCAATGTAGGCCCCTTCCAACTCTGCTACTCTATGGTTCTATGAAAGCTGCTAGGGAAAATGTTTTGCATCCAGCCTGAGATGCTTAAATACTTCCAGGACTTGGTGTATGTATTGATACCCCACTCTTCTTTGGAGAGTTCATAGTGTCTACATGGAACTCTCCAGAAGGTGCACATGACTCACTCCACACATTGAATGAGTATGCAGAGAGCATTATAGCCTAGCCTGCCTAGGTTGGAGAAGAATTTTGTTTGGGTCACTTTTCAATGAAAACTTACCAGTTCATATTTCCCAAACCTAAAAACCGACTGGAACACAGCTTGGTGTCAAAATCTATACTTTTCCAAAGTGTGCAATGCATAGATATTTGATATATTTAAATTAACAGTTCATGCAACAAGAAAAGGTGCATATTTGCACCAAAATGCCTTGCAAAAATGTCTACATTTGAAAATCTGTGCACACAAAAAATTCATGTTTGGAAAAAAAAGCATATACAAAAATGTGCATGTTTCACAAAATGTGCACAAAAATGCATAAGAATGATTACGCAGAGGGGGGCGGAAACCCAACACAACCTGACAGAAACAGGATGGAACAAATGTCACCATCTATATAAATAAAAATGTAAATGTTCGTTTGTTCCTAATCTAAAATCTCCGAAAGTTCTTCACCGATTGCTTTGAAATTTTGACACAACGTTGCATTCGAATACGCGCGTGTTTTTATATACCGATATTATATAGATGTCACACCTGTGACAGGTAAAAACATGCTTTTTTGAAAAACAGCACCATCTGTTGGACATAAAAGGAACACATGCTGGTCAGGCTGGAAGATACATAAGCAGCCATGAAGCTGTACGGCGAATTCTTTCATTTCCCATACATGAACGAAGTCCAGCTGTTGTTCACTTAGCAGTACATCTAGAAAATGGACAATGCATTTATTTCACAGCTGCAAATGTGCAACAAATAGCCCTGAATCCACTGGCTACAATGTTAACTGCTTTCTTCACGTTATGTCAAAATGACGCGTGCTTCGTTCCATGTAGAATTGCGTCGTGAACAAAATTACAACACGGGTGATCTTTTGTCGTATGTGCAATCAAATATTCCTAAGCTAACGCTTGAGCAAAATGGCATTTATGATCAAATAATGCAAACTGTCAATAACGGGGTTGGAGAAATCTTCTTAGATGCGCCAGGAGGAACTGGTAAAACGTTCCTAATTACATTGATTCTGGCAGCAATTCGATCCCAAAATAGCCTTAGCTCTTGCGTCGTCCGGAATAGCTGCGACATTGCTACCAGGTGGAAGAACTGCTCATTCCGCTTTGAAATTGCCATTGAACATGCAATTCATTGAAACTCCCACGTGCAACATTTCCAAAGCATCCGGCAAGGGAAAAGTATTGCAAAAATGCAAACTTATTGTTTGGGATCAATGCACAATGGCGCACAAAAAATCGCTCGAGGCTCTTGATCGATCATTGCAAGATTTGCGTGGAAACATCAGACCATTTTGGAATGCATTAATATTGCTTGCAGGAGATTTCAGGCAAACATTACCTGTAATTCCTCGATCGACACCAGCGGACAAAATAAATGCTTCCCTGAAATACTCTACTTTGTGGAGACACGTAAAGATGTTAAAATTAACTACAAATATGCGTGTCCAGCTGCAAAACGATCGATCAGCTGAGATATTCTCACGTCAATTGCTGGAAATTGGGAACGGAAAGGTGCCGGTTGATCTGACCTCAGGACGAATTTCATTGCTTCATAAATTCTGCAATTTAGTGACGTCAAAAGAAGAATTGGTTCAAAAAGTATTTCCCAATATTCAAACCAATTATAAGAATCACGATTGGCTGAGTGAATGAGCTATTCTTGCGGCCAAGAACAAAGACGTCTACGAACTTAACAAAATTATTCAGTCTAACATTCAAAGCGAGGCAGTCACATACAAGTCCGTCGACACTGTTGTGGAAGCAGATGAAGCGGTTAATTATCCAACAGAATTTTTGAATTCACTCGATCTGCCAGGGATGCCACCGCACGTACTGCAATTGAAAATCGGCGTGCCAATTGTCAAGTTGCAAAATATCAACCAGCCAAAACTTTGCAACGGCATGCAGCTTGCAGTAAAAAAATTACTAAGCAACATCGTAGAAGCAACAATCTTGACAGGACCTTTCAAAGGTGAAGATGTCCTCATTCCTTGCTTTCCTATGATTCCAACGGCTATGCCATTTCAATTTAAGAGATTGCAATTCCAAATTCGATTGGCATTTGCAATCACCATCAACAAAGCTCAGGGCCAATCTTTAGAATTGTGCGGTTTAGATCTAGACACGGATTGGTTCTCACATGGACAATTATATGTTGCATGTTCTAGAGTCGGCAAACCAGACAATCTCTATATCTTCACAGACAATGGAACAACAAAAAATTTTGTATACCCACAAGCATTGTGAAATTAAACATATTAGAAACGTGCGCTTTCTCTTTTCTTTCTTTTCCATTTCACCAGACTGAGCCACAGCAACGCGTGGCCGGGTACAGCTAGTGGAAAAATAAGAACAGGAGTGAAATTGAGCTTGACAGTTTTTGCTCCTCCTTAGCCCCGCCCACCACAGGTGCTGTGAACTGATAATCCTTTGACACTTGCCAGAAAGCCTTCACACCTGTTCTTGGGAACACATAGCGAGAGCTCCTACATGTGAGGAGGGATCTTGACTAATCAGGATCCTTCTTCTTGTGTAGGAAGTCTCAGCATGTACTACAGTACATGCAGATAACTCTTTCTGATGAACTTAAAATGGAGATGTGGAGAGTGTGATGCCAGCCTTACAGCCCCCACCCACCCCCACATTCCCTCAATGCATGGAGGGGTGAGGTGTACTCTCTCTTTGACGGGTTTCCCACTCAGGTAATTAACAATGTCATGGATTCATAGGTAAATATAGCCTTTCAGAAAGACTTCGGTCCGTGATGCCAAAGATTAGATATTATTTCTTGGTGGATTGCATCCCATGCATACTTTATTTCCCATAATTTCTCCGCCACACTGAATTTCGGCACTCACGAGGAGAAAGTGGGCATCATTTGTTCCTCTTGCCTGCCACTTGGGCAAATAACAAACCACATTATAATGAGATACAGTTTGGGCCACCAGCAAATCAGGGGTCAGGAGTTTTCCACTCCCGCACCATCCTTCCCTCTTCATTAGAACGTAATTCGCATGCCAGTAGAAAGAAAGCCCTTCGTTTGCATTTTACTTTTAATTACGGAAGCAAACTTTTGGCACTGGGAGGCTGAGAAAATGCAAACAGTTCCTAATTAAAGTGCAGCACTGGGCCCAAAATAAGCATAATTAGTTACGGTATGCAGCGGTTAATAATATATTTTGTTACATGCATACAAAACGTGGAGACCAGGAAGACACAAGAAACGTTAAAATATTGCACTATTACTAAGGCAGAGTTGAAAAGGGAGGCCTTTTGCAGATGGTTTTTTGTGAGTGTCAAATAGGGATGGACAAATCACAGCCTTTGGACAAATCATGTCACTTTCCCATGTCTTCAATGAGGGATGTATGAGAATTTCATTTCAGTTTACAAATGGTCAGAACGTGCCCCATTTGAGACCCAAAACATGAACAGGAGCAAATGGTGCATATAAGCCTGTGTAACCATCTGTCGGGGATGCTTTAGGGTGGATTCCTGCACTGAGCAGGGGGTTGGACTCGATGGCCTTGTAGGCCCCTTCCAACTCTGCTATTCTATGATTCTATGATTCTATACAGCAGTTGCTGGGGAACATGGGTGGGAGGGTGCTGTTGCACCGTGTCCTGCTTTGTTGGTCCCTGGCCGATAGCCGGTTGGCCACTGTGTGAACAGAGTGCTGGACTAGATGGACCCTTGGTCTGACCCAGCATCAGGGCTCTTTTTGTGTTCATCTTTTTTTTTCCCAGTAAAAGTTTGCATATTCCCAAACCTGTGTTTGCATTTTTTAAATGTGATGTTATTTATTTATTTTTTAAAAATGCACACTTTAAAAAATGAATAAAGCTTTTCATGCTTTATTCAATGGGGGGGAGGCACACTTTTGAAAATAGGGTGCCAATAGAAATGGGAGTGAGGTGAACCGAGCTTCAAAGTGGAATTCAGTTGACTCCCTAATTTTCCCCTTATCAGTCATAACTCTGTTTTGTCCACATTTTTTTTAAAAAAAATACATGCACAGACATTTGTAATTGTTTTCATAGACATTTACTGTAACTTATGCATATTGTATGCAAATTCCCACAATATAATTCTTTCTGTATGCAGTTTTTCAGCCTTGAATTGCATTGCAAAAGATTGCACATTCTGAAGTGTAACTGTGTTCCATACCACACAGTAGCCCAGGAAGTGTGAATCAAGATGTTTTGCTTAAAATTGAAGACCAAATGAAATCCCGCCCCACATCTCTAGATTCCTGCATTGAGCAGGGGGTTGGACTCGATGGCCTTGTAGGCCCCTTCCAACTCTGCAATTCTAGGATTCTATGATTGTATGATTCAAAAGATCCTGCCCTTGTGACAACTGGTGGGGTGGGGGTGCAGGGGGGTGAGGGGGTGGGAATTACTACGAAGGAACTGGAAAGGGAACCCATAGTCAGGAAGCATTACATTTAGTCTGAATAGGCAACATTCGGCCTCCGTGACATTAGCACCAAGGCCAATTTGACAGACCGTGTAGTGTGGCAATTTCAACATGCTCACCATGTGTTCCCTCACTGCCAAGGACCCTGGTGGGAAGCAGTAAGTTGTTCTAAGCCGTTAAAAATGGGATGAAAGACAGCAGCAGAAGGGGAAACAAGGAACAGTTCTTTTGAAAAGCTGACTTTCACAAATTTAATGAGTGTGGGGGTAATTATCATAGAATCATAGAATAGTAGAGTTGGAAGGGGCCTACAAGGCCATCGAGTCCAACCCCCTGCTCAATGCAGGAATCCACCCTAAAGCATCCCTGACAGATGGTTGTCCAGCTGCCTCTTGAAGGCCTCTAGTGTGGGAGAGCCCACAACCTCACCAGGCAACTGATTCCATTGTTGTACTGCTCTAACAGTTTCATTTATTTATTTATTTATTTATTACATTTTTATACCGCCCAATAGCCGAAGCTCTCTGGGCGGTTCACAAAAATTAAAACCATCATAGAACAATCAACAAGTTAAAAACACAAATACAAAATACAATATAAAAAGCACAACCAGGATAAAACCACGCAGCAAAATTGATATAAGGTTAAAATACAGAGTTAAAACAGTATAATTTAAATTAAAGTTAAAATTAAGTGTTAAAATACTGAGTGAATAAAAAGGTCTTCAGCTGGTGACGAAAGGAGTACAGTGTAGGCGCCAGGCGGACCTCTCTGGGGAGCTCATTCCACAACCGGGGTGCCACAGCGGAGAAAGCCCTCCTAGTAGCCACCTGCCTCACTTCCTTTGGCAGGGGCTCACGGAGAAGGGCCCCTGTAGATGATCTTAAGGTCCGGGCAGGTACATAATGGGAGGAGGCGTTCCTTCAAATAACCTGGCCCCAAACCGTTTAGGGCTTTAAATGTCAATACCAGCACTTTGAATTGGGCCCAGACCTGGACTGGCAGCCAATGAAGTTGTAAAAGGACTGGCGTAATGTGATCTCGCCAGCCAGTCCCTGTTAGTAAACGGGCTGCCCTGTTTTGTACCAGCTGAAGCTTCCGGACCGTTTTCAAAGGCAGCCCCATGTAAAACGCATTGCAGTAATCCAAACGAGAGGTTATCAGAGCATGGATAAAGTTTTTCCTGATGTCCAGCTGGAATCTGGCTTTCTTTAACTTTAGTTAAATAGTTTATTTATTTATTTATTTATTTGTTTATCACACTTATACCCCGCTCCTCAGCCAAAAAAGGCTCTTGGAGCGGCTTACACTTCGCAAAAAAGACAGTCCCTGCCCTCAGGCTTACAATCTAATAAAGACATGACACACAAGGAAAAGGAGTTAAGGAGGGAGGGAGGGAGGAGAGAGAAAGAGAGAGAGAGAGAGAGAGAGAGAGAGAGAGAGAGAGAGTCCAGCAGGAGCAGGCCCCGATGTTACTTCTGCCTGCTCCTGTCCCCTCAGTCCTTCTTCTTCCCCACAGGGCCAAGATGGCAGTTTGCCCTGTGGGGGGGGGGGGAAGAGTCCAGCAGGAGCAGGCCCCGATGTTACTTCTGCCTGCTCCTGTCCCCTCGGTCCTTCTTCTTCCCCACAGGGCCAAGATGGCAGTTTGCCCTGTGGGGGGGGGGAAGAGTCCAGCAGGAGCAGGCCCCGATGTTACTTCTGCCTGCTCCTGTCCCCTCGGTCCTTCTTCTTCCCCACAGGGCCAAGATGGCAGTTTGCCCTGTGGGGGGGGGGGGAAGAGTCCAGCAGGAGCAGGCCCCGATGTTACTTCTGAACACATAAATAGTTACTTCCTTTAACTATGCTTTTATTTCTAAAGCATGCTAAAGCATGATGTCCACTGCACCAGTACATGCAATACATTATTATTATTATTATTATTATTATTATTATTATTATTATTATTTATTTTTTTATATAGCACCATCAATGTACATGGTGCTGTACAGAGTAAAACAGTAAATAGCAAGATCCTGCCGCATAGGCTTACATTCTAATAAATCCAGGATAAAACAATAAGGAGGGGAAGAGACTGCAAACAGGCACAGGGTAGGGTAAACCGGCACTGGGTAGGGTAAAACTAACAGTATAAAGTCAGAACAAAATCAAGTTTTAAAAGCTTTAGGAAAAAGAAAAGTTTTTAGCTGAGCTTTAAAAGCTGCGGTTGAACTTGTAGTTCTCAAATGTTCTGGAAGAGCGTTCCAGGCATAAGGGGCAGCAGAAGAAAATGGACGAAGCCGAGCAAGGGAAGTAGAGACCCTTGGGCAGGTGGGAAACATGGCATCAGAGGAGCGAAGAGCACGAGCGGGGCAATAGTGTGAGATGAGAGAGGAGAGATAGGAAGGAGCTAGACAGTGAAAAGCTTTGTAGGTCAACAGGAGAAGTTTATATTGGATTCTGAAGTGAATTGGAAGCCAATGAAGAGATTTCAGAAGTTGAGTGACATGGTCAGAGCGGCGAGCCAAGAAGATGATCTTAGCAGCAGAGTGGTGGACAGAAACCAACGGACTGATGTGAGAAGAAGGAAGGCCGGTGAGAAGAAGGTTGCAGTAGTCCAACCAAGAAATAACCAATATTATTATTATTATTATTATTATTATTATTATTATTATTATTATTATTATTATTATTATTATTGCACCACCTCACCATTTCTGGCATCATGGCACTTGACAATAACAACACATAAAACAGTTTAAACAGACTAACAGTTAAAATACAAGGAAACTTATCATTTAAGGCACTCAGAATCCACATTAAATTTCATAGAATCATAGAATCACAGAATAGCAGAGTTGGAAGGGGCCTACAAGGCCATCAAGTCCAACCCACTGCTCAGTGCAGGAATCTACCTTAAAGCATCCCTGACTAGGGTGACCATATTTTGGAAACCAAAAAGGAAGACAACATGGTCGCCATGTTAAAATTATTTTTAAAAAATAATTTTAAAACCTCAAACTTTAAAAAAAAAACACCTAAAACTCAATGGATGGACTGATCTGTTTCAAACTTGGCATAGCTAAAGTCCTTGTTAAGAGCAATCATGGTGCCAAGTTTCATCTCTTTATCTTTAAAAATAATATTTTAATTTTTTAAAAAACCTCATATTTTTTAAAATTCCTAAAAATCAATGGATGAACAGATCTGTTTCAAATTTGGTAGGGCTAAAGCTCTACCTAAAAGCTATCATGGTGCCAACTTTCATCTCTTTATCTTTAAAAATGATGTTTTTAAAAATAATAATTTTAAAACCTCAATTTTAAAAAAATCGCTAAAAATCAACGGATGAACGGATCTGTTTCAAATTTGGTATTACTAAAGCCCTTCCTAAGAGATATCACCATGCCAAGTTTCATGTCTTTATCTTTAAAAATGACAGAGTTATAAGCATTTTTGTTAATTCCCATTAGAGCTGCTCTCTGGAAAAATCCGGATTTCCCCTCCCACTCCCGGATTTGTCATCAAAAACCTGGGCAAATCCGGTCATATGGTCACCCTATCCCTGACGGATTCAAACTCAAACAGATACAAATTCAAACTCTTTGTAAATAAAAACGCCTTACACAGATGTTTAAAACGGTGCATGGTGGGGTCCGGTCTAACTTCCATAGCCAGGCGCCAACAACCGAAAAAGCCCTGCCCCCCCCGGCACATTCTAATTTGTAGCGGAGGACCATCAGAGGGCCCTGCTCCTGTGGGTGAGTCTGCCAGAAGTGGGACATCGGGGTGAGGCGGGCACTCAAGTCACCAGGGCCGGACGTGGGACACCGGGGCCTGAGCGGTGCAGGGCTTTATAGACAGTTAGTAAGACCTTGTAGCGCCCCCTAGCAGCCACTGGCAGCCAGTGGAGCTCTCAGAGTAATGGAGTAATGGAAGACCACTTTGGGAGCCCCTTGACCAGCCGGGCTGCTGCATTTTGCACAGCCTGTAGGCGTTGGTTTTGCCTCAAGGGAAATATACAACAGGTTACAATAATCAAGTCTGGAGGTGACCAGGGCATGCATAGCAATGACTTAATACACACTGTTCAGTTTCCCTCAATATTCTCCAGGTGTTTTCCCTACGAAGGAACATCTGAGAAAGGTCCTCAGAGCATGAGATGGCTGCCTGGTTAATGTGTTTATCACTTGTGCATAACAGTTTTGTAACACTTTCCCACTAATCCACAATGAAAAGGTTGCAACGTTTAGAATTGATTCAGTTTCAATGTTCTCTTCTGGACAGGTCCAAATGTCTTCTCTGCCCTTGGAATTCAGATCTTTTGTGAGAAATGGGCCCCTGGGTGGGTCACGGCATCATGAACAGAAACTGGGCCCCATCCTGTTTTATGTCCCATTTGGACTTGTATGTGTAACCCTTTTGCTGCCTGTGTGTTGACTTCTTTTGTATCGAGGGCTGTCATGAAAAGACACCCATTGTATTTACAAGATCTCCCAGACCAGAAATAATGGCACCTGTGACAAGCTCCTTGACATTTTGGGCACAGCTGCCATTTCGGGATCGAAGCTATCCTCCCTACTTGGCATTTTATTCAGGAATGCCGTCTCTTTGTTAGGTGCCCAGGGAAATGGCATCGATTTTGAACTGACCCTTTAACGTTGCCACTCATAACAACAAAGGGCTCTTCCGGACCGCTCAAATCCATGTTGGCTGCCAACCAGCACGTTGGCTACTTCTTGGGACATCTAGACAAAAAAGGAAATCGAGTGACTGATGCTGGAGTGGAGAGGGGGGAGGCATGATTTCAGCCCCAATGTATAAGAGCTGAGTCCTTGTGTCATGTCCTTGGACCAGCTTCCTTAGAGGAGAGATCCTTATCCTAAGCAGGCAAGCGAGAACAAAGAGAAAAAATGAAGTATTTGCCGATTTGACTAGGGGAATCATGGAGAACAATGGCATTTTGAAGGAAAGAACCAGGAGTGAAGTATTCTAAATTGGTTAAAGGAAGCGCACGTACACACACACACACACACACACACAGAGAGAGAGAGAGAGGAGAACCGATACACCACAAATGGAGAGCCAAATGCAATCTTTTGCCTTCCTCACTCCAATTCCCATGGAAGCCAATGCCTTCCTCCATTGCCTAACTCACACTCAAATCATTCTCACCTTTTATTATTTATTTATTTGTTTATTTATTACATTTTTATACCGCTCCATAGCTAAAGCTCTCTGGGTGGGTTACAAAGATTCAGGGCCTTGCTAGAACTACCTTAAAATCCAGTGGTGAGGAGGGGCCAGCCCGTGCTAGAAGTAGCGCAGGCTGTCACTCCTGACTACATGTAACACGCGACAGGGTAAAGGAAAGCCCCGCTGCGTTGGCCATTTTTTTTTTTCAATTTAAAGGGGCCATGTGCGCAAGAGCCCACCAATGATAAAGGTAGGTTTTGTTTTGTTTTTTAAAAAAAGGGTTCCCCGCTCCCCCTGCCCCCGATTCCCCCCCACGATGTCCAATGCCCCCCTGCCCGCCCACCATGTCTGATGCCTTCCCCATCACCCCTGGGCCGCGATCCCCCAATGTCCCCTGGGCCACGATTCCCCCCCCAATCTCCCCTGGCCTCTGTTTCCCGCCCCCCCATGTACCATAGGCCGCGATTCCCTCCCCCCCACGTCCCCACCATAGCCCTGATGGCCACAGCGCTCCTGTGGAGCACTGCGGCCCATCTGCCACTTTTCCCGGCTACTCAGGAGTAAATCCGGTAGCTGGGAAAAGCGATGGACTTGGCTACATGCCTGTGGTCTCGAGCTCAGCCTGAAACCGCAGGAAAAACCAGGCCAGAAGCGGTGCCGGTTACCCTGGGCCCAGGGAGGGTTCACCCCTGCCTGAGCCCGGGATACCTTGTGCATCATCTGGATGCACAGGAGTGAGCCCAGGGCTCGCACTGGGCTAAAGCCTCGTCTAGCAAGGCCCTAAAACGCTGGACCTTAAAAACGATATATAAAATTTAAATCCATAAAAAGCTTAAAAACAGATTAGATAATATTTATTTATTTATTTTTGCATTTATATCCCACCTTTTTTCCTCCAAGGAACCCAAGGCAGTGTAAATAATCCTCCTCTTCTCCATGTTATCCTCACAACAACAACCCTGTGAGGCAGGTTGGGCTGAAAGTCTGTGACTGGCCCAAAGTCACCCAGAGGGTCACCCAAAGGGCTGAGTGGGGACTAGAACCTGGATCCCCGGACTCCCAGTCTGACACTTTAGCCACTACGCCACACTGGCTCAATTTATTAACCTTCTGGTTGCATAATCGAGCTGAGTAGCAGAGCACAGACTTTGCACGCAGGAGGCCCCAGGTTCAACCCCCAACATCTCCACTTAAATGATATCGCCGAGCGTTGTGAGTGCCATGTTGGATGCTTCATATGGGGTTGGGCGTATTTGCATGTATATAATCCCTCTCCTTAAGTACCCTTCTTAACACACATGCATGGACACACATGCATATCTCTAAATCACTCCCCAAACTGCATGGCCAACTGAAAGGCAATAATTTGTTTCCATGAACTCTTTCAGGAGCCACTTGGAGGGCAGGGTATCTTCTGTCCTAAAATAACCTCCATCCTGCATTAAGGCACCTCCAATTCTGTTGCAAGAATGGCACTCAGGGTTTTGAAGAAGGTGGGGAACCCCTGGACCACCATATTGGAAGAGCAGGGGTGGGCAACTTGTGGCCTTCGCGATCTTTTGGACTACAGCCCCCATCATCCCTTACCTTGACTATAGCTAGCTAGGGCTGATAGAAGGTGTTGGCTGAAACATCGAGAATGCCACCATTTGGCCAATGCTGCTCTAGAGTCTAGACCCCCAACAGTTTCTCTCAAAAGGAATTTGGCCCTCAGGCAGAAAGCAGTTCAACAGCCCTGGCCTAGACCCATGGCGAATGTCCAGGTATTGAGGCCTTGAGCTTATGGGTCACATTGGGCATGTGTACACCAGGCATTATCCCAGGGATCATCCAGGGATCATCCCTGTGTGTCCACATGATGCACAGGGGATCCCGGGAGCAGGGAGGGATGAGTCCTCCATCTCCCTAGGAGATTGCCATAGCCTTTTTTCTCAGGTTTTCCTGAAGTCCCGGGATGATCCCAAAGTCTACGGGTGGTGTGGCCAGCTGTCCCGGCTTCTTCCCTCTTCCTCGTGAGTAGCGGGGGCCATTTGCGGGAAGAAGCCAGGACAGGAGGAGTCCAGGGCCATCGGGGGTGGGGAGCAGGACCGGGGCTTCTTCTTCTTTTTCTTTTTTTTACTTATTTACTTTTTCGCTGGAGCACAGGTGCGCTCCAGCTCCTGTATTCTTTTTTTTTTAATGGCGGGTGTGACGTCCCCCTTCCTCCCTGGACGTCACATGCCATGAGTGTCCCAGAGTGCAGGACACGGAATAACGGGCTCAAGTTAAAGGAAGCCAGATTCCAGCTGGACATCAGGAAAAACTTCCTGACTGTTAGAGCAGTACGACAATGGAATCAGTTACCTGGGGAGGTTGTGGGCTCTCCCACACTAGAGGCCTTCAAGAGGCAGCTGGACAACTAGGGTGGATTCCTGCATTGAGCAGGGGGTTAGACTCAATGGCCTTGTAGGCCCCTTCCAACTCTGCTATTCTATGATTCTATGTG
Source organism: Elgaria multicarinata webbii (assembly GCF_023053635.1). Classification (NCBI taxonomy): domain Eukaryota; kingdom Metazoa; phylum Chordata; class Lepidosauria; order Squamata; family Anguidae; genus Elgaria; species Elgaria multicarinata. The sequence goes on along the minus strand of NC_086172.1, from coordinate 181,224,703 downwards.
TGAATGCCAGGGGAGGATCTCACAATCAGCATATTGCGAGATCTTCTCCCCTCCCTCCCAGATTGCTAGGAGGTGTAGACATGCCCATTGTCTATCCCTAACCTGTGTGAACAAAAGTTCTGAGCCAGGTCTACACCAAGCAGGATCTAACGCTTTGAAAATGGTTTGAAAAGAGTAAAAGGGATGTGTCCTGGGTCTGAACAGTTGTCACTACTGGTGCAAAAGTGAGGCTCCTTTGCTAGGAACATCTGCTCTGCGTTCCCAGAAAACCTCCCTGTTTGGATCCATCATCGTCTTGAGATTCGGGGGGTGGGGGACACCCCGCACATTCTCCCTCCTAAATGGAACTTTAAATTACTGAAAACTTGCCATGAGAAGTACTGTGAAGCTTTTCATAGGCCTGGGGCCTTGCTAGACCTAAGTGAGAATCTGGAGGAGAGGAGGGGAGACCTCGCATTATGAATGACGCGAGATCTCGCCCTTATTCAGACGCGAGCCGCAACGAGCTCTGGAGGAGAGCCGTCGTGGCCACCATTTTTTTATTTTTAAAGCAGTGGCAGCAGCGCAGGAGCCAGGAAAGGTAAGAAGGGTTTTTGTGGGGTTTTTTGAAATTCTCCTTCCCCCCCATCCGCGATCTCGCCCCCCCCCCCGGCCTCGTTATCCTTCCCCCGCCCGCCCCCCTCCCACGATGTCCCCTGGGCCGCGATTCCCCCGATCTCCCCGGCCTCAGTTTCCCAGGGGGGGCATGTCCCCACCGGCCCGTCCGCCGCTTTTCCTAGCTACTCAGGAGTAAATGCGGTAGCTGGGAAAAGCGGTGGACCTGGCTACACGCCCGCGGTCCCGGCCTCAGCACGACCTGAGGCTGGGACCACGGGAAGAACCACGCTACAAGCGGTTCCCGTTAGCGTGGTGCCAGGGCGGCTCGAGGCCTGGCTGAGGCCGGGATCCCCTGTGCGTCATCTGGACGGACAGGGACGAGCGTGGGCCTCGCACCGTGCTAACCCCTGGTCTAGCAAGGCCCCCAAACTCTCATTTGCTGTGGATTGTGTGTCTTTGGCCACATCTACACCAAGCAGGATATGACACTTTGAAAACGGTTCGAAAACTGTATCTGCGATTTGTTCTGGACCCGAACGGTTGTCACTATTGTTATAAACCATTATAAAGTGGTAGTGTAGATCCTGCCCTGGTAATTTTATTTTTGATCCATCCCCTCGGATCCAAATAGCGGGCGACGTGAGCCTTGTTTGCATCCCAGGGACCCTGCCATGCTCAGTCACCACTTGGCTGCCGGACTGATGCAAGTGAAGAACGCTGAGACAATCCCAGTCACACAAAAGATGAAGGGTTTAGTAGTGCATGGCATCGGGAATGAATGCATTCCCATGGTTTCGCTTTGCGTTTCATAGCTAAGGGCTGTGGAATCTGAATCTAAGTGGCACGGAAATGATTTACGAAGCATCCCGTATTCCCAGTCCTCCAACTTGGATGCCTTTCAAACGGTAATGCAATTACAACGCCGGCGAGTGACACTCGCAGACCACTTTGGGGCTGCCCAAACAGTGAGCTAGAATTGTCTCCTTTTTGGATGAAGGCCATCGGGGAAAATGTGGAGCTATTTGGCTCCGGTGCTAAATAGGAATTATGACATGTTCAGGGAGGCCTGGAGTTCTGTCTTTGTGGGGAGGAGAAATACTTTGCAAATTCTGTGAACCAAAAACTCAGCTTCTGCAACTGCAGTAGACAAATTGGGTTGATCCGCATGTATATTTACTGAAAAGGCATAATTATAATATAGTCCTTTTTTCTTTCTTTTTTACTTTATTTCTGCTTAATTTGCCAAGGACTGCTGAAGAGGATTACAGATTTGCAGAGTGTAGCAAGATAAAAGCAGCCTGTCAGTTGACCGGTGGTCAAAAGGCATTTACCTTGCTGGCTTTCTTCCTTTTGGACTAGTTGCAAATGCACATGCATGCACACACACACACACACACACACACACAAACACACACACACGTCATGTATTTAAGTGGATGTGCAGTTTTGCCGTGTGCTCTGCAAAACGCGCCCGATCAGCTCCATTCTGGACTTTGCAGCAAGAGCAGGGAGTGAGTTTGAAAGGGCAGTTCTCGACAGGGATGCCCAAAAGAAAAAGCTGAGGACATTCTAGCTCCTGAGGAAGGGTTTTTATCCAAACATGTCAAGCGTATGTAAGAAGAATTCATTAAAGTAAAAAATATATTTTTGTGAGCACCACAGCTTGCCTCTCTGACTCCATCCCCGATGTGCCTGCCAGAAACTGTTGGACTCCACCACGTGCCCATTCTTAGCTTCACAATCGCTGCTCGTGCTGCATGAATGGGAAAATGGCACAAATTGAGCAGCAATCCAATGTGAAATTTACGCAACTTCCTCCAAACTTGCACAAATGTCCCAATTTGCACAAAATTCCTTCATAGACTAAAGTGGGGCTGATTCTGTCTACAGGAAAATTTTCACAAGTCAGGAAATTTATAAAACACTGAACAGGGGAATCTGTGCAACTCAGACGCAAGCATGCGTTTGGCAATTGGCAAACTTTTTGGGCGGACATGCGCTCGTGCGCACTGTCAACTTCGGGGCTTTGAACACGGCATTTCCCCACGAAATTCTCACGCGGTAAAGAGCTTTGTCTCCATAAAAAAATCTCAGGAACAAATTGGAAAGCCGTCAGCCTAAGAGCGGGCCAGCTGCCCTTCCAGCATTCTCAGCCACTCGAATCAACAAGTAGCTCAGCTTGAGGTCCTGCCGGGGGTTTCATCTACATTGTGTTGAATAGAGCACCAACAAGTAATTCTCTGCGAACAAATGAAGAAGCATCCATCTCTATAAATAGGCCCATGCAGCACTCTAGACATGGCCAGGAGAACTGGTGCGACACTAACTCCTCAGAATGCAATGGTCTCCCACATTTCCACTGCAGATGAGGTGGGGGAATAGGGAAGGAAGGAACGGTTCTGTGGTGCAAGTCTCCATTTGAGCTGTCACCGGTCCCTCAAGGGTGCGTTTTAAGAAATCCAGCCATTTTTTCCCAAGCCAGGCTCCCCGTTGAAGGAATCATAGAATCATAGAATAGTAGAGTTGGAAGGGGCCTCTAAGGCCATCAAGTCCAACCCCCTTCTCATTGCAGGAATCCACCCTAAAGCATCCCTGACAGGTGGTTGTCCAGCTGCCTCTTGAAGGCCTCTAGTGTGGGAGAGCCCACAACCTCCCTAGGTCACTGGTTCCATTGTTGTACTGTATCTAGCGCAACCTCGGAATCCAAAGGAGCTTAGCCAGATATCCACTCTTCAGGGCCAGGGCTTCAGGGCTTCACAGATGCTGCGATTGCTGAGCAGAGTTAATAACACAATCATTTCAAAAATCTGTTCATGGTGCATCGTTTCAGCAGACCCCAGAATTTTGCTTTAAGGCCCTCGGAACATTTCTTGCTGTGACTTTTATTCTCTGGCCTCCTATCCTCGTTGAGGGTCCTTCTCGTGTTAGGCGCCCTCCCCCTTCCAAAGTGGGGGCACAAGGCTTGCCTTCTTCCACTCATCTCTGATTGCGATCAATGTTAATTGCAAGGGCTGCAGCTCTGCGTTGCAGCGGAAGGGAGCTGATAACAGGATAAAGGTTATCTTGACTCACATACATGGATCTAAATAGAGAAACAGAGCCCGGAGAGGAGAGCGTTTCTATCACAAGGCTTTCATTAGGGAGGGGGAGACGGGGAATCCACAAGTGCTCGATAATCTCTAAATGTGCATCTAGCAGTCCCCACTGGGATCTTATCTAGCTTCAGTGCTCTTTGGAGAGCAAAGTCTACAGGCGCTTTGCAAGCAAAAGAGTTGGTGCAGCCTAAGCTGGTGGGATTCGGGGAGCACACTGTGCTCCCTAAGAGGAATCTAGAGCACAGCCTCAGCAATATCAGTGATGTCACAGGCTAGAACACCACACACACGCATACGCACACACACACACACACACACACACACACACACTACACTTCAAGAAGGACGCAGACAAGCTGGAGCGTGTTCAGAGGAGGGCAACCAGGATGATCAGGGGTCTGGAAGCAAAGCCCTATGAAGAGAGACTGAAAGAACTGGGCCTGTTTAGCCTGGAGAAGAGAAGATGGAGGGGAGACATGATAGCACTCTTCAAATACTTAAAAGGTCGTCCCACAGAGGAGGGCCAGGATCTCTTCTCGATCCTCCCAGAGTGCAGGACACGGAATAACGGGCTCAAGTTAAAGGAAGCCAGATTTCAGCTGGACATCAGGAAAAACTTCCTGACTGTTAGAGCAATTTTTGTGAACCGCCCAGAGAGCTTCAGCTATTGGGCGGTATAAAAATGTAATAAATAAATACATAAGTTAAATAGAGCAGTACAACAATGGAACCAGTTACCTAGGGAGGTGGTGGGCTCTCCCATGCTAGAGGCCTTCAAGAGGCAGCTGGACAACCATCTGTCATGTCCACGAAAATGTATGCCAAGGGTCCCCATTGAATGGGCCCAGTTGTAATTTTGAGTGTTGTTGGTGCTCTCACAAAATGGCTGCCATGAGGGTGGGATCGGCCAGTCATAAAACATTCATTTCCAGGAATGCAAACTGGTGCAGTAGAAAGAAAAATAACTTTCCCAAGAATCTCAGTGGCACCTTGAGAGACATGACTCAATAATAATCAGGGGTCTGGAAACAAAGCCCTATGAAGAGAGACTGAAAGAACTGGGCCTGTTTAGCCTGGAGAAGAGAAGATTGAGGGGAGACAGGATAGCACTCTTCAAATCCTTAAAAGGTTGTCACACAGAGGAGGGCCAGGATCTCTTCTGAATCCTCCCAGAGTGCAGGACACGGAATAACGGGCTCAAGTTAAAGGAAACCAGATTCCAGCTGGACATCAGGAAAAACTTCCTGACTGTTAGAGCAGTATGACAATGGAGTCAGTTACCTAGGGAGGTGGTGGGCTCTCCCACACTAGAGGCATTCAAGAGGCAGCTGGACAACCATCTGTCAGGGATGCTTAAGGGTGGATTCCTGCACTGAGCAGGGGGTTGGACTCAATGGCCTTGTAGGCCCCTTCCAACTCTGCTATTCTATGATTCTATGATTCTATAAACGACAGGCTAGCTGACAGATCTAAATGTAGAAAAAGACACACACACACACACACACACACACACACACACACACCAAAAAAAATGGATCCTAGGTAAAGCAAGAAAGAAATTAATATTGTTGTTTTATTGACATTAAATATTTTTTTGGTAAACTTTTAATTAAAATATTTATTTATTTATTTATTTATTTATTTATTTATTTATTTATTTAAAAAAAATAACCCGGAGACATGGATTTGGTCCCAATGCTGCTGAGACTTGCCCTTCTGCTCTCTGCTACTCAGCTGCAATTGGCCCCTGATGAATTAAGAAAGGAGGCTGTTGTTTTCCCTGTGATTGTGGGTATAATATCCTGTCATGGGGTAGGAATTCACGTGCACAGAGATGCTGGTAGATTATAGGGCTGGTACAGCAAGAAACAGCATGGATCACTCGAAGAGAACGAGCAGAGGGCTTCTTTAAGGTTGTGTGGAGGATGGGGGAGGGAGCGTCAGCATCTCTCATTTACTTTGGAATGAGGAATGCGTTAATTTTAGCTGCAAATGCAAACTATTTCAGTGGGGGTGAAGGGGTGGGAAGGAAGCAGGCTAATCAAACCCTTAACAATTGCAACAACAAGAAGGGGATTAAATTAAAATAGATGAGGCATCATAAAAGCTTCCAACGAGCCCCTGTGGAAAAAAGAAAATCATTAGAAGCACCAGGGTCCAATCTTAATGGTGGATAAGGGGATGTGCACAAGCTGGATTCAGAAGGTAATAAATCCATTTTAATGTCACAGTCAACAATCCGGAAGAGAGAAGGAAGGGGGGGGGGAGAGAGAGAGAGAAATAATAGAAATGATTCTGACACCCGCTGAGCTCCTTGACGATACACCAAACAGAGGAGGTACAATTTCCATGCGAAGTCCTCTCAGGAACCCAGATAGATGCATTACCTCTGTTTGCATGCTGGGCCAGTGATTTGGAAGGATTAACTAGTGGAAGAGAGGGCTGATCCCATTGCCGGGACATGTGGGAAATGGCTTCATGGGAAAGTTCTGTTCTTCTTGCTTCTCTTAGTCACAGGATTGAGCCGGGGGTTGGACTCGATGGCCTCGTAGGACCCTTCCGACTCTGCTATTCTAGGATTCTAGGATAAGGAGGGACAACGTGTTGACCTAGAATCACATCTGTGTAGTTGAATCCTGCTACTCAGGTGTGCTGTACAGATACTCTAAGTGTGCCTCCAACCTCCACATATTCTGAATATGCCTTATGCTGACTCAGGCTACTGGTCCATCTGGTGTCACGGCCCAGAGCTGGGAGCCCTCAGAGGCTGAAGTGTCCAGTGACAGTGGCTCTGGGGAGGAACCCAAAGTAAGTCCCTGGTCTGTCTAGACCAGTGTCCTCTGCCTCGGACCCCCGGTCCCATCCACATGACCCCCAAAGGTGCCACTGCCCCTAACTTTATTGAGCGGATCTTGGATTCATCTAGGGAAGAGGGGGGCCCTGAGGAGCAGTCCTGAACTGGCTCCACCTCCCTCCACCCGTCACTCCCCAGGAGAACCCAACACCTTCAGGAAAAGGCTGTTGACCCTGCAACAGCCAGAGGAAGCACCTGGGGGTGGGGGTGGGGTGGCTCCCAGGATGATTCTGTTGAGTAAAATTTTACCCACAGAGGATTAAATGATTGTAAAGGGTTAAAAGCTTTGTAATCATGTTTCTGGACTTGGCAAGATTGCAACCGGAGCATGGAGGACGTGGCCTACGTGTCAGACATGGACAGAGGAGAATTGGATAATTGGACAATTAAGTATGTTGCAATACTAGTGGTGAAATGTATTTAAGATGCACAGTGTTTAATGGCATCTTGTTAGGTTTATGTTTAGGTGATTAGGTGTTAGGTGTTTGGAGGTCCGTGTTGATGATGATTGTGATGACCGCGCGTGTAAATGAAAGTTTATACTAAATTGATAAGAAAGCCTCAGTAAAAGGACTTTACTGATGAATAAGGACTGTGAGTATTATTTATACCCCTCAACGAGTCTCTCAAGGTAAAGTGCAAGGACTTTGCAGCCAAAACTTTCGTTGTGTGCTACGCACTCTGTTCTTATCGTTCAGATAGATTCTCCTGGCCTGTCTGCAAATCCCTGCCCCTTGCAAACAGGCTGGTGGAGTAAATTGTGAGTTCTCCAGCTCCAGGATTGCTATCCAAGGTCCTGAAACTAACTCTAAGTTTTATGTGATCCAGCTGCCTCTCCCACATTATGCATTGCTGCCTGTTGCTCAGAGGAGATGATGGATTACTTGATGGAGCACAGAGTTGGTTGCTCTGACTGGTTGGGTTGAAGACATGGAAGCTCATTGTAGACATTCAAATGAATACACTTTGGTGGCGGCAGTTGCACTCCGCTTCCCAGCTGGTCTTATGTTCTCTGGCCTTAATCTGCACGCACAAACAAACACACACACACACACACACACACACACACATACACACACACACACACACACACCAGCCCAGAGAAGGAGTCTGAGATGAACAAGTCGTCATTCAGTGAGCCATTATCTGTTACCCTGGCACCTTCCAGGCTAGCGGATGTCACTTTACCAGACGCTTTGTCCCAAAGGGATCCCCCCACCCCCCACTGCAATCCTCACAGCCCCCAGTTGAGCCAGTGGCTGCAGAATCAGGCATTTAAGAGACAGGCAGGACCTGAGAGAATATGGGATTCACAGCAGGCCTGGATCAGGCAGCCTTCATCGAGCCTCCAAAGATCTCTGCAAGTTGCTGAGACAACACCTCTTTGTGAATGAGCTCCAGCCAGCACAAATTTGTCCAGGGTCCTAACAGGCCCTGCCTTGACATCCTTCATAGCTGGACTTGACTCTACTTCCTCGGACTTGGCCCTGCTACACCTTTCTAGTAAGTTCAATTTCCCCAGATTGGCTCCCCTGGGAAAATGCATAAATTGTCTTGCCAAATTTCCTATTCGACCTCATTCAGTTTTCCTATTCCTGGAAAAGGAGCAGAGATAGCACTTCCTCACAGGAGCTGAGGAAAGACTGACATCAAGTTGATGTTTGGACAATTTGGAGTGAATGCGAGCCTCACTTGTCTGTCCATTCCTAGTTGCCAGGGTTGAAAAGGTTGGAGGCTGCTAAACCTGTGGGGTTGGAAGGCCAACAGGGGTCTGGGATGGTGTCGGGGTTTGAGTCTGGCCCTGGTTAGGCCTCATTTACAGTATTGCATCCAGTTCTGGGCTCCACAATTCAAGAAGGACGCAGACAAGCTGGAGCGTGTTCAGAGGAGGGCAACCAGGATGATCAGGGGTCTGGAAACAAAGCCCTATGAAGAGAGACTGAAAGAACTGGGCATGTTTAGCCTGGAGAAGAGAAGATGGAGAGGAGACATGAGAGCACTCTTCAAATACTTGAAAGGTTGTCCCACAGAGGAGGGCCAGGATCTCTTCTCGATCCTCCCAGAGTGCAGGACACGGAATAATGGGCTCAAGTTAAAGGAAGCCAGATTCCGGCTGGACATCAGGAAAAACTTCCTGACTGTTAGAGCAGTACGAGAATGGAATCAGTTGCCTGGTGAGGTTGTGGGCTCTCCCACCCTAGAGGCCTTCAAGAGGCAGCTGGACAACCATCTGTCAGGGATGCTTTAGGGTGGATTCCTGCATTGAGCAGGGGGTTGGACTTTATGGCCTTGTAGGCCCCTTCCAACTCTGTTATCATATGATCCTATGATTCTAGGTTACAACATGCTATTGGCTGTTATTCCAAGAAAAACTGGATCATCAACCGCTGCATGAAGCTTCTTTTATTTGTTGGGGGAAAGGTCGGGAATAGAAGGATTAGCAAAGTTAATCTCTCAGCTACTAATGTGGCTGATAGACTGTCCATAAGAAAAATCGGTCACTCATATTTTGTGTACAGTCTCTGGAGGCAGAGAGAGGCAGAGACAGAGAGGAAATGGGGATGGTTGGTTCTGTCAACATCAGCCTTACTGAGACAGTTATGGGGTTTTTTAAAGTCAAGCTTATTCTGTACACTTAAAGTTTTAAAAAATCTCTACGGAAATCCATACCTTTTTATTTTGCACATTTCCCCTAAAGTATTCATTTCTATATACATTTTAAATGTGCACATTTCCCCTGAGCACTTTAACATGGCTGGAATGATGTTTTGTGCACAATTTCCTCAAATATATTCATTTTCTGCACATTTTTCCTTAATATGAACATTTTTGTGTGCATTTCTCCTGACATGAGCTGAATAAGAAAGCTCACATAAAAGTGGATTTCAGAATACAGCTCTGTTCCAGCTCACTGAAAGCCTCAGAAGGTGCAAATTGAGTAAAACCATGAAATGAACTTGGTGGCATTCCCACCACCCTATCTGGGAGAGAAATTCATTCAGTTTCCATTTTTAACATAGACTCATGGGATAGCAGAGTTGGAAGGGGCCTATAAGGCCATTGAGTCCAACCCCCTGCTCAACATGAACTTATATTAGTGAAAATAGCAGTAATATGCATTATTTTAGGGAGAATTGTTTGCAAAAAAAATTGCATACATTAGGCAAAATTGTGAATGTATTATGAGAAGTGAGCAACCAGTATACGTACAACTTCTCCTGGAAGCTTTAAAAAAAATTGAAAATGGGATAAACTAAATTTAAGATTAGGGAAAAAAGTAGAAATTAAGAGAACTAAGCATATTCATCCAGATCAAAATCTACATTTGATTGTGTCTTAGAAACCTCTGAAATTAAAGGAAACCCTCCTAGAAAAAAGAGTGTCAGATAGAACATTACTTTAGGAAACACACCAGGTGAGTTATTAACACTTGGGATGGTTATTTATTGACTTTTTCCTCTTTTTAGCCAGGGGATTCAAATATATTGCCTTTCTGTGGCCAGCTGTCTTAAAACAAGCACCTAATGAGGAGAGAAACAGAGTTACAGCAAACTAGAGGCGATAAAGCACATGATTTTTAATCAACAATGCCACAAGTGAGACAATCCATTTCTCTTTTTCCAAAGGCCTTGAAGCAGTTTAGTGAGTCAAATACCACCAGAGAGCATAAACCTGTGTGTAGTATGTTGTGCATCCCATTCAAATGAATACCTGTTTATATATAATAATTACAGTTTACAGCTCTGACGATGTGTTTTTCTAAAGATACCTACTGATGATGTGATGCCTCGAATGTGGTTTACCTTGTCAAGCACTTGAAATGTGTGGGGAAACAACTCTACACCAACTTGAATGTGGTGTCCATGAGTTTTGAGAGCTCGGGGCTTAGGGAACTTAGAGTTATTGTTTAATCATAGTATCATAGAATTATAGAATAGTAGAGTTGGAAGGAACCTATAAGGCCATCGAGTCCAATCCCCTGCTCAATGCAGGAATCCACCCTAAAGCATCCCTGAAAGATGGTTGTCCAGCTGCCTCTTGAATGCCTCTAGTGTGGGAGAGCCCACAACCTCCCTAGGTAACTGATTCGGTAACGGACCGCGACGGAGGCAGGTAAGCCCCCCTCACCCCTGCCCCCTTTCCTGGTTCTGCCGCCGTCACCTCATGGACAGCGGCAGCAGCGGAGTCAGGTAAGCCCAACTCCCCCCTGCCCCCTTCCCTGTATCTGTCGTGGTCCGTCGCGGTCTTCAATTGAGCCCCCAGCTTCAAGCTGGAAGAGAAAGCCACGGCCTCTTCCAGCTTGAAGCCGGGGCCTCAACTGAAGCCCACGACGGACCACGATGGAGGCAGGTAAGCCTCCCTCCCCCCTTCCCCCATACCTGGCTCCATTGCCATCTCCGTACAGACTGTGATGGCAGTGCCAGGTGAATCCCCCTCTCCCCCCCCACTTACCTGTGTCCAGAGCTCCAGATCGAAGCGAAACGCTTTGCCTCGATCCGCAGCCCCCCCGACCCGATTCATCTCTACCTTTATCAGAGGCGAATCAGGCCGCTCCGCTATTGCTTCTCCAAAGTGAAGCAAAGCGGAGCACAGCCCTACTTTAAATGTTCATGAATTCTTTGGTTTGGCCATTGTTTCTCACCTCATCTTCATTCCTTACTCCCAGTTTGTCCACAGTTCATGGCTCCCCACAGCCCATGGCCTGCCCCAGTGCATAGAAAGCAGGTTGCAGGGTGGGTCTGGAGTCATGCAGAAAGGAAAGAGCCCCCCCTGCGCTGCTCATGAGACAATCCAGCAGGTGGCATATGAGGATCCCAAGGAAGAGGAGGAGAAGTGGAGGCCTGGTTTGCCCAAACTGTGGGGAAATCCTTACTGAGGTGGAGCGCTGGATGTGAGAGGGCAGTTAGCACAGCGGCAACTCATGCAGTAGGGAGGGGAGGGGGAGGGGGCACCCACTATGGAAAGCAGATATGGGAGCCACCCCAGAGCTCCCACATCATCATGTCACGCCATCACTCTCCCAGCCTGCCTCCTGTGGAAAGGGTGGGGAGCGAGGAAATGCACCCACCCTCCAGTCTTGGACGCAGCCACTCTCGAACCTCCCAGAGTGCAGGACATGGAATAATGGGCTCAAGTTAAAGGAAGCCAGACTCCAGCTGGACATCAGGAAAAACTTCCTGACTGTTAGAGCAGTACGACAATGGAATCAGTTACCCGGGGAAGTTGTGGGCTCTCCCACACTAGAGGCCTTCAAGAGGCAGCTGGACAATCATCTGTCAGGGATGCTTTAGGGTGGATTCCTGCATTGAGCAGGGGGTTGGACTCGATGGCCTTGTAGGCTCCTTCCAACTCTGCTATTCTATGATTCTATGATTCTATGAAATGATGCACTGAATCTGGAAAGCTTAAGACCAAAACAGTTTGGAGACCAGATATCTGCAATTCTGCCTCCCCGCCCCGTCTGAACCCACCAATAGCTTGCTATCCCCTGCAGGGGGCCACCACCAAAAGTGTCCCACCATCAAGACAGACCACATTGGTGGGACCCTGGGAAAGGGCTTTCTCTGTGCCAGGAGACGACACTGGTACTGTCTTTGTTCAGTTTTAAGCATGGGGTGAAGACATTTTGCTCTGTTTGGCTTTTAATCCTGCTAAATAAAATAAAATGACAAAAGTCTGGGAACAAGGTTAAATGTTTGGCTTTTATTCTCTCTCTCTCTCTCTCTCTCACACACACACACACACACACACACACACACACACACACACACAATTCTGGCAACTGGCCTACAGAACGAGAATTCCCCCTGTAGCGTTTTTTGTTGCTTTCAGGGTAGTTGGAATCTCTATAAGGATACATACGCTTACTATGAAAACGCTTTTGAAACAGACCCTGCCTCCTGTTCATTTCAATCAGATTTCATCTGGGTAATGGACATATTCTGCAAATCCAACGAAATCCATCTATTCCTAACTCAATAGGCCTATTTCATGGTACTTTTTCTTCATTCCACCAAAACATCTGGAGATCAATTTAGACTTGATTAAGGATAATGCATTCTTTTTTTTCTGTCCCAATAAAGTCTTTCTTTCCTTGGCCACATTCCATAATTTCAGATGCCCCTCATTATCTACAGCTGGAATCAATCGGCAGTAAAAGTGGGTGACGTGAAATTATATGGACCTCATTCATGGCAAGCCTATTCTTAAACTAGCATTCGGTTTCATGAGAAATTCCTTGCATTAGAATTGCCCGATTTCAAGGATGAAGAGACCGCCAAGGTCATCTCCACCACCCCTGCCTAAAAGTAGGATCTTTCCATGGGTTAGACCACCTCCCAATTTGGCCTTCCCGTTTGCTTGTAATTCCATCTTGCCTTCGATATTGCTGCATGCCACTATAGCCAGTGGTCGATCAAGGCAGGCAGTCTGCAGGAAACTAACTGCTCTACACCAGAGGTACTATACAGTAATTTCAAGTAAGACACATGGTTGCTTAACCAGTGTTTTAATATTTCTTTACATTAAAAAAAACACTTTTTATTATGCTATATTTCATAGAACATAGAATCATAGAATAGCAAAGTGGGAAGAGGCCTACAAGGCCATTGAGTCCAACCCCCTGCTCAATGCAGGAATCCACCCTAAAGCATCCCTGACAGGTGGTTGTCCAGCTGCCTCTTGAGGGCCTCTAGTGTGGGAGAGCCCACAACCTCCCTAGGATACTGCTCTAACAGTCAGGAAGTTTTTCCTGATGTCCAGCCGGAATCTGGCTTCCTTTAACTTGAGCCCGTTATTCCCTGTCCTGCACTCTGGGAGGATCGAGAAGAGATCCTGGCCCTCCTCTGTGTGACAACCTTTTAAGTACTTGAAGAGTGCTATCCTGTCTCCCCTCCATCTTCTCTTCTCCAGGCTAAACATGCCCAGTTCTTTCAGTCTCTCTTCATAGGGCTTTGTTTCCAGACCCCTGATCATCCTGGTTGCCCTCCTCTGAACACGCTCCAGCTTGTCTGCATCCTTCTTGAATTGTGGAGCCCAGAACTGGATGCAATACCCTAGATGAGGCCTAACCAGAGCCGAATAGAGAGGAACCAGTACCTCACGTGATTTGGAAGCTATACTTCTATGAATGCAGCCCAAAATAGCATTTGCCTTTCTTGCAGCCATATCGCACTGTTGGCTCCTATTCAGCTTGTGATCTACAACAATTCCAAGATCCTTCTCGTTTGTAGTATTGCTGAGCCAAGTATCCCCCATCTTGTTAACTGTGCATTTGGTTTCTATTTCCTAGATGTAGAACTTGGCATTTATCTAGGGTGACCATATGACTGGATTTGCCCAGGTTTTTGATGACAAATCCAGGAGGGGGAGGGGAAATCCGGATTTTTCCAAGGAGCAGCTCTAATGGAAATTAACAAAAATGCGTATAATTCCATCATTTTTTAAGATAAAGGCATGAAATGTGGCAGGATGGTAGCTCTTAGGAAGGGCTTTAGTCGTACCAAATTTGAAACAGATCCGTTCAGCCATTGATTTTTTAGGAATTTTTAAAGAATTGAGGTTTTAACATTATTATTTTTAAAATCGTCATTTTTAAAGATAAAGGGATGAAACTTTGCACCATGATAGGATTTATGTAGAGATTTAGCCACACCAAATTTGAAACACATCCATTCATCCATTGATTTTTAAGGAATTTTTTAAAAATTGATGTTTTAAAATTGTTATTTTTAAACCGTCATTTTTAAAGATAAAGAGCTGAAAGTTGGCACCATGATAGCTTTTAGGTAGAACTTTATCCATAACAAATTTGAAACAGATCTGTTAATTCATTGATTTTTAGGAATTTTTAAAAATTTGAGGATTTAATTTTTTTTTAAAGAATGTTATTTTTAAAGCTAAAAAGATGAAACTTGGCACCATGATTGCTCTTAACAAGGAATTTAGCTATGCCAAATTTGACACAGATCTGTCCATTCATTGAGTTTTAGGATTTTTTAAAAAAGTTTGAGGTTTTAAAATTATTATTTTTAAATGACATTGTGAGCTGCGCTCTGACTGCACTGCTGGGATGCAATGCAGAACATTTGAAATGCATACCAGAGAAAAATAGATAGATTTGTGGCTTTGGCTGGCTGGCATATCTCTTAGAGACAGAGTTAGACTGAAGCCACAACTCAGAGATGGCTGTAGCTGAGCCCTGAGAGGCTGCTGTACTACACAGAGCCTTTTAAAGAGTGTCTCAGAGTCTAGTTTTGGTGCAAGCAGAGGTGGCTGGCGGTGGAGTTTTTTAAAAAAACAAGAGTCACCGGATGCAACCAAGCCATAAGCTGTTGCCCTACCCCCAGCCACAAGGTACAAGTGTACAGCCTGGCTGGACCGTTGGGAGACTTTGGCAGAGAGAGAGGGGGTGGGGGATTATTTGAGGCTGGAAATGTTGGCAAGCTGGAATAAGGCAGAGAGAGGCTGAAGGCAACCCAGATGCACCTGTAGTTTGGCCCTGAGGCTGGCTTGCCACGCAGAGTGTTTTAAGAGTGCATCAAAGTTGTGCAAGAGGAGAGGAGGTGGAGGCGGCTGGTGGCAGAGGTTTTTAAAGTATTGGGCAAAAGGCGGGAAATAATAATAATAATAATAATAATAATAATAATAATGATAATGTAAGAGTCACCAGACATGACCAAGCAATAACCTGCAATAAGCAATATCCCAAGCCACAAGTGTGCAGCCTAGCTGGACCATTGGGAGACTTTGGGGCGGGGGGGGAGAGAGAGAGAGAGAGAGATTGTTTGAGGCTGGAGGCTTTGGTTTGTCTGCAATGACTTAGAGTGAGAGACAACAGAGGCTGCACAGACAACCCAGAGACATCTATTGTAACTTAGCCCCGTGGTGCTGGCATGAAACGCAGCGCATTAGGAAGAGGGTCTCAGAGTCGCATGTTTGTGCAGGAAGTAGACAGGAGCTCTAAGTCTGGATGTGCGAAGTGGTTCCGACACACAAGCCTTGAGAAGCTAATGTATGTAAGTGAGAAGTGTGAATGGGCAAAGTAGTGTTCACTGCCACAACACCCACCCTAATGTTAGAGTAGAGAAGCTTGTTACAATTATACACAAACTTTTTTAAAAAAAATTGAACTTAAAAAAAGCCAGCCATCCAGCCGGCCAGTAGCAAACCCTGTTAACAACAACAGCAGCTTGCAATGAGTGAAGACACAGTCAGAAAAGATATTTGAGGGAAGGAGAGAATGTAACACACAGAGTACAGCAAAAGCTTCAAAGTACAGCAAAACCTACAAAAGTAGGAGTGAGTGAAGTTAATTTCAGATACATTGAATCTCTCACTTGTTCTTTATTTCAGTGATTTTAACATTAAGATGTTATGTAGAAGAGATTTGGCTTAAATGTGTGCTGTAAAATCAGACATGTGACCAAGGCTATGTTTGGGTGGGCACGCCCCCTTGGTGCTGGACATGCCCCCTTGGTGCTGGACACGCCCCCTTGGTGCTGGACATGCTCCCTTGGGGGGCCGACCATGTTGTCCTCCTTTTTGGTTTCCAAAATATGGTCACCCTAATTTATCCCTATTAAATTTCATCCTGTTGTTTTCAGCCCAGCACTCCAGCCTATCAAGATCACTTTGAAGTTTGTTTCTGACTTCCAGGGTATTAGCTATCCCACCCAATCTTGTGTCATCTGCAAATTTGATCAGCGTTCCCTGCACCTCCTCGTCCAAATCATTAATAAAAATGCTGAAGAGCACTGGGCCCAGGACTGAGCCCTGCGGCACCCCACTCGTGTTGCCCCCTCCCCTGATTCGTGTGTTCCAGCTCACGGCTTGCCCTTGTTCATTCGCAACGGTTATCCGTTCCATGTTTGTAAAGCATCACTGGATTTAAAACAAATCAGAGGAAAAGGAGCAAAACTTTGCCAGCAGAACACCGTGCCTTCTGAAAAGCTGTGCTCCTTGGCTTTGGGATTCATGAACCGCTCTCATCCTTACCCTGTTTGGAATCAATCCCCACCTCATTCCCTCCACACCTTCTGGCTCCTGCCGACCGCTGGAGCGAAGGAGCTTTTCGGCATGAAGGAAACAGGAGCGAGTTTTGCTATGATGAATCCAGCATTTGACAACCACGCGCTGCTCTCCAGCTGTAGAGTCTCCGCCCCCTTAAAGCCATCTGCAGCCCCGAGTTTACAAATCTGGCACCATTTCAGTCTGGTGTGATGATCTGAGGTGCTAATTACATCTGGGAATGCGAAACGCTTTCCCTAATTATTGTTATTGTTTAATAATTATAAAGCAGATGTAGAGCCAAAGAGGAGCAGGATGAGACCCTACGGCTCAGGTGGATTTTCAAGCAAATAAATCTAGTATTAAAAGATGATTTGGTAACTGACAGAGGACAGATTGGAAACAGTCCCTGCTTTCTGCACACCTGTTTCTTTCTTCACACGGTGCGTAATGAACTTGTGTGAATCACTGACGCAAGATCAAGCTGCCAGCTTGGAGACTACCAAAAAGGGATCTGATAAATTCCATAGCCAGACTCAGTGGTATTGGCTCCATCCATTAGAAACTTCTTTATTTGCCCATGCATGATAGAATATTGTATTTCCAGGTGATTGTATAATTTTATTCCTCTTAGCTGTATTGTGTATTGCTTTGCATTTTAATGTTGTACTGTTTTTAATGTTTATGCATACCACTCATATATAGTCTTTTAAAATACATATGTACTTACATATTAGGGATGGATGGATCACTGTCTTTCCAGTCAATGTCATTTTGGCATGTGTTCCCCGCAAATTTTGTTCCATCACATTTCTCTTTTAATATGGGGGGGATTTAAATGTGCATGAAAAATTACACACACACACACACACACACACACATGCAATTTTCTTTCAAAATGCCCATTTTTAATGTAGGCCAGATCTACACCAAGCAGTATATTATTTATTTATTTATTTATTTATTTATTTATTTATCTATTACATTTATATACCGCCCCATAGCCGAAGCTCTATAACAGCATGAAAGAGGTATATATATAAGAGGCAGGAGCCACATGACTGCTTTATAGCGGTGCGCTGACAACACCAAGCTTCGGCTGTTGGGCGGTATAAAAATGCAATAACTAAATAAATAAACTGTTGGGGCCCATTGACACAGACCATATACCGCTTTCGTACCACTTTCATAGTGTCATATCCTGCTTGGTGTAGATGGGTCAGTTGTCAGTGTACTTCAATACCACTACAAAGCAGTAGTGTAGCTCCTGCCATAGTCTGATATGTTCCATTGAGCTGATAACGGAGCCTTGGCATTTGGAGAAGTGCTGAACCTGACGGGCAGCTGGGTGGCATTCAGTACGTTCGTCCAGGAGCACTGGACCAGGTCAGTTCTAGGGATGTCCATCATGGGAAAATCCGGCTCTCTTAAGGCCCAGCAGATTCCCGCAACACCCTGGCTCAGCTTGCCCTTGCGTGCCAAGCTGGGGGGTTCATCCCCAAACCTGGTAACCTTTTTTTTTTCTTCCTTCCACGATGAATGTACAGAAGAAAAAGGAAGAAGTTCCCACCGCTGCAGCCGGGCAATTCTCTCTTTCTGCCAAGTCCACCTCCAGCAGGGAGGGTCAGTGGCATGGTGGCACAGCAGTGGCGACAGGAAACTGAGCGGGGCGGGCACCATGGTGCTTCCCTCTCAGCCTCCCGCCTCTGCTGCCACAGTGCCACGCAAAGGCAAAAACTCTGCCAGGTGGCCTGACTGCTCTGGGCGGGCTGAGCTGGTGAAAGCTTGCAGACCTCCACCCCACAAATGGATTCCTCTGACATCCCTAGCCAGTTCGTATTGAAATTTGAAAGTTCTTCAATCATCCCCACCATCCACACCCAGTGGCAGTGTAGGATGCACACTTCTGCGTACCAGGTCCAAGGGGACAAATACCAGGGGAGGCCACAGCAAAATCGTGATGCACTGCTGGGATCTAGACTAGGGAGCTATGTTCCTGTATCAGTGGCTATGTCTACACCACAAGGGCGTAGAGGGTGGAGGATCGCAGACTTAACAGCTTCCACGATCCTCCCTGGGTGTCCAAACGGCCTCACAACGTCCTGGAAGGACGTAAAGGCTGCCATTTTTAAAAATGAGGAGAGGAGTGCACTCTCTGGGCGGTTTTGTGAAGCCAGTGGGGAGTAGTCCAAGGGTCAGAGTTATATGGCTTCCCCTCCCCACTGCTACGGGCACCCACACACAGGGGGATGCAGTGGGCAGACCTCTCCCCCAGAAGGCTGTTGGGATGCATCATGGCAGGAGTGCCAGAAGGCCTGGTCTCACTGGGACGGGATGGGCACAAGGTGTCAAATCTGGCAACTGCACGACATTTCTTGAAGGCTTCACAGTATCGAACTAAAGGCTACATCGACTTGAACAAAACTGGGTCCGATCGCTAGTGCAAAATATGGCAGGAGCAGTTTTAACTAGAACTAGGCATTCTGAACACATAATTCCAGTTCTTTCTTACCTTCACTGGCTTCCAGTTCATTTGTGGGACCAATTTGAAGTGCAGGTTTTGACCTATAATACCCTGCAAGCCTTGGGAGCTCAATATCCCAATGCCCCCCCCAATGGGCCACACTTGGCAAAAGAATCAGTGGTTTGCAACCCAAAACAGTGTCACTGAATTCAGCAGCATGGTGGGGGGGCAACAGTGGGGCAGATGCTGCTCTGGGTGCAGTGGGGCCATGGGTTGCTCACCCCTGATGTTCAGGCATGCTCCGCCCATATGTCCCCACCCATATATACCCTAAGATCATAAAGAGGGTCTCGTCCATGAGTGCCACCTCAATCTGAAGCATGGAGGGTGGGGTTCAGGTAAAGGCTCTTCCTTCTCAGAGGTGCCCCTCCAAGTTACAGGGCCTGGTGCCCACGTTGGTGTCTTCTTGGTGCCTGGCCAAGAATGTCCTGATTCGCCAGGTCTTATTATCATTCTTTTAACATCCCCTCATTCAAAATGAGTATCACGTAAGAGTAATATTAACATTTTTGTCTCAGCTTTTATCCTGGCTGTGCCATTCTTAGCTCTTAGGGATTTAGCTCTTATGAGATGGTTTTAGCTCTCCATGTGAATTTTTGATTGTAGCTGTTAGTAGGCTTTATTATTGATGCCAGTTTGGATATTCATAGGGGCTTCGGATTGTATTATTTGTATTTTATGTGTAAACTCTTTTCTGCATCACCCAGGGAATCATGTTATAGGGTGATTAACAAACATAAATAAGTAAGTAAATGAAGCCACATCAATGGACCTTCCATTAAAATGAGGAGCTGACAATGCTGAACGACCTGCTATGCATGAGAATAGAACTGATGAAATTTGAACTGGTAGATGGATCTTCCATCCAGTACTCTGTACAGTTCTGGGCACCACACTTCAGGAAGGACGCAGACAAGCTGGAGCGTGTTCCAGAAGAGGGCAATGAGGATGATCAGGAGTCTGGAAACAAAGCCCTATGAAGAGAGACTGAAAGAATTGGGCATGTTTAGAGTTGAGAAGAGAAGGCTAAGGGGGAGACATGATAGCACTCTTCAAGGACTTTAAAGGTTGTCACACAGAGGAGGGTCAGGATCTCTTCTTGATCCTCCCAGAGTGCAGGACACGGAAGAACGGGCTCAAGTTACAGGAAGCCAGATTCCAGGTGGACATCAGGAAAAATGTCCTGACTGTTAGAGCAGTATGACAGTGGAACCAGTTACCTAGGGAGGTGGTGGGCTCTCCCACTCTAGAGGCCTTCAAGATGGACAGCCATCTGTCAGGGATGGTTTGAGCATTGAGCAAGGGGTTGGACTCGATGGCCTTATCGTCCCCTTCCAACTCTACGATTCTATTATTCTACTATTCCATGGAACGGCATTGCGCAAGCATTGGAAAACAAGAAGACAAGCATAATTTCTCCAGTGGGCAACACATGTAATTCATTGTCAGCTTATTATAGTTGGTGTGTTTTCAGGTTTTGGAAACGGCTGGAACAGGAGCACTGATCTTGCCACCCTGACACTCCAAATCAAAGGAGGCCGGAACCAACGCATGATACCCCATTTCACAAAAGAGATCGAGGACATTGGAACTTGTTAAGGCAAAGCCCCTTTTGATCTCACTTGCAAAATCCAGGTTTCCAGCTGGAATGAACTGGCTGCCTTGTCAAAAGGCCATCAGAGTTTAAATCCTCAGAGTGAGGATAAAGCAGGATTAAATGGAGGCTGTGCAGCTCATTGGGTGAGGTGCTTAATTGATGAAGGGCCAGAGCAGTTTGCATGTTAACCTGGCAGGTGATCCTTTTACTCTGGGGAAATGGGTGCACAATGTGCATTTTGCATTGCTGGCTGCAGACATGCTACATAGAGAGCGAAAGAAAATGGAGAAACAGGGATGTATGAAAATTTCAGTTCAGTTCCCAGGGAAAGGAAAAGAAAGGAGCCTCTCGTGCAAGCACTGAGTCATTACTGACTCTTGGAAGGACACCAGCTTTCCTTCCAAATAGTGGGGTGGTTTGCCATTGCCTTCCCCGGCATTATTACCTTTCCCCCAGCTAACTGGGTACTCATTTTACCCCGTCCACAATCCCAAAAGTGAACACAAACAGGAGTGCATATTTTTCCAAAAATGTTCACAAATTCCCAGACTTGAATTCGCATTTGCAAAATGAGTACTTGAAATCTGCACAACTTTTCCCCATTTGAACAAACTGAAAAACATGTCGCAAATGAGAACAGGAGCAAAGCTGAAGCAAGGAATCCTGAGACGGCCACAAGCATTTGGAGCTCAGCATTGCCAATTGGGCAGACATCAACCCACGTACCCTACATTTCTGATGTTGATTGGAAAAGAAGCTGGTTTCTTTTAGAAAAATTGACCCCAAAATTGTCGAAAGTGTGAAGACATCTAAGTGAAGATAAATTTGAAGGGGTGTGGAGGAAAATGAGTACTTGAAATCTGCACAAGTTTTCCCTTTGAAGTAAAGTGCGGAGAATTTCAGCAAGCGCAAGCATCCCCTGTTCTCCCATGCCTACATGGAAATAGCAGTTTCTTAACCAAAGGACTTCCTCAGAGCCAAAGGCCCTTCACACGTCTTACTCTGGCACCCCGTACCACTCCGGAATCCACTCCGATTTTGGCACAACCTGCTAAATCCAAATGCATGGAGACTCTGGTGGAGGGAGGAACTGGTGAGCCTTGGCCCTCGTGACTGGGGAAATGGAGGGGCCTGGGCTATGCCGCAGGCAGCACATGCCTTGGGCTGGGACTGCTTACACTATCCAATGTGCTAGGGGGCAGTACCGCCCACTTTGGGAACCACTGTGCTAAAGAATGCCAGCTCAGTAGCTCCACAGCGCCACAAAGTTTGCAGTTTTTGCAGGAATCCTGAAACGGCCATAAGCATTTGGAGCTAGGCATTGCCAATTGGGCAGACATCAACCCACGTACCCTACATTTCTGATGTTGATTGGAAGAGAGGCTGGTTTCTTTTAGAAAAATTGACCTCAAAATTGAAGAAAGGGTGAAGACATCTAAGCGAAGATTAATTTGAAGGGGTGTGGAGGAAATTCATCGATTTTGTGAACAAAGAAGATGGGAGAACGCCTCCATTGGCATATATAGAGTTATGGAGGGCAAAGAGACTAATTTCCTGGGTATCCTAAGTTAGCTATGTTAAATAATGTTAAACCAAGGTGGGAACCTCCATTTGTATTGACACTGAATGCATCTTGACATATGTGACCAGTACTATAAAAACTAAAATAAATAAATAGGAAGAGAGGCTGGTTATTGTTACAAGAACATGGTACAGCTTAGGGTGACCAACTGTCAGGATTTCCCCGGATTTGTCCTGGTTTTTGTTCTTTCCATTGTCGGGGGATTTTCTATAATTTTCAATAATGTCCTGGAATGACACACCTTCCTCTTTAAGGCTGCCATTAGCATGGCAGGAGGGAATGACATGCTTTCTTGAGGCACGTCATTCCCCCACCCCGAGCTCCATTTGAGGTCTTAAAGGGGAAAGTGGGTCATTCGTGGACATTATAGAAAAGGCCCCAATTGGAGTGGATGGTGGTGGTGCAGAATGAAATCCTTTCCCCTCCTCCACTCCAATCGGGTTCTTTAAGGTGCCGGGGGAATAATGTACTTTCTGCAGGACTCAGAAAGCTGCTTCTCCACACACATACTAGGTGTCCTCTTTTTTGGTTTCCCAAATATGGTCACCCTAGTACAGCTTCTTAGAAGTGCCACATTTTATAAGAGCAACACATTCCTTAAGGAGTGACTGGGGGTTAAATTGAAAAGTTTACAATGCACTTTAGAAGTCAGCCTTTTCCAGAGGTTAATGTAGCCTTTTGTTGGAGAAAGTAGCTTAATGTGAGCATAATTTTCCTCATGTTTGCGAAAAGGCTGAGCTATCCTCTCAGACAGCTTTGAAACGAGATGGATGTTCACTCTTTGACTTGAGTTATTAGCATTATTAAGAGCTCTGAATTTCCACATGAGGCCCTTAATGACTTCCTTCAGGCCTGGGGAGAGGAGTGTTCACATCAGCCAGCTTGGAGCACATGGGAGCGCATTTGCAAGGGGTGCACTCAGGAAGGATGTGGCTGCCCAAAAGTCATTGCCTTTGTTATCGCCACCATATTCCTCCTTTAATGAGATCTTCTGGGGTTTCAAGGAGCAAGTCTAGGGTGGCCGTTTGGAAAGGAGGGCAGGGCTCCTGTATCTTTTAACAGTTGTATCGAAAAGGGAATTTCAGCAGGTGTCATTTGTAGGCATGCAGCACCTGGTGAAATCCCCTCTTCATCCCAACAGTGAAAGCTGCAGGAGCCCTGCCCTAAAGTAACCAGATACAAAAAAGGGCTGGGGACAGACAGAATCATAGAATCATAGAATCATAGAAGTGCAGAGTTGGAAGGGGCCTACAAGGCCATCGAGTCCAACCCCCTGCTCAATGCAGGAATCCACCCTAAAGCATGGCCGACGAGATCATATTACACCAGTCGTTCTACAACTTCATTGGCTACTAGTCCAGGTCCAGACCGATTCAAAGTGCCGGTATTAACATTCAAAGCCCTAAACAGCTTGGGGCCAGGTTATTTGAAGGACCGCCTCCTCCCATATGTGCCTGCCCGGACCTTAAGATCATCCACAGGGGTCTTTCTGCCGAAGGAAGTGAAGCAGGTGGCTAATAGGAGCAGGGCTTTCTCTGCTGTGGCACCCCGGCTGTGGAACAAGCTCCCCAGAGAGGTTCGCTTGGCACCTGCATTGTTTTCCTTTCATTGCCAGCTGAAGACCTTTTTATTTTCTCAGTATTTTAATACCTAATTTAACTAAAATTTAAACTCTGCTGTTTTAATTTCATATTTTAACCTATATCAATTTTTGCTGTGTGATTTTATCCTGGTCGTGCTTTTTATATTGTATATTGTGTTTGTGTTTTTAAATTGTTGGTTGTTTTATTATGTTCTTCATGGTTTTAATTTTTGTGAACCGCCCAGAGAGCTTCGGCTATTGGGCGGTATAGAAATGAAATAAATAAATAAATGAATAAATAAATAAAGCATCCCTGACAGATGGTTGTCCAGCTGCCTCTTGAAGGCCTCTAGTGTGGGAGAGCCCACAACCTCCCTAGGTAACTGGTTCCATTGTCGTACCGCTCTAACGGTCAGGATTTTTTTCCTGATGTCCAGCTGGAATCTGGCTTCCTTTAACTTGAGCCCGTTATTCCATTGAACTCTGTGCAATGTTAAACATGAAGCTGTTAGATTTACTGGCAGCAAGACGAGTGCGTGGTGGGAGTTAGCCAACCATTGGCACGGGATTTGAGGACCCCCAAGGTCCGGTGCCTGTAGACTACCCCTTGCAAAGCACTTGTGGTGAGTAGCTCAGAGTTCCCACTATCTCAGCAAGCGGGAGGGACTCCTTCCCCTGTACGTTAATCATCTCTTTTCCTAAATGTGTAAACGCAAATATGCAAAACAGGTTTGAAAAATGAGGGCAGCAGGCAAAAAGGAAAGGGAGCGGAAAGCGCAGCATTTCAAATGTTAATTTCGGCTTTGGGAAGAGGCAGAGCACACCCAGTGACCCATTAGCAAAGCAGCCAGGCTCTCAAAGAGCCCACCTGAAAGTTGGCCTGTCAACGGAGTGACAAGCGGAAGGCCTGGGGCTGCTGCATATTGCATGAGCAGAGGACGTCAGCGCCTGGCCTGGCTGCCATAAAAGATTCATGCTCCGCCATGCTTTTTGCTGCTGTTTCCACACCATAAGGTGGTTTGCTATATTTGGCATCCCAGAACTGTACCTGCCTGCAAGCATTGAGGAGAATAATCAAGGTGCGGAGCTGACTCAAACCGGCATCCACATTCTGGGACGTATCAACCGTTTCCGGCTTCCCGCAGAGTTGCCTCTGGAGTGTCACTAACCCTGGACTAATATGTGGACAAATTCAGGGCTAGTGTGCTGGCTGCATGGGGCGGGGAATAGGCATGTGCTCCACTACGATTAGAAGCGCAGAAGCAGGAGCGGATTGGCCTGCTCCGCCTTGCCCAGAGGCGGAGTAGAAGTGGACCTCGGACCCCTAGAAGCAAGGCGAAGAGAAGCGACCATTGGCGGAGCGCTTCTCTTTCCGCGGAGCGCTCCGATCACCATCTTGAAACATTTCGCCCATAGATAACTGGGTTGTTTTTGAAGCTATCGTTCTGAAAATTCTTGTGCTTAGACAGTCGTGGATGGGGGTCATTTTGAGACTGCTCTCACCTCTCTGCGTCGTGCGGGTCGCGTGCTATATTTTTTTAAAAATCGGGTCAACAAACAGGGACAGCGCGGGTCAAACGGCGGTTTTCGCCCATAGGATTGCATTGCCGAAAAGAATCGGGGATAACTGGGTTGATTTTTAAGCTATCGTTCTGAAAATTCTTGTGCTTAGACAGTCGTGGATGGGGGTCATTTTGAGACTACTCTCAACTTTCTGTGTCCTTTGGTTCGCGTGCTAGAATTTTTTAAAAAATCGGGTACATTTACAATACAAACGGTAGGGTAAACCCGGCTGCGGCGCGGCGGGGTTTATTTGAAGCGATGACAGGCACATTCAACTCCCAATCCTGATGAGAATTGATCTCCTCATGAAGCATCCTCCAATCCCAGCGTTCGAGGGGGGGGACTAAGGCAGAGTCATCCTGAGATCTTTGAGCTCTCAGCGTCTTGTGGGTTTGGCGTTCGTTGAGAGAGGGTCTACTTAGCTAGCTGCTGCTGTGTACTTTGGAGATAGATTAGGATTTTAGCTTGGCGCATGTGTTTGTTTGCTTCTTTCTGACTTTTTGCTTAGTTTGCTCTGTGTTTTTCCCTTACTTTGATTTAATATAAACTTTATTTTTAAATTTTGGAGTGTGTGTTTGTTTGGTTGGTTCGTTTCCCCCCTCCCCTCTCTTAAAGCCTGATTGTGTGCACTGCTTTTGTGAAGTGCAACAGCCACAGATAAAGCATTTTGGGGAAAGCATACGCACACTTCTTGTCCCATTTCCCTACATTTAGTAATATTCTTAAACATATTATTATATTCTTATACATGGACACATGGATAAGCTATCATGGTGCCGAGTTTGAGGTGTCTAACATGCAAATTGACAGAGCTATCCCAAGGGGTCTGAATGGGGTGCCCGATTTTCATAAATTCCCCAAAAATCAGGGGATGATGGGATTGCCTTGAAACTTGGCGTCCACGTGGACACGTGGATAAACTATCAGGGTGCCAAGTTTGAGGTTTTTAAAGTGCAAATTGACGTAGTTGTAGAATGGGACAATTTGGGGTGAGTTAAGCCACGCCAAAAATCAGGGGATGATGGGATTGCCTTGAGTCTGGGCGTCCATGTGGACACATAGATAAGCTATCATGGTGCCAAGTTTGAGGTTTCTAACATGCAAATTGACGGAGCTATCCCAAGGGGTCTGAATGGGGAGCCCGATTTTCATAAATTCCCCAAAAATCAGGGGATGATGGGATTGCCTTGAAACTTGGCGTCCATGTGGACACGTGGATAAGCTATCATGGTGCTGAGTTTGAGGTTTCTTACATGCAAATTGACGGAGCTATCGAAAGGGGTGTGAATTAGGGTTATGGGTGGTGCGTTAGAGGTTAGAGCCGTGCCAAAAGTCAGGGGATGATGGGATTGCCTTGAGTCTGGGCATGCGTGTGTGTCCCTGGATAAGCTCTCATGGTGGCAAGTTTGAGATTTTTAGCATGCAAATTGACGGAGCTATGGAAAGGGGTGTGAATGGGATGCCCGATTTTCAAAAATTCCCCAAAAATCAGGGGATGATGGGATTCCCTTGAAACTTGGCGTGCATGTGTATACCCCCATGAGGTGTCATGGTGCCAAACGTGAGGTTTCTAACTTGAACAAAATGCAAGTTTCAATGCAAGCCTATGGGGGGGAACGGAGCTCCGATCCGGATCCGGAGCTCCGAGCGGAGCGGAGCGGAATGGGCGGAGCAGGGGCGGGGCGGAGCAGCCCGATCCGAAAATCGTGGATCTGGAAGTGAAGCGGAGCGGAGGGTCCGTGCACACCCCTAGTGGGGAGGCTAACAAGGGCTCACCAGTTCCTCCCTCCACCAGAGTCTCCATGCATTTGGAATTAGCAGGTTGTGCCAAAATCGGAGTAGATTCCGGAGTGGTACGGGGTGCCAGAGTAAGACGTGTGAAGGGCCTTTGGCTCTGAGGAAGTCCTTTGGTTAAGAAACTGCTATTTCCATGTAGGCATGGGAGAGCTGAGGATGCTTGCGCTTGCTGAAATTCTCCGCGCCTTTACTTCAAAGCTTGCTTCAGCTTTGCTCCCGTTCTCATTTCCGACATGTTTTTCAGTTTGTTCAAATGGGAAAAGGTTGTGCAGATTTCAAGTTCTCATTTTGCAAATGTGAATGCAAGTTTGGGAATTTGTGGACATTTTTGGAAAAATATGCGCTCTTGTTTGTGTTCACTTTTGGGGATTGTGGACGGGGCATTTTCGAGTGATTTGGGAACTGAACCGAAATTTTCATACATCCCTGTTTCTCCATTTTCTTTCTCTCTCTATGTAATATGTCCTCAGTCTTGACTCCTTGCTGCCATGTGGTGCGAGTTCATAGAATCATAGAAAAGCAGAGTTGGAAGGGGCCTACAAGGCCATCGAGACCAACCCCCTGCTCAATGCAGGAATCCACCCTAAAGCATCCCTGACAGATGGTTGTCCAGCTGCCTCGTGAAGGCCTCTAGTGTGAGAGAGCCCACAACCTCCCTGGTTCCATTGTCGTACTGCTCTAACAGTCAGGAAGTTTTTCCTGCTGTCCAGCTAGAATCTGGCTTCCTTTAACTTGAGCCCGTTCTTCCGTGTCCTGCACTCTGGGAGGATCGAGAAGAGATCCTGGCCCTCCTCTGTGGGACAACCTTTCAAGTATTTGAAGAGTGCTATCATGTCTCCCCTCCATCTTCTCTTCTCCAGGCTAAACATGCCCAGTTCTTTCAGTCTCTCTTCATAGGGCTTTGTTTCTAGACCTCTGATCATCCTGGTTGCCCTCCTCTGAACACGTTCCAGCTTGTCTGCGTCCTTCTTGAATTGTGGAGCCCAGAACTGGACGCAATGCTCTAGATGAGGCCTAACCAGGGCCGAATAGAGAGGAACCAGTTCTACAAGAGTAGTTTCTATTTTGCATTCGGATTCCAAACCACACGACCCATTAGCGGTATTCCATGACTGAGACTTCCACCTCCTGCCATTAGAACTTCTGGATGCACTTGGTGACATCGCTGAAGTTCGGCCAATGTTTTGGGAGGGAGCCTGCAGGCAAGAGGTGCAGATGGTCATGCTGTGCGCAGTCCCAATATTCGGAGTGAATGAAGTATGAATTCTAAGCCGTGCCAAGACGTGGCTACAGAGCTTGAGTTGGCATGAAGTATGGACATTTTTAAAAATGTGACCCTTGGGAGAGGAACCAGAGTTCGCTTTGCTCAGGCAATATGTGGGACTCAGTTGTGGAAGTTTAAAGTAATATCGTCTAATCTGGAGGTGCGCCTTGGAATTAACACTTTCAGTGGACTCATCGTGGGGTGGGGGGAAGACTCACCCTCCTGAACATTTGTGCCCTTTTGATGCTCTAAGCCAGCAGCTGCTTGATCTCAGCACTGCTGCTTTGCTGTCCCGGCTGTCAAGTTTGTCCATGCTGCCATTTAAATCCAGGTGGTGGTGGTGGCCAGCGTAAATGTATTCACAGGCACCTGTGACACCATTGTTTCAAGATGTCATTGACAAAATCAGATGGGTCAACATGATTGGTTGTTTTAAATAACCATGAGGGCAGTGAAGAAGGAAAATGTGGTGGCAGACTCTGGACCCCCTGGGAGAAGCCCTCTCCTTTCACCTGGCACTGCAGAGGGTCACTGTGTAAGCCAAATTACATGGGTTCTTCTGGGTTCTTCTGTGTAAGCCAAATTACATGGGTTCTTCTGGGTTCTTCTGTGTAAGCCAAATTGCATGGGTTCTTCTGGGTTCTTCTGTGTAAGCCAAATTGCATGGGTTCTTCTGGGTTCTTCTGTGTAAGCCAAATTACATGGGTTCTTCTGGGTTCTTCTGTGTAAGCCAAATTACATGGGTTCTTCTGGGTTCTTCTGTGTAAGCCAAATTACATGGGTTCTTTTGGGTTCTTCTGTGTAAGCCAAATTGCATGGGTTCTTCTGGGTTCTTCTGTGTAAGCCAAATTACATGGGTTCTTCTGGGTTCTTCTGTGTAAGCCAAATTACATGGGTTCTTCTGGGTTCTTCTGTGTAAGCCAAATTACATGGGTTCTTCTGGGTTCTTCTGTGTAAGCCAAATTACATGGGTTCTTCTGGGTTCTTCTGTGTAAGCCAAATTACATGGGTTCTTCTGGGTTGTCCCAGCCTCACTACACCAAAAGATGGTTTAGCTATGATGCCAAGGCTACAATGCTATATCTACAAGGCTTTTTCTCGAAGGCTATATCTATAAGGTTGAGATCTATTGGTTCAGATGCTACCCAGACCAGATTTTATTTATTTATTTATTTATTTATTTATTTATTTATTTATTACATTTTTATACTGCCCAATAGTCGAAGATCTCTGGGCGGTTCACAAAAACTAAAACCATGAAAAGCATAAAAACAACCAACAATTTAAAAACATGAATTTATTTATTTATTTATTTATTACACTTATATACCGCCCCCATAGCCAGGGCTCTCTGGGCGGTTTACAAAATACAATATAAAAAGCACAACCAGGATTAAAACCACACAGCAAAAATTGATATAGGTTAAAATACGGAATTAAAACAGCAAAGTTTAAATTTAAGTTAAATTAATTGTTAAAATGCTGAGAGAGTAAAAAGGTCTTCAGCTGGCGATGAAAGGAAAACAATGTAGGCGCCAAGCGAACCTCTCTGGGGAGCTCGTTCCACAGCCGGGGTGCCACATCTGAGAAAGCCGTTTAAGTAACTTAAACAAATATTAACAAGGTAAGACAGAACATAGCATTGCAGTCAATTAAATAAACAAATAAGAGAGGTGCTGGCAGACATCCCTGGCACACTCCTTTGTTGAT
This sequence comes from Elgaria multicarinata webbii, assembly GCF_023053635.1. Classification (NCBI taxonomy): domain Eukaryota; kingdom Metazoa; phylum Chordata; class Lepidosauria; order Squamata; family Anguidae; genus Elgaria; species Elgaria multicarinata. Next base: position 181,194,530 of record NC_086172.1, on the reverse strand, counting down.
AATAATATCTTGAGCCCTTAATTGTTGGGTTCAATTATATCTCCTCCGCAAGCATAACTCTAACACTACTGGCTGGTACACGTCACGTAGGACTGCTAAGTTTGTCAAACGGGCTCTGGAGAAACGAAAGTCACTGGCAGCCATAAAAGACTAAACTTATTAATATAATATAATATGTCTGCAAATATTGTCCAGCATTACAAGGTGTTTGAACCTGCTCTTGTTAGCCATTTTATTAACACTTTTTAATTTGGTATTACCTCTGGCATGAGGAGTATTTTATTATGCTTCTGTATGCGCATGGCCTGATGGCCTGATAAGCAATAAACTGTTGTTCTTGTTGTTGTTAAATAAAGAAATAAAGCAACATTTGTAATTTCTAAGAGCATATAAATGTGCACTGAGACCCTTTCTACACCTGATTATCCCAGGAAAATGGAGGGATCATCCCTGCCTGCTCCTGGGATCCCCCGTGTGTCATTTGCTTGCACAGGGATGATCCCGGGATATAGGCATGGTGTAGACATACCCACAGTAGAACAGGCAAGGGTTTTTGCCCTGTCTTACATGCTGTAGGAAATCCATTCTAGGAAGCAAGCCAGATCAAAAAGGTCTCCCTCTTCCTGGCAGAGGACTCCAACTGAAGAAAACTGGAAACCGGAAAACTGCATTCTGGAAACTACTCTCCGTGGCTCAAAGCTTAAGTCTTCTACTTATAGGAACCTCCCTGCAACATGGATACGATGGCAAGTCGTACTGCAGGGTGTTAAGTAGGGTGCAACAAAGGCTAGTGTATCCTGTTGCCCCTTCGGAAAGGGAGGCAGGAAGGAGCATTGAGGTCGGGATGGAACACAAACCAAACGTACACATTTATCGGGAATTTCTGCTATTCAAGTCCTTCCTTCCCAACTGTCTATAAGATGCACTGAGAAGAGCAACTCCAAAACAACATGAGTACCTTTGCAGGAAAGGGGGACGGTTTCCAAAGCTCATGAAGGCAAAGAGCAACAGGTGGCTTCAGCCCCACTCAAGTGAAACTACGGTGTGTGGATGGTTTCGGTGACCAACGAAAAGTTTTCCAGGCCTTCCGACGGAGAGCATTTGGCTTCCGTCCAGAGATGCATTTGGGACCCCCGGTTGACCATTCTGTAGTCTAAGCACCTTTTCCATTCCAGGCTTTGCCTGCCAGCTTGGCTCAAAACTGCCAAGTTGTTGGGTTTCGAAATGGGAATTACCTGATGAGCCATTTAGCACCTGGCATAATTTCCCAACGCCAAGCCCAGAATTATGTTCTGTCTTGTAGCAGGGTTCTGGGGACGGCGAACAAAGGATTGGTACAAGCGGAGTTTGCATCCGCCTCCAGGTGGGAATACGTTCGGAGCTCTCGTTTGCTGTTAACATCCTTTTTCTTTATGAACCTTCTGGACTCCTCTTCTTGCTAAACATTTATCCTCTCCCTTGGTCTCCTTCTGAGCGTGAGAGTGAATGCTTCGCAGGCTGCAAAACCAGAAGGCCTGGGAGGCATTAGAAACCACCAAGTTGATACTGTGTCTGCACTCTGCTTTTGCTGGCTTAACATTTCCACATTTGCAGAAGTCTGCTCCTGAGAAAGCAAATGCTGATTTTCTTTTCTAATGGTGGGCTGGCTCTTCCCCAGGGATGGAAATGCTTTCTCAATGTAATGCATACAAAGATGTACCTCAAGTAGATTAGGGGAGGGGGCTGTCGAAGAGCGGCCACTGACTTTGCACTGTAGACCAGAAGCCATGTAGCTTTGGAGATAAATTCCAGATTTATTGATTGATTACGTTTCTATCCTGCCTTTTTTCCTGTAAGGAACCTGAGGTGCTGTACATAATCCTCCTCCTCCTCTCCATTTTATCCTCACAACAACAGCCCTGTGAGGTAGGCTGGGCTGAGAGTCTGTGACTGGCCCAAAGTCCCCCAGTGGGTTTCCATGGCGGAATGGGGACTAGAACCCGGATCTCCCGACTCCCAGTCCAACACTACACCACACTGGCTCTTCTTGTATTGTATTTCTTTATTTACAGTCAACAGACCAATATAAAACAAGAAGATACACCATTATATAAAACAGTACAAAGTAGGGATAAAAAAAGAAGAGGGAGCGTTACAAAACCACTAAAGATACTAGATGGTTATTTGTTGGTTTCTGAAAAGGGAACAGAATTGGGTTACTGGGGCCTGGCACAGTGAAAAAGGGAGGGATAGATAGATAATAAAATTGCTAATCTGTGGCCATAGGCCATAGCTAGACGGGGTGATATCCCAGGGCGATCCCTGCGATCATCCCTGTGCATTCATATGATGCACAGGGGATCCCTGGAGCAGGGAGGGATGATCCCTCCCTTGTCCAGGGATCTCACCCTAGCCTTTGAGCCTGCTTTTTCTGTGGTCTCGGGCTGATCCCGAGACCGCGGAACGTGTGGGCGGGCGTCACGGTTTGTCCCGGCTCTTCACGGTTACTTGCGAGGAGCCAAGACCCATCGGGGGTGGGGCGGGGGAGAAGGAAAAATAGTTTTTTAAAAAACCTTACCTTTTGCACATGAGCACTCATGCGCTCCTCTCCTTTTTTAAAAAAATGGCAGGTGCGATGTCCTCTCCCTCCACAGTCATCGTGCGCCATGTGTAAACAAAGGGGGAGATCTCACGATAAAAATATCACAAGATCTTCACCCCTTCACTACACTAGACCAAGTCTAGCTGAGGCCTTAATGAGAAGAAGAAGGAGAAGGAGAAGGAGAAGGAGGAGGAGGAGGAGGAGGAGGAGGAGGAGGAGGAGGAGGAGGAGGAGGAGGAGGAGAAGAAGAAGAAGAAGAAGAAGAAGAAGAAGAAGAAGAAGAAGAAGAAGAAGAAGAAGAAGAAGAAGAAGAAGAAGAAGCAGCAGCAGCAGCAGCAGCAGCAGCAGCAGCAAGAGAAACAGGTTGCTAGTTCTAATGATTATGTGTTTGTTGCTAAATACTTGTTTTTACTAAAGTATTTCCATTTCCATCGGCCAATGATAAATCATTGATATGTGATGCAATTTCATCATGATAAAAGAAACAATGAAATTACAAACCGTAACAACATCAACTATAATGAAGAGGAAAGCAACTCAAGCAGACTCCAAACATCCTGTGGGGCAGCATGGCCAATGAGATGCCAGCAGGCAAAGGGCTGGATGAAGCCGCTCAAGATAGAGTCTTCTGGAACCAATGTACCACAACGGAGAAAGCCCTGTTGCAGGCATCTGTATTTCAGCTGGCGATAGGTGGGATGTGGAGCACGCCCCTCCTGGACACTCTGAGCTGCCAAGCAGTATTTTCTGAGGCACAGGGGTGTGGAGGACGGCCTGAGAATCTCTTTAAAAGCCCCAGTGTACGTAGCGAATTCATTTCAATTTGATTTTGATTGGGATTTACCCAGGTTTAGAGTGATCCAATGAAAAGGAGGACTGGGCTCCTGTATCTTTAACAGTTTTATTGAAAAGGGAATTTCAGCAGGTGTCCTTTGTATGCATGCCGCACCTGGTGAAATTCCTTCCTCATCACAACAGTGAAAGCTGCAGGAGCCCTGCCCTTTTTTGTATCTGGTGACTCTAGCATAGCTCCTGCAGCTTTAATTGTGGTGATGAAGAAGGAATTTCATGAGGTGCTGAATGCATAAAAATGACACCTGCTGAGATTCCCTTTTCAATTATTTATTTATTTATATAGCACCATCCGTGTACATGGTGCTGTACAGAGTAAAACAATAAAATAGCAAAACCCTGCCGCATAGGCTTACATTCTAATAGAATTATAATAAAACAATAAGAAGGGGAAGAGAATGCACCAAACAGGCACAGGGTAGAGTAAAACGAACAGTATAAAGGTAAGATCAAAATCAAGTTCTAAAAGCTTTAGAAAAAAGAAATGTCTTTAGCTGAGCTTTAAATGCTGTGATTGAACTTGTAGTTCGCAAATGTTCTGGAAGAGCGTTCCAGGGGTAAGGGGCAGCGGAAGAAGATGGACAAAGCCGAGCAAGGGAAGTAGAGACCCTTGGGCAGGTGAGAAACATGGCAACTCTTGCAGATATAGGAGCCCTGTCCTCCTTTCCATAGGGTCAGCCTGCCCAGTTTGCACCTCTTGGAACTGCATGGAAACCCAAATGCAACCTGTGGTCAAAGGCTGTACACTTTTGGACTTGCCAGGCCATTTGCAGAACAAAAAGGGTGTACATTTTAAAAAGGCACAGGGAAAAATCCATAGCTTTGAAAAACGCACAAAAACAGACTTTAATCAAGGGGGAAATACGTGCATTTCAAAAACGTGCACAATTGATGAGTACATTTCAAAAAAATACCATCAAAATGTGCACAAATTTTCATGTGGACAGAAAAAAACAAAGATCACCATCTGATACAGAGATGTGTCAGAACAAGCTTTGAGGTAGAATTCAGAGGCCCTCAACAAACTTGGCTTTTGCTGTCACCCCGCCTGTAGCCACCTTTATTTTTTTTATTATTTATTTATTTAAGGATATTTATGCCGCCATTCAGCCAAAAAAGGCTCTCACGGCGGCTTACAAAAGTATTTCTTGACAGTCCCTGCCCACAGGCTTACAATCTAAAAGACATGACACAAAAGGAAAGGAGATTGGGAGGGAGGAGGAGGAGGGGGGAAAGGAAAGCAAATTCAGGCACTACAATCTTAGTTGGAAAGTTCAGCAGTTACAGGTGACAGCAGGAGGGAGGGGGCTCTCAGCTGGAGCTGGACCCAGGCTTGACTTCCACAATGGAAAAAAGGTGTGATATCAATGTAGTAAATAAATAAATAAATAAATAAATAAATAAATAAATAAATAAAATGCCTTAACTTCCCTCTTCCACAGCAAACCTACCTACTCCCTGTTTAAAAATACTCTCTTCCTTCTACACCTTGGAGGGTGGTGGCTCCCAGGTCAGTGAGGTGGTAAATCCACTCCAGGTTTTAGTCAGAACTTTTAGAGCGCCTGTAGAGTTCTGACTGGTTCTGAGTGGACTTGGAGTAGCTTCTCTGCCCCTGCTGATATCAGAGCCACCAGCCTCCACTTCTTCTGCAAGAGTTAACTATAATTTATAACAGCCTTCTTCCCTAAGCTGGTGCACTCCAAATGTGTTGGCCTACAACCTCCATTATGCTGTGAGTTGTAGTCTAGCACAGCTGAAGGCCAGCAGCTTAGGGAAGGCTGATTTATAACCATGCGGTGGAAACACATGTATTATTTATCTAATTTTGCTTTTACTGGGGGATGTTAATTCTTAAAGATAATGGATTTTCATTTTAAATATTCTGAGCCACCCTTGTCCTTTCAAATAAGTCTCATTTTAAAATAAACAAATCAAACCAAAATTGCCCCTTTAAGTTATTTGGGATTGTCTGCAAATGTCTTCTCTTGCTAGCCTTTGAAGTGAGTACAAAAAGGGGTTGGAGGAATCCATTTTAGGAGTGGAGATTGGTGGAGTTTTGCTAGGCTGCCCCATCCTTGAGCTGGCCCAACTCATAGAAGCATAGAATAGCAGAGTTGGAAGGGGCCTACAAGGCCATCGAGTCCAGCCCCCTGCTCAATGCAGGAATCCACCCTAAAGCATCCCTGACAGATGGCTGTCCAGCTGCAACTTGAAGGCCTCCAGTGTGGGGGAGCCCACCACCTCCCTAGGACATTGGTTCCTTTGCCGTACTGCTCTAACAGTCAGGAAGTTTTTCCTGATGTCCAGCCAGAAACTCAGCACGCAACGAATCGGGTCAGCTTGTGGATTTGGGCGGGGGGGGGGGGTATTTGTGCAAATTATGATTTACACATAAACACAAGTGTAAATAGTGCAATTGGTTCAAAATTGCAGGCATAAATGATCTAATTTGTGCACATTAAACCATTTATGCCCACAATTTTGTGCAAACTGCACTATTTACAGCCACAATTTTGCAATTTGCCCAAGTAAAAAAATAAAACTGATAAAGTTCCTGGGTTTCAGAAACTTAGGGATTGGCTCACAAATGCAAGCCAAGTTGGGGGCGCCACAGGGATCCATTTGGCCCCAAAAGCCTGGATTTCTCTGTCAGACAACCAGGGTATTGAGCAAAGTGAGATATAAAACACATCCGCCATGCTTTCAAAGAACTTCAGGCCCTTGGGGGTGGGGGGGTGATATTATTTACATCTATGCAGTTGAATTAAAAGGAGCTTCCCCTGTATTTCAACTTTTCCACCACAAAGGGGGGAAATGACAAAAGAAGAAAGACCGGAAGGGGGTCCATATATTCCACCATCCTGTTGTCCACAGTAGGCAGGCCACGGGCCACGAGGAATACCACAGGAAGGGCCTGCAGTTCCAGTCTCCACCCATCTGCAGTGCTGGGCGAGATCTTCACCAAGCAGGATATGACACTTTGAAAACGTTTTGAAAAAGGTCTACGGAACACATTCTTGCAAAAGTATATAAAATTTTGTTTAAGTTTGAGATGGAGGAAGAACAAGTAAAGGATTGTATGATAAAATGGGGCCAAAATTTTGGATATATCAATGTTACAATGGGAAAATATGTGGTCAAGAGTTTTAAAATTTACCTTAAGAAATTTTAAGAAAACTTTTATAAGATGATGTATAGCATATGTCTCTGGCTAAATTGGCTAAAATGTATAAAGTAGGGGTGTGCACGGACCCCCCGCTCTGCTTCACTTCCAGATCCGCGATTTGCGGATCAGGCCGCTCCGTCCCGCCCCCGCTCCACCTATGTCCACTCCGCTCCGCTCGGAGCTCAGGATTGGAGCTCCGTTTCCCCCCCCCCCCATAGGCTTGCATTAAGATAAAAAAGTATACAACTTTTTTTCTGTTAAAGTTAGAAACCTCAAGATTGGCACCATGACACCTCATGGAGGTATACACATGCACGCCAAGACTCAAGGCAATCCCATCATCTCCTGATTTTTGGGGAATTTATGAAAACCGGGCACCCCATTCACTCCCCTTTCCATAGCTCCGTCAATTTGCACGTTAAAAATCTCAAACTCACCACCATGAAAGCTTATCCAGGGGTGCACACGCACGCCAAGACTCAAGGCAGTCCCATCATGCCCTGATTTTTGGGGAATTTATGAAAATCAGGCACCCCATTCACACCCCTTTCCATAGCTCTGTCAATTTGCACGTTAAAAATCTCAAACTCACCACCATGATAGCTTATCCAGGGATACATACGCACGCCAAGACTCAAGGCAGTCCCATCATCCCCTGATTTTTGGGGAATTTATGAAAACCGGGCACCCCATTCACACCCCTTTCCATAGCTCCGTCAATTTGCACGTTAAAAATCTCAAACTCACCACCATGAAAGCATATCCAGGGGTGCACACGCATGCCAAGACTCAACGCAGTTCCATCATCCCCTGATTTTTGGGGAATTTATGAAAATCGGGCACCCCATTCACACCCCTTTCCATAGCTCCGTCAATTTGCACGTTAAAAATCTCAAACTCACCACCATGATAGCTTGTCCAGGGATACATACGCACGCCGAGACTCAAGGCAGTACCATCATTCCCTGATTTTTGGGGAATTTATGAAAACCGGGCACCCCATTCACACCCCTTTCCATAGCTCCGTCAATTTGCACTTTAGAAACCTCAAACTCGCCACCATGATAGCTTGTCCAGGGATACATATGCACGCCAAGACTCAAGGCAGTCCCAGCAGCAGAGCCCGGTAAAGGACCAAGGGAGAGGGGAACCTTACCTGCCTCCGTCCGTGGTCCGTCGCCGTCTTCAATTAAGCCCGCGGTTCCACCAGGAAGTCTGGGCCGCAAGCAGCCCAGACTTCCTCGTGGAACCGCGGGCTCAATTGAAGATGCTGACGGACCGCGGACGGAGGCAGGTAAGGGAGAGGAGGGTGGGGGGGTTACCGGGCCCTGCCGCCATCGCCGCCCATGCAACGACGGCGGCAGAGCCCGGTAAGGGACCAAGGGAGAGGGGGGCCTTACCTGCCTCCGTCCGTGGTCCGTCGCCGTCTTCAATTGAGCCCACGGTTCCACCAGGAATTGGTGGAACCGCGGGCTCAATTGAAGACGCTGACGGACCGCGGACGGAGGCAGGTAAGGGAGAGGAGGCCGGGGAGGGGGGTTACCGGGCCCTGCCACCGTCGCCGCATGGACGACGGCGACAGCGGCAGGGCCCGGTAAACCCCACTTACCTTTCCGGCGGAGCTCCGGATCAAGGCGAAGGATCCGCCTTCACCTCGATCCTCTTCGCCACGCTCCGCCGGCCCCCCAATCCTCTTCGCCTCCGCCTTAAGGGCAGGCGAAGCCCCCCGCTCTGCTCCTGCTTCTCCGGTCCGATTAGAAGCGGAGCACATCCCTAGTATAAAGGCACATCAGGAACTTGTTGGAAATGTGAAGAACAAGAAGGAACATTTTATCATATATGGTGGACCTGTAAAAAGGCTAGAACTTTCTGGATACAAATTCCTTCTTTAATAGAAGATATTAAAAACTAATATACAACTGAAACCAGAACACTTCCTTTTGGGCTTAATGAAAAGAAATTATGAGACATTATTCTTATATATGACAATGGCAGCGAGACTATTTTACGCACAAAAATGGAAACGCACAATAGTAGCTACGATGGACGAATAGCTATTGAGGATGTTGGAGTTGGCAGAGATGGCAATGATTACATCAATCATTAGAGAAAGGTCAACATCTACATTCAGAACTGAATGGAACCCTTTTACAAACTTTCTTCAGGATCTGGAAAATAATGTTTTGTTTATCTGTGGATTCAACGAATAAGAAGAAAATTTTGAGATAAAAGAAAGTACTTTGACTTCAGCAAAGCTTTTGACAAAGTGCCCCAGGATATTCTGATTAACAAACTAGCTAAAAGTGGGCTAGATGGAACAACTATTAGGTGGATTCACAGTTGGCTACAGAATCGGACTCAAAGAGTACTTATCAATGGAACCTTCTCAAACTGGGGAGAGGCAACGAGTGGGGTACCGCAGGGCTCAGTCCTGGGCCCAGTGCTCTTCAACATTTTTATTAATGATTTGGACGAGGAGGTGCAGGGAACGCTGATCAAATCTGCAGATGACACAAAATTGGGTGGGATAGCTAATACCCTGGAAGAGAGAAACAAATTTCAAAGTGATCTTGATAGGCTGGAGTGCTGGGCTGAAAACAACAGGATGAAATTTAATAGGGATAAATGCCAAGTTCTACATTTAGGAAATAGAAACCAAATGCACAGGTACAAGATGGGGGATACTTGGCTCAGCAATACTACAAACGAGAAGGTTCTTGGAATTGCTGTAGATCGCAAGCTGAATAGGAGCCAACAGTGCGATATGGCTGCAAGAAAGGCAAATGCTATTTTGGGCTGCATTAATAGAAGTATAGCTTCCAAATCACATGAGGTACTGGTTCCTCTCTATTCGGCCCTGGTTAGGCCTCATCTAGAGTATTGCGTCCAGTTCTGGGCTCCACAATTCAAGAAGGATGCAGACAAGCTGGAGCGTGTTCAGAGGAGGGCAACCAGGGTGATCAGGGGTCTGGAAACAAAGCCCTATGAAGTGAGACTGAAAGAACTGGGCATGTTTAGCCTTCAGAAGAGAAGATTGAGGGGAGACATGATAGCACTCTTCAAATACTTAAAAGGTTGTCACACAGAGGAGGGCCAGGATCTCTTCTCAATCCTCCCAGAGTGCAGGACACGGAATAACGGGCTCAAGTTAAAGGAAGCCAGATTCCAGCTGGACATCAGGAAAAACTTCCTGATTGTTAGAGCAGTAAAACAATGGAACCAGTTACCTAGGGAGGTGGTGGGCTCTCCCACACTAGAGGTCTTCAAGAGGCAGCTGTACAACCATCTGTCAGGGATGCTTTTGGGTGGATTCCTGCATTGAGCAGGGGGTTGGACTCGATGGCCTTGTAGGCCCCTTCCAACTCTGCTATTCCATGATTCTATGATTCTATGAAAGAGGAGGATTTTGAGTTTTGTTATTATTGAGCAAGAGAAAATATTGTTACATATTTTTGCTGTGGAGAAAATCGGAAGCCCATCTTAACTTTGTACGGCTTTTTATGCGTGTGTTTTTAATCTTTTTGTATGTTTTCCTTCGTTTTGTACCGTGTTTGTAAATTGGTGTTGTTTTGAAATAATAAAAAATTTAAACCGAAAACGGTCTATGGTGAAGTGTGTCTTGGGCAGTTGCCACTACTGTGCTAAACCGTTTTAAAGCAGTAGTGTGGATCCTACCCTGGAGATGAAACCCACCAGCTGAAAGCAGACCTGCAACTCCCTCTTCTGATGTGCCGGCACGGAGTTGAAGACACCTGAGCCAGGCTTAGTCGCGTCTTGGCTTGAAATCCCCGGCGCTTTACATGCTGTCAACAATCACAGTTTGACGAGTTCTGATGTAAAGCTTGTAAAGCTTATTGCAACGTGAAATAATGTTTGAACATCTGCTCAGTTTACCACTGACCTCTCGGTCGCCTCGTGCACGGTGGCCCTAATCTGCTAACGAGCAATGTGTTCTTTCTGTTCTTGTCATTGTTACTATTGCCATTTAAAGATTAAAAACACACGCATAAAAAACCATATAAAGTTAAGATGGGCTTCCGATTTTCTCCACAGCAAAAATATGTAACAATATTTTCTCTTGCTCTATAATTACAAAACTCAAATTCCCCCTCTTTAATAGAATCATAGAATCATAGAATAGCAGAGTTGGAAGGGGCCTACAAGGCCATCCAGTCCAACCCCCTGCTCAATGCAGGAATCCACCCTAAAGCATCCCTGACAGATGGTTGTCCGGCTGCCTCTTGAAGGCCTCGAGTGTGGGAGAGCCCACAACCTCCCTAGGTCACTGGTTCCATTGTCGTACTGCTCTAACAGTCAGGAAGTTTTTCCTGATGTCCAGCTGGAATCTGGCTTCCTTTAACTTGAGCCCGTTATTCCATGTCCTGCACATTTAAACATTTGTATCCCACCCTATATCACTGGGATCTCAGGGTGGCCTACAGATGTTATTATCATTTTTAAAATGCACAAACGTATTTACAGCCACAATAGAAGAGAACCCATTGGTACTACTGGAATGTTTAACATTCAGTTCTACAGCAAAGGAAAAGAAAACCCCTAAAGGCAACGTTTAATTCATACCACTATTGATAGCAGCCTGGTTTTTTTCGGTGTGGGTAGTTCTGCAAAAGTCTGGGTTGCTGGGCATGTTTTTAGGATGGGGGAGAAATTCGTGCAGTTCGCATTTTAATGCAAACTTACCTAACTTCACACTTTCAAACGAATATGTAAACCAAAATTAAATTACCCTTTGAAAATTAAGTTACCCTTTGAAACTGAACTTTACAATACAGTTTTTCATTGAAAAAAAGTGTACACAATTTTGTTCATTAAGTGCAGAAAAAATGTGTGTGAGTATACCTAATATTTAAAAAAGGCATTAGATTAGGAAAATCACTTGCTAAAAATGTGTATATTAGGCAAAAATGTGTAAAAAAATACATCTGTTAGGACAAATGGACAAAAAAATGCATACGAATTTTCACAAAAACTTTTCCCTCTCAAACTTCAAGATGAGCCGAAGGTGAGATTGCAAAACTGAGGCCTCAAATAGATGAGGGGGGTCGGAGGGAGGCGATCCTGTCATTTTATGATTTCAAGATCGTCGTCCTGTTTTACACGTAGTGTGCGACATCTTGCCCGCCATTTTGTTTTGTTTTTTAAAGAAGAAGGAGAGCACGAGCGCTCGTGCGCAAAAGGTCAGGGTTTTTTTCAAAAAAATAACTAAATTTCCCCACTCACCCCACCCCACCCCCGACGGGCACAGAGGAGGAGCTCACAAGGAGCCAGGACAAACCGCAATGCACACCCACACGTTCCACGGTCTCGTGAACATAATCCCAAGACCGCGGAAAAAGCAGGCTACAACTGCAGGGCAATATGTTTAGATTTGATTTGATTTATTACATTTATATACCGCCCTGTAGCCGAAGCTCTCTGGGCAGTTTACAAAAGTTTAAAACAGTGAACCTTAAAAAGTATACAAAATTTAAAACCATCATATAAATGGTATGAAATTTCCGATATAGAATAAATTTATAGCAAAGTTATAATAATATCAAGAATTTAAAAATGTAATAAGGGCAAAAAGATTCACTCCATTGTTTTCTTAATATATATTTATTATTATTATTATTATTATTATTATTATTATTATTATTCATTTATGGGAGCGAGGGAGGGAGATATATTGTATCATACTATATTATATTATAACGTTTGTGATATGTTGAATATATGAAAATCTTTAATAAAAACATTATTTTTTTAAAAAAAAACATAAACAGTATAAAAACAACGGTATCCATTTAAAAACAACAGTTCTTAAACATAGGGCCAGGATCTCTTCTCGATCCTCCCAGAGTGCAGGACACGGAATAACGGGCTCAAGTTAAAGGAAGCCAGATTCCAGCTGGACATCAGGAAAAACTTCCTGACTGTTAGAGCAGTGTGAAAATGGAATCAGTTACCTAGGGAGGTTGTGGGCTCTCCCACACTAGAGGCCTTCAAGAGGCAGCTGGACAAGGATCTGTCAGGGATGCTTTAGGGTGGATTCCTGCATTGAGCAGGGGGTTGGACTCGATGGCCTTGTAGGCCCCTTCCAACTCTGCTATTCTATGATTCTATGATTCTATAAACAGTATAAAAACAACAGTTCTGATCATCCCTCCCTGCTCCTGGGATGCCCTGTGCGCCATTTGGATGCACAGGGACGATCCTGGGGCAATAACCAGAATATCGCCCCATCTAGCTCGTCTCCTCCTCTGGCTCCATCCAAAGGGAGCATTTCAGACCTGCCCATGAAACAGGACGGCCAATATTGTAATGGCTTTATGCAAATGGATGCTGTGGCTGTAGTTGGAAAGCCATCTTCCGTTCTGGTGTCCACATCAGTGGATACCTGGAGAAGGTGTAGAAAAGGGCAACCAATATAATCAAGGGGCTGGAACAACTCTCCTGTGTGGAAAGGTGACAACTTGGGGGAAGGGAACCTGGCCATCCTTACTAGACCACGTATGATTGTTTAATTGGTTGAATATATTCAGTTCAAGACCTAATGTTAATTTATGTATTCTTCTTTTGATTCTGCTCCCTTCCACACTTGATCCCTATGCATTATTTCCATATATGTTTTAATGGTATGTTTTCTGTAATTAATTCAATGTATTGATTCCCTGTTGAAACGATTTGTATTTTTCTCTTTCTGGTCAACTGACTGCAAATAAAGATGATGATGATGATGATGATGATGATGATGATGATGATGATGGTGATGACGATGATATTTATTTATTTATTTATTTCATTTATATCCTGCATTTTTCCTCCAAGGAACCCAAGATAGCATTCATAATCCTCCTCCTCCTCTCCATTTTTTTTATCCTCACAACAACCACCCTGTGAGGTGGGTTGGGCTGGGAGTCTGTGACTAGCCCAGAGTCACCCAGTGGGTTTCCATGGCCCAATGGGAACTAGAACCCAACTCCCAGTCCATCACTTTATCCACTACACCACAGTGGCTCTCACTGGCTTCTAGCTTACAAAAAAAGAAAAGAAAAATGGGGACATGATAGAGTTTTACAAAATTATGCATGGCATGGAGAAAGTGGATAGGGAGATGTTTTTATCCACAAAGTGGATAGGGAGATGTTTTTATCCACAAAGTGGATAGGGAGATAGGGAAAGAACTGGGCATGTTTAGCCTGGAGAAGAGAAGATTGAGGGGAGACATGATAGCACTCTTCAAATAGGTTGTCACACAGAGGAGGGCCAGGATCTCTTCTCAATCCTCCCAGAGTGCAGGACACGGAATAACGGGCTCAAGTTAAAGGAAGCCAGATTCCAGCTGGACATCAGGAAAAACTTCCTGACTGTTAGAGCAGTACGACAATGGAATCAGTTCCCTAGGGAGGTGGTGGGCTCCCCCACTCTAGAGACCTTCAAGAGGCAGCTGGACAACCATCTGTCAGGGATGCTTTAGGGTAGGGTGACCAAATGAAAAGGAGGACTGGGCTCCTGTATATTTAACAGTTGCATAGAAAAGGGAATTTCAGCAGCTGTCATTTGTATATATGGAGAACCTGGTGAAATTCCCTCTTCATCACCACATTGAAAGCTGCAGGAGCTATACTAGAGTGACCAGATTTAAAAGAGGGCAGGGCACCTGCAGCTTTAACTGCTGTGATGAAGAGGAAATTTCACCAGGTTCCCCATATATACAAATGACAGCTGCAGAAATTCCCTTTTCAGTACAACTGTTAAAGATACAGGAGCCCTGTCCTCCTTTTCATAGGGTCACCCTACTTTAGGGTGGATTCTTGCATTGAGCAGGGGGTTGGACTCAATGACCTTGGAGGCCCCTTCCAACTCTGCTATTCTATGATTCTATGTTTTTCTCCTTCCAGATCCACCTTGACTCTTGCTTTCCTTAACTCTGTTCAGAAGAGCTGGTTCCATTGGAATATGCCCAGCTTCAAAACTGAAGGGTGTTTTTTTTAACCAGCGGAACAAATACCCAACCTTAACCATCTGTCTGATGTTTGATATTGTCTTCAGTGACGCTTATGCTGCTTCCCCACAAACTGAGCCATGTCCGGCCGCTAACACAATGGCAGAATTCTCTTCCATCCTTCTAAATTGGCTCACTGTGACTGCTTGAATTCCCAATACAAACCAGAGTCATGCTTGGTTGAGAATTAGGGCCTTGCTAGACCTGCCGGGATGAGCCGGCAGGGAGGCGAGGCGATGGCGCACTAACATTAGCGTGCGCCGCCCTGCCTCCTAGACGGCTGACGCGCAGGGACTGGGAAGCCCTGCAGCGTCGGCCGTTTTTTTTGGTTGTTAAAGGGGCCACGTGCGGCCCGAAGACTCCAGAGAAGGTAAACCGGTTTTTTTACTTAAACTCCCCCATCCGGTCCTGATCCCTTCCCATGCCTCCTGCCCACTCTTTCCCCTCCCTCCCTCTCCCTCCGTGTGTCCCGTGTCGCCCGTCCTCCCTCTCCGCCCCAGGATCCCCCTGGCCCGATGGGCACAGCGCTAAGCGCTGTGCCCAGTCCGTGGCTTTTTGCGGCTACTCGCGCGAGTAGCCACAAAAAGCCACGGCCCTTGCTAGACGTTCCACAGTCCCGGCCTCAGGCCGGGGCTGCAGAAAAGGCACGCCATAAGCGACTTCGCTTATGGCGTGTTAGAGGAAGCCTCAGTGCGGCCTGGGCCCGGATTCCCCTGTGCGTCATCTGGACACACAGCAGGGAAACCGGGTCTCAAAGCGCGCAAAGGCCTCGTCTAGCAAGGCCCTAAGTGACATCCTGAGAAATAAAAGCCAAATCTCCCTGTGCCACCTCCCCACGCCCATGCCCATGCCCACATCGCTGGGTTTTTGTAGTAGTGGAGCTGGGCCTTTTGCAAATGTTACCAATTAATTTTGCACTCAGCGGCTTTTTCTGAAGGCAGCATTTTAAACATATCGGCTAAGAAATTCATTAACTTTACAATATCACTGGATGGACTCCCAACGACTTGATACACCACAGGAGTGTCGCAAATAAATATAGAGTAGCCCTGGAAAATTGAAAAAGAACGCCTACACAGAATAGAAACCTCTGTGGTTTTAAAATTTTTTTTTTAAAGAAGTATGAAACCAAAAGAGATCTTATTGAGACCAAAGGCACGTTGTTAATCTGTGGAATGATTCCAATGATTAATACAGAATGCGCGATGTGAAATGTGTTCAAATAGATTTGTGGCAGGCAATTAATTGTATGTCAGAGACAAACATTGGGCAGATGACACCATTATGCATCTAATCTGCAAACCTGAAACCCACACCTGGGAAGTGGAAGAAGATTGTAACGTTTTGACAGGCAGTAGCATTTTGTCGAGCCTCTCAGGTAGGATGACCACATGGAAAAGGAGGACCAGGTCTCCTGTATCTTTAACAGTTGTATAGAAAAGGGAATTTCAGCAGGTATCATTTGTATTAGGGCTGTGCTCCACTGCTCTTTGGATTGGAGAAGCAGAAGAGGATCCGGGTGCTTCACCTCCCCTTAAGGCAGAGGCAAAGAGGATTGGGGGGCAGCGGAGCATCGCGGATCGGATCGAGATGAAGGCAGATACTTCGCCTTGATCCAGAGCTCTGCAAAAAAGGTAAGGGGGCCTTACCTGGTGCTGCCGCCGCCATGCAGCGACGGCAGCAGAGCCAGGTAAGAGGGCAGGGGGAAGGGGGGGTCTTACCTGGTCCGTCACAGCCCATTGCTGACTTCACTAGAGCCCGCAGCTCAACCCGGAACCGCGGGCTCTAGTGAAGGCGGCGAAGGGCCGTGATGGACCAGGTAAGTGGTGTGTGCGAGGGGGGGGTTACCTGGCCCTGCTGCTGCTGCCCGTGTGGCAACAGCAGCAGAGCCAAGTAAGGGGGCAAGGGGGAGGGGGGGTCTTACCTGTGTCCATCCACAGTCCGTCCGCGTACCCTCCTGGCAGGCTGCTAAACTCATCCTTCACGAACCAATTCCCAAAGGCAATAGGCACAGCTACTCCCAGCATGGGGAGGACCATGAGATAGACGTGCCTGCCAGAGAGCCGTTGAAGAAGGGGCGGCAGCCCAAGTTCATAGAACCATGGAATAGTAGAGCTGGAAGGGGCCTATAAGGCCATTGAGTCCAACCCCCTGCTCAATGCAGGAATCCACCCTAAAGCATCCCTGACAGATGGTTGTCCAGCTGCCTCTTGAATGACTCTAGTGTGGGAGAGACCACAACCTCCCTAAGTAACTGGTTCTATTGTCGTACTGCTCTAACAGTCAGGAAGTTTTTCCTGATGTCCAGCTGGAAACTGGCTTCCTGTCACTTGAGCCCATTATTCCGTGTCCTGCACTCTGGGAGGATCGAGAAGAGATCCTGGCCCTCCTTTGTGTAAACGTGGTTCAACACACGTGGTTGAACACACAGCCTAGACTTACAAGTGCAAAAGCACTTGGGACGTACCTGTCCATTGCAGCTTCTCCCACAGTCAGATTTCACATCCCAATTCCTTTCCATCCCACGTATGGAGACATTTGCGAATTTTAGTAAATTTTCATCCAAGCCAAAGTGAAATGAAGTTCTCACTTGTCCCTACAGTGAATACCCATGGGGGGTTGGGTGGAATGATTTAAAGCAGAGGAGTTGTGGGTGGGGGGGGGGGCGTTCATTTGTTTCCAATGCTGGATCAGACCAAGGGCAACTAAAATGATTAAGAGGCGGGAGCATCTCCCCTATGAGGGAAGGTTACATCAACTGGGATTGTTTAGCTTGGGAAAAAGGAGGCTGAGGGGAGGCATGATAGAGGGGTACAAAATTATGCATGGGGTGGAGAATGTGGAGAGGGGGGCATTTTTCTCCCTCTCTCAAAATACTAGAACCTGGGGTCATCCCATGAAGCTGATAGGTGGGAGATCCAGGAGAAATAAAAGGAAGTACTTCTCCACACAGCAAATAGTTAAATTATGGAACTCACTACCACAAGATGTAGTGATGGCCACCAATTTGGATGGCTTCAAAAGCGGGTTGGATAAGTTCCAGGAGGCAAAGGCTATCAAAGGCTACTAGCCCTGATGGTTGTGTGCTATCTCCAGTATTTGAGGCAGTTAGCCTGTGTGCACCAGTTACTGGGGAACATGGGTGCGAGGGTGCTGTTGCACCATGTCCTGCTTGTTCATCCCTGGCCGATGGCTGTTTGGCCACTGTGTGAACGGAGTGCTGGACTAGATGGACCCGTGGTCTGATCCAGCATCAGGGCTCTTCTTCTGTTCTTATAAGGGCAATGATTCTCTCAAATCACCACCACGCTTTTAAAAAAAATGATACATCAATATTTGCTATTAGTTCTGTATTCACTGCTAGTGACTCCTTGTGAACAACTTCCTTCTTTTAGCAGGTGGCCTTCCCAATGTCACCCTTCATCAGAGCAGAGACTGGTGACTTCCAAACCCATCAATTAATATCAGAGCAGAGACATGCCCAATCGGAGCTTCTAAAGTCTCCGAAATTATCCTGGTGTGTGTGTGTGTGTGTGTGTGTGTGTGTGTGTGTGTGTGTGTGTGTGTAAATTGAATATCTCCATATTTGGAAGACACTGAGTGGGGTGAGAGGTAGCTTTGATACTGACATTGAGAAGAAGCGTGTTTCTGCTCGGACTCATAGAAGTCCAACATCCACATTTCCACAGTGTGAAAGTGCTGCTGGGCTGGCTGACTGACATGGTGAGTGAGAAAGCTTCTACACCTTAGTCAGGCACAGGCAGGGTTTTTATTTCAGTGGCTGGGCTTCCAGTGCAGGGGTGGGGTTCCATCCAATAGATCTGGATGGCACCAGGTTGGAGAAGGTTGGAGTGGGGGTATGTAAAAAAAAAAATCCTAAAAAATTAAGGCATGAATGAATCTGATTCAAACTTGGCAGGGCTAAAGCCCTCCTTACAAGCTATCACTGTGCCAAGTTTTATCTCTATCTTTAAAAATGAGGGCGCTTTAACCATTTCTGTTAATAGTGGTTACCCAAATACTGAACGGTTCTTCAACAGGTAATTTGATGAGGTGGGGAGAGGAGGAAGGGCTCTGGAAATCGAGGCAGAGAAACACCTCTATGGAGCTCCAGATCGAATTTTGAGGCAGAGAAGACCCATTTTGCACACCCCTACTAGCTAGCATACTTGTGCAGCAATGTTGAGCGTCAACTGAGTTAAGCTTGTTACTGATGTTGCAAAACACATGTCAGTTTAACGTCAGCAAGTCTATGTGTCACCGTGACTGAAATTACAAGGAGGACCTGTGAATGCGCCTTCTGGAAAACAGCCTGCAAAATTTTGAAAGGGAAGTTCAATTGGCTGAGTGACAGACAGATGAGTTTGCTGCCAAAACAACACAAAACGAAAACCCCAGAATGGACAGTTTAAACTTCAAGTGTTTCAAACAGTTGTCCTCACACAGTTGAGTGCACTGAAAAGGAAAGAACAAATAATGAAGCTGACCAAAAATAAAGTGACATATTGACTAATGGCCTTGCTAGACCTGGTAGAAAATCCGGGGGAGAGGAGGGGTGATCTCGCGTTATTCATAACATGAGATCTCGCCCTTATTCAGACGGGAGCCATGATGAGCTCTGGAGGAGAGCTGTCGCGGCCGCCATTTTTTTTATTGTTAAAGCGGCAGGACACAGGAAAGGTAAGTAGGGTTTTGTTTTGTTTTAATTCTCCTTCCCCTGCCTGTCCCCCCCCCCGGCCCTGTTCACCTTCCCCCGCCCGCCCCCCATCCACGATCTCCGATCCCCCGCCTGCCCGCCCCGACCTCGTTCTCCTTCCTCCGACCACCACCCCGGCCCCATTCTCCTTCCCCCGACCACCCCCCATCCGTGAACTCCGATCCCCCACCTGCTGTCCCCCCAATGTCCCCTGGGCCGCGATTCCTCCCCCCCGATCTCCTCGGCCTCCGTTTCCCACCACCCCATGTTCCCACCTTAGCTCTGATGGCCGCAGTGCGCCACAGGAGCACTTTTCTGTGCTCCAGGTCCGGGCCCGATTCAAAGTGCTGGTATTGACATTTAAAGCCCTAAACGGTTTGAGGCCAGGTTATTTGAAGGAACGCCTCCTCCCATGTGTACCTACCCGGACCTTAAGATCATCTACAGGGGCCTTTCTTCGTGAGCCCCTGCCAAAGGAAGTGAGGCAGGTGGCTACTAGGAGGAGGGCCTTCTCCGCTGTGGCACCCCGGTTGTGGAATGAGCTCCCCAGAGAGGTCCGCCTGGCACCTACACTGTACTGCTTTCGTCGCCAGCTGAAGACCTTTTTATTCACTCAGTATTTTAACACTTAATTTTAACTTGAATTTAAATTATACTGTTTTAACTCTGTATTTTTACCTTATATCAATTTCGCTGTGTGGTTTTATCCTGGTTGTGCTTTTTATATTGTATTTTGTATTTGTATTTTTAACTTGTTGGTTGTTTTATGATGGTTTTAATTTTTGTGAACCGCCCAGAGAGCTTCAGCTATGTGGGTGGTATAGAAATGTAATAAATAAATAAATAAATAAAATAAATTTTCCCGGCTACTCAAGAGTAAATCCGGTAGCCGGGAAAAGTGGCGGACCTAGCTACACACCTGTGGTCTCGGGCTCAGTTACCCTAGGCCAGGGTGGTTTAAGCCCTGCCTGAGTCCGGGATACCCTGTGCGTCATCTGGACAGCTTACATTGGGCTAAAGTCCCATCTAGGAAGGCCCTGAGTTTAATATAGAACTGATAATTCAGATGAACAACAATTTTCCTGATTTCCTTTTGAAGTTGTATTTGTAATTTTAAAAAGTGTATCCTATGCTGGGGAGGAGGAGGAGGAGGAGGAGGAGGAGGAGGAGGTGTTTCAATTATGAAAGAGCATCAGGCAGATTATGCACAAACATCCATGAAAGGAGCTCTATATATTTCCTCTTCCTGTCTGAGCAGGAAGCTCTACCAGTTGGTGCCCCCTAGTGGCTTGTTTTATTCATTCATTCATATTGCCCAATAGCTGAAGCTGTCTAGGTAGTTCACAACAATTAAAACCATAAAATACAATATGATAAAATACAAAAAAAAAAAAGTTTAATACTTCAGTATGAAATAAAAGTAAAAACAAAATAAAACCTAGCAGGAATGCAAAGATTTAAAATACAAATTTAAAACAACAGAAACTGAAAGACTAAAATACCTTGGGAACCAAGCAGGTCTTCACCTGGTGCCGGTAAGAGTGCAAAGTCGGTGCCAGGTGCTTTGCATTATATACTGTATCGAAGGCAAGCAGTCCCATTTCTCTGATGTATTCTCATCGTGTCATGAGCATCCTTGTTCATGACACGATGGGTTCTGATTTTTGTTTTTGTTTGTTTCTTTTATGAACATCAGAATAGCAGAAATCCCAGATATCATAGGATAGGGTGCCCATCTGAAAAGGAGAACAGGGCTCCTGTATCTTTAACAGTTGTATTGCAAAGGGAATTTCAGCAGGTGTCATTTGTATACATGGGGAACCTGGTGAAATTTCCTCTTCATTACAACAGTTAAAGCTGCAGATGCCCTGCCCTCTTTTAAATCTGGTCACTCTAGTACAGCTCCTGCAGCTTTAACTGTTGTGATGAAGAGGGAATTTCACCAGGTGCTGCATGCCTACAAATGACATCTGCTGAAATTCCCTTTTCTATGCAACTGTTAAAGATACAGGAGCCCTGTCCTCCTTTTTATATGTTCACCCTATATCACGTCTCCCCTCAATCTTCTCTTCTCCAGGCTAAACATGCCCAGTTCTTTCACTCTCTTCATAGGACTTTGTTTCCAGACCCCTGATTATGCCTTTTCCCAGACCAATAGCAGAGTAGGGTTTCCTGAGAGGGACCTCCCCCTCCCCCCCCCCCCCACCGGCCCCGCTGGTGCCCATTTCGATGACTTTTTGGTCCCAGGGACTTTTCTGTTCTCCCAGTCTTTTAAGCATCTTTTAAATCCATCTTAATGTCATTTACTATTAGTTTCTGCTGATTAATGGCACTTGATCGGTTTAGCTCGTGTGATGTGGATTATAGAACTTTTTATGTGGTTACAGCTGTAATCCCAAACCAGGTTTTCCTGGGAGTAAGCCTCAGAGAACTCAGCAGAACTTACTTTTAAGTAGAAATGCCCAGGAGATTTGCAGCATAAATTACTTTTGCTGGTGCTGACAATGTTTACTTTTTTTATGCGGGCTTTGGTTTTATTGCTGCATTGCTTGGAGTTTTGATGTGTTGTAATTTTGTTTTCTTGCAGTATATTGTACCATCCCTAGAAAATATGTTTTATGAGGTGGTTAATAAATGTAGATGTCCCCTTGCAATGGTGGTGTTAAAGATAGGCACCCCTACGTAGGGCTGCCTTTGAAGGCGGTTCGGAAGCCGCAGCTCATGCAAAATGCAGCGACCACATTGATTTCGGGAACCAGAAGGTTCAACCATATAACACCTGCTCTGGTCCGCTTGCACTGGCTGCCTGTATGCTTCCGAGCCCAATTCAAGGCGCTGGTTTTGACCTATAAAGCCTTACACGGCTTGGGACCACAATACCTGACGGAACGCCTCTCCCGACGTGAATATACCCGGTCACTACGTTCAACATCTAAGGTCCTCCTCTGGGTGCCTACTCCGAGAGAGGCTCGGAGTGTGGCAATGAGGGACAGGGCCTTTTCGGTGGTGGCCCCCAGACTGTGGAATGATCTCCCTGACAAGGCTCGCCTGGCGCCAATGCTGCTATCTTTCCGGCGCCAGGTTAAGACTTTCCTCTTTGCCCAGGCATATGGCGGCACATCTTAATCACCCACATGTTTAGTTTTTTTTAACGGTTTTTAATGCTTTATGTGTGTATGTTCTGTGTTTTAGAATTTTAAATTTTGTATACTTGTTTTTATCTCAATTTTAGAATTTCTGTAAACCGCCCAGAGAGCATTGGCTATGGGGGCGGTATATAAGTGTAATAAATAAATAAATACTGAAGGATGGGGTGGTGACGGGACGGCAAGGCCGCTTCTGGAGTTCACCAACTTCCTGGGCGACCTTTCAAGAAACTTTGGGCAGAAGTGGGGAAGAAGGCAGAGGTGATTGTGGAGAGCCCTGGCTTAGGAGCTGGGCAACATAACTGTCAAATCCTGATGAGATAATTCCTTCCTATTGCTCGGGAGCTATCAGTGGTGTTCCTAACTTTGTGGTACCATCGCTGTGGGCTGCTAAGTATAGGAAGGCCTCCTTCTGCAGACTTGTCCTCAGCAGTCGGAATGTATGAGAAATAGTTTCAGTTCACTACTGATCAAGATTTTTACCCAGTTCACACCTTCGGGACTAAACAGGGACTCGGACGTGATCTGCGGTTGAAGTCTGCACATTTCTGAGCTTGCAATGTGATTTGCCAACACCCACGCCAACACCCACAAATAATACATTCCATAGGATGTGTGCATTTGAAAAAACATGTGTGTTTTAAAAAAATCTACTTTCGAAAAAAACGCACAAATATGCTTTAATCAATGAGAGAGAGAGATGTGCATTTGACGGGTGCATTTGGGAAAAAATGCACACAGAAATACGCGTGGATTGTCATGCAAAAAAGGGAAAACAAGGCTTGGAGTCCTGGAGTGGGATGAGCTTCAAGATGGAATTTGGAGATCTTCGATGAGCAGGGGGGTGGGGGGTTGCTGATTCAGGCATCCCAAGCAGTCAATGCAGAAGGTTCATCATCCCAATTGGTATTTGGTTTGACTTTTCAGCTGAAAATGCAAATGGCTTTCATCCCAGTGTTGTTCTTCATAGAATCATAGAATAGTAGAGTTGGAAGGGGCCTCCAAGGCCATCCAGTCCATCCCCCTGCTCAATGCAGGGATCCACCCTAAAGCATCCCTGACAGAGGGTTGTCCAGCTGCCTCTTGAAGGCCTCTAGTGTGGGAGAGCCCACAACCTCCCTAGGCAATTGATTCCATTGTCGTACTGCTCCAACAGTCAGGAAGTTTTTCCTGATGTCCAGCCGGAATCTGGCTTCCTGTAACTTGAGCCCATTATTCCGTGTCCTGCACTCTGGGAGAATCGAGAAGAGATCTTGGCCTTCCTCCATGTTTGCTCTCACGTCTCCCCTCAATCTTCTCTTCTCCAGGCTAAACTTGCCCAGTTCTTTCGGTCTCTGTTCATAGGGCTTTATTTCCAGACCCCTGATCATCCTGGTTGCCCTCCTTGACTGACTAGGCAGAAAAAGAACTACTCTGTGATTCTGTGGCCAGAGAGATTCAGGTTCCAGTCCATGGACAGTGGGAGTGGGCTGGGACTCAGTTCCCCATCTGCAAAGCAGAACCCACATCACACAGAGGTGAACTGGGGGTGAATGTTGTTAGTGCTCTGAGCATTTCAGTGTGCACATGAAGCTGTTGTTTGTGTAGGGGGCAGGGCGGTGATGAGGGCAGGGCTGTGTGTGCTTGGGAGCTGGATGGACTTGAAGGATCAGTGCCCCCCCCCCCGAAATTGCTCAGAGAAACCTGTGAATCATAGCAGGGGCCTCTGAGGATCTTGTTTTTGGCTCTGGCCAGGTGAACGACAGAGGAAGGAAACCAAGGGCAGAGTTCGTGCATGGCTCATGCATGGAATGAGGACTCCTGGCTTCTCTTGCTCTCCTTCTCACCTCAGTAAGGGCCGAAGGGTTTGTAGAAACGATGCCCAGACACTGTGGACTGCTTTGGCTTGAGTGTGTCCGGGCACTTCTCCAGGCTCCATCTGTTAAGATAATGACAGCAATGGAAATCAAAGAGGAGCGCGTAATGCCAGAGAGGAGCATCGCAATAAAACGCTTGTCTGATGGAGCTTTGGGTCTGGGGAAATGAAGCTTCTACCTGAGGGCTCCTGGCAGCCATTACGTCTTTGTGTCCTTCTGAGAGCTCCCCGTTACGTTCCTCATGAAAGATGATCCCTCCAACAACAAATATCAGGCATCAGCAAATGCAACCAAATAAATCTAGCAAACTTCTAAAACAGCCTCGTTGCAGCTCCGTTAAGCATTAAAATGCATTTGAGTAGATGCGTGTGAATTCTTGGTGCCCAACTGCTAAAGAAGGACGAGAATTCCCACCATCAGCACTACACCTCATTATATCACCATCGCAGCAATAAATAACATTTTCCTGACCGGTGCTTTTCAGTTTTCTTTGAAGTTTGTAAAAAGCTGAGCTAGTGTATGTATTTTCTTCCTGATTTATCCCGCTTGCTTAATAGAGGAAGGTGCCAAAGTTGTTGCTTTTATTATTGCTAAGATATGTTGTCCAGTGGAGGTCTAGAACACCATCATTCCCGAAAGGCTGCCGATCCAGATCAGAAGTTAGACTGAACAGGTTAAGACCTAGTTCTCCTTAGAAACGGTGGGCTTGTAACTGAGCTGGGCAGCTGCGCGGCTGCTTCCCAGTAGCGAGAACAAATGTTCCTGCACATATTGCAGCATGGAAACCAAGGGCCTTGCTAGACCTGCTTGTTAATCTGGTGAGGAGAAGGAGCGAGGCCGCGCTGCAGCTAGCGTGGGCCATCGCCCCTTTCTACACGTGAGATGCGACGGGGTAAGGGAAAGCCCCGTCGTGTCGGCCATTTAAAAAAAAAACTTAAAGGGGCCATGTGCACAGGAGCGCACCAATGATAAGGTAAGTTTTTTTAAAAAAAAAAAAAGGGGTTCCCCGCTCCCCCTGCCCCCGATTCCCCCCCACAATGTCTGATGCCCCCTGCTCGCCCCCACTCTCCTGTCTGCTCGTTCGCCCCCTTGCTCGCCCGTCCACCCCCCTGCTTGCCCATCCACCCCCCACTCGCCTGTCCACCCCCCGCTCACCATGTCCGATGCCCCCGCTCACCTGTCCACCCCCCCCACTCGCCATGTCCGATGCCCCCTCCGCCCCCCGTCTGTGATCTCCCCCCCCCCAGCCCAATGGTCACAGCGGCTTCTTCCAGCTACTCACGAGTAAGCGAGCAGCCGGGAAAAGCCACGGAACTAGCTAGACCTTCCGGATCAGCCTGGGGCTGCAGAAAAACCGGGCCATAAGCAGATCCGGTTATCCCGGGTTAAGGGAGGGGTTAGCCCGGTCTGACCCCAGGATCCCCTGTGTGTCGTCTGCACGCACAGCAGGGAGCCCGGGCCTCACAGCAGGCTAAACCCTAGTCTAGGAAGGCCCCAAATCATAAGAACATAAGAAGAGCAAACCAAGGGTCCATCTAGCCCAGCACTCTGTTCACACAGTGACCAATCAGGTGCCAGTGGAAAACCTACACATAGGACATGTGTTCAATGGTATCCTCCCTCTTGCCTTCCCCAGCAGGAAAGGAAAGGAAAGGAACCTTTCATGCAAGCACTTGAGTCATTGCTGACTCCTAGAGGGACGCCTGCTTTCGCTGACATTTTCTTGGCAGGCCTTATAGCGGGGTGGTTTGCCGTTGCCTTCCCCAGTCGCAGTTACCTTTCCCCCAGCTAGCTGGGTACTCATTTTACCGATCTCCGAAGGATGGAAGGCTGAGTCGACCTAAGCCAGCCGCCTCAGAACCAGCTTCCGCTGGGATCGAACTCAGGCCGTGGGGAGAGTTTCGGCTGCAGTAACGGCCGCTTACCACTGTGCGCCACACGAGGGTACAAAGGCTTACAGCTACTGATACTGGAGCTTGCATATAGCCATCATGAATAGAAGACAGTCTTCATGAATTTTAAAGCCATCCAAATTGGTGGCCATTGCTACTTCTTGTGGTCGTGAGTTCCATAGTTTAACTCTGGGCTGGGTGAGGTAGTCCCTCCTTTGATCTGTCTTGAATCTCCACCCATCAGCTTCATGACATGACGCCGTTGGGTTCTAGTATTATGAGAGAGGGAGAAAAATGTCTCCCTACCTACGTTCTTAATACCATGTATAATTTTGTACACCTCTATCAAGTCTCCCCTTAGCCTCCTTTTTTCCAGCCTAAACAGCCCCATATCATGTAACCTTTCCTCATGGGGGAGTTGCTCCAGCCCCTTGATCTCCTTTCTTGTCCTTTTCTGCACTTTTCCCAACTCTATGGTATATTTATTTATTAAATTTATATACCGCCCCATAGCCGAAGCTCTATACCTTTTCTTTCTTTTCATTTTTAGGCACAGTGACTAAACTCTCGAGCCTCCCAGAGTGCAGGACACAGAATAACGGGATCAAGTGACAAAGTCAGATTCCAGCTGGACATCAGGAAAAACTTCCTGACTGTTAGAGCAGTACGACAATGGAATCAGTTACCTGGTGAGGTTGTGGCCTCTCCCACACTAGAGGCCTTCAAGAGGCAGCTGGACAACCACCTGTCAGGGATGCTTTAGGGTGGATTCCTGCATTGAGCAGGGGGTTGGACTCGATGGCCTTGTAAGCCCCTTCCAACTCTGCTATTCTATGATTCTATGACCCTGTTGGGTTTCATAGTCAGTCATTGCCAACACAAATCCCATCAGAGTATATGTGAAGTTGGACTTTTTTGCCCCAATGTACATCACTTTACATTTTGGCCATAGCTAGACCTAAGGTTTTTCCCTGGACCATCCAGGGGTCAAACCTGTTCATCTAGGTGACACACAGGGGATCCAGTGCTCAGGCAAGGGCGAACCCTGGATGATCCCAGGATAAACCTTAGGTCTAGCTGCGGCCTTTGTTACATTGAACCGCATCTGCCATTTGGATGGCCACTCTCCCAGTTTGGAGAGATCCCTTTGGAGCGCCTCACAATCCCTTTTTGTTTTAACCACCTTAAATAATTTGGTGTCATCTGTAAACATGGTCACCTCACTGCTCACTCCTAATTCCAGCTCATTTTTGAAGAAGCTAAAAAGTATTGGTCCTGATACAGATCCCTGTGGGATCCACCTGTTGATAACCCTCCTATAAGGAAATGTTGAAGCAACTGGGCACGTAAGCTGAAAGAGTATGTACTCTAGAGTTTAGGCACCTATTATCTGGAAGGGCTGCAGTGCCTTTAATTACATGACTACAGGCAGCAATTCAGCAGGGGATTCTTCACAGCATCTCCACACTGAGGAATGCCGCACCTATGGAACTTCTACTTGTCATGCATTATTTCACATCACAGGAACCTGATCTGAGAGAAATGATTGCAAAATTATTCCAATAAAGGCAATCCCTGCTAGCCAAGATGAAATCCTTCATCCTTTCCCTTCGCCCTTCAAGCTTGTCTTCACTGAATTTGGTTTTATTGCTCACATTCCATGTCTCCAAATTATCAAGGTTATCCCGAATTTTAATTTTCCAAGCCCATTAGTTCCTCCGGTGCTCTGCATAAACCCAATTAGAAAAGGGTATTTCCCACCCCCAGCCATCATCACATCAGCAAGAAAAATATTGTTCTCCTAATTGGCAGACATTCTGTTTAAAACCCCTTCCCCATCTCTCTCTCTCTCTCTCTCTCTCTCTCTCTCTCTCGTAAACTGCTTTTCTGTTAAACATATTTTAGGCCAGTGGTTCCCAAAGTGGGCGGTACCGCCCCCTTGGGGGCAGTGGGATTGCATAGGGGGGCATTAAGGGGCAAGGGGGCAGCAGGGGGGCGCTCGAGGTGGTCTTTTCCGAGAAGCGCCTCTCCAGAAGGTCTTAACACCCAGGGACATTTTTATGGGAGAAGGTAGTTTGGTCCCAAGCTATATAGGGGAAGAATCCACACATGTATTAATACCGTTTAAGAAGAGTCCTTTTAACGGTGAATTGAAATGTTTCAAAAGCACCAAAACGCTAATGAAGAGACATACCCTGCGTGGTGTGCCCCGCTCTCCTGCACTATGGAGAGTGGTTCAGAAGCTCCTGGTTGCATTTCCAACATATTTGCTGGAATGTGGTTTTAGTGTGGTCTGCCTACTTCTTTCCAAGCAAAGAAATCCACTCCAGATTACTAAATGTGGTGATTTAAGACTCATGTTAAGTGACTTTAAACCAGACATTGGGAAACTGGTATCACTTCATCAAGCCCATCCATCACATTAAGAATTTACAGAATAGTGAGATTACTAAATGTGGTATCTAATATTCTTGCTGAATGAATATCAGAGTTTGAAAACATTATATCACTGCATCAAGTTTAATTGAATAAACTAAAAAAAATATGAAATTGGACTTTGAATAAATATTCAATTAATTGTTACTGTTTTGAATTTTATTGTTATTATCTTCCTTAGAGAGTCATAGAATCATAGAATCATAGAATAGCAGAGTTGGAAGGGGCCTACAAGGCCATCGAGTCCAACCCCCTGCTCAATGCAGGAATCCACCCTAAAGCATCCCTGACAGATGGTTGTCCAGCTGCCTCTTGAAGGCCTCGAGTGTGGGAGAGCCCACAACCTCACCAGGCAACTGATTCCATTGTCGTACTGCTCTAACAGTCAGGAAGTTTTTCCTGATGTCCAGCCGGAATCTGGCTTCCTATAACTTGAGCCCGTTATTCCGTGTCCTGCACTCTGGGAGGATGGATGAGAGATCCTGGCCCTCCTCTGTGGGACAACCTTTCAAGTATTGGAAGAGTGCTATGATTTTTATAGGGTAGGGTAGGGGGCACTGGGCATGAGTTTGTGGAACCAAGGGGACGGTTACCTGAAAATGTTTGGGAACCACTTTTTTAGGCCATAAAAGTACGAGGGCCTTTTAATTGAGTGTGAGTTCTTCCTCTCTCAGCCATGTTGCTGCCGGTCTCTCTCGTACCATCTTTGCCCGTGCTGCCTGGATGCAAACTTTTGACGGGCTAAGTGAAAAGAAGACCCAGATGCTGGGGCTGACTTCCTTTCTCAGAAATGAGAGCGCTGACAGAATTTCAAACCAAGGTGCTCCTCGCTTTTGTTCTTCCTTGCTTTACATCCCTTCTCCCTCCCTCCTCCCCCCACCCACCCCCGCACCTTTGAAAGTGTCAGCACAGCAAATAGTTTGTAAGATCTGGTGTGCTGAACATCTCAAGAAACGCTGAAGTCCCCAGGCAGAGGTGTTCAATTAGGGCGAGATGTCAGTGCCACATGTGCACCCAGAGCTAAGAAGATCAAAACTCCACACGAACGAAACTCGGAACCAGTGCTAAGGTAGGGTGACCAACTGTCAGGATTTCCCCGGATTTGTCCTGGTTTTTGTTCTTTCCATGGTGTCAGGGGGGGATTTTCTATAATTTTCAATAATGTCCTGGAATGACACACCTTCCCCTTTAAGGCTGCCATTAGCATGGCAGGAGGGAATGACATGCTTTCTTGAGGCACATCATTCCCCCACCCCGAGCTCCAACTGAGGTCTTAAAGGGGAAAGTGGGTCATTCGTGGACATTATAGAAAAGGCCCCAATTGGAGGGGATGGTGGTGGTGCAGAATGAAATCCTTTCCCCTCCTCCACTCCAATCGGGTTCTTTAAGGTGGCGGGGGAATAACGTACTTTCTGCAGGACTCAGAAAGCTGCTTCCCCACACACACACTAGGTGTCCTCTTTTTTGGTTTCCCAAATATGGTCACCCTAGCTAAGGAAATCGCAGCACATATAAATTATAGGGGTGTGCAAAGTGGGTCTTCTCTGCCTCGAAATTTCAATCTGGAGCTCCGTAGGGGTGATTTCTCTGCTTTGATTTCTGAGCCCCTCCCCCTCTCTCTGCCTCGTGGAATTACCCTCGAAGAACCGTTCAGTATTTGGGTAAGTGGTATTCATTTATTTATTTATTTATTTATTTCATTTTTATACCGCCCAATAGCCGAAGCTCTCTGGGCGGTTCACAAAAATTAAAACCATGAAGAGCATAAAAACAACCAACAAATTTAAAACACACATACGAAATACAATATAAAAAGCACAACCAGAATAAAACCACACAGCAAAAATTAATATAGGTTAAAATATGAGATTAAAACAGCAAAGTTTAAATTTAAGTTAAATTAGGTGTTAAAATACTGAGAAAATAAAAAGGTCTTCAGCTGGCAACGGAAACAAAACAATGTAGATGCCAAGGGAACCTCTCTGGGGAGATCGTTCCACAACCGGGGTGCCACAGTAGAGAAAGCCCTGCTCCTAGTAGCCCACCTGCCTCACTTCCTTTGACAGGGGCTCAAGGAGAAGGACCCCTGTGGATGATCTTAAGGTCCAGGCAGGCACATATGGGAGGAGACATTCCTTCAAATAGCCTGGCCACAAACCGTTTAGGGCTTTAAATGTTTTTACCAGCACTTTGAATCGGGCCCGGACCTGGACTGGCAGCCAATGAAGTCATAAAAGGACTGGCGTGATGTGATCTTGCCGGCCAGTCCCTGTTAGTAGGCGGGCTGCCCTGTTTTGTACCAGCCGAAGTTTCCGTACTGTTTTGAAAGTAGTACTAACAGAAATGCTTACAGTTCCTTCAATTTTAATGATAAAGAGATAAAAATTGGCACAGTGATAGCGCATAAGGAGGGCTTCAGCTCCAACAAGGTTGAATCAGATTGGTTTATGCTTTGAGTTTTTAGGAATTTTTAAATGGAATTTAACCCAAATGCTTATTTCTATGTAATTTTTACAGATAAAGAGATGAAACATGGCAAGGTGATAGCTCTTAAGGAGGGATTTAACCCCACCAAGATTGAATCAAATTGGTTCATTCCTTGATTTTTTAGGATTTGTTTTTTTAAAAAATCCCCACTCCAGCCTTCTCCAACCTGGTGCCCTTCAAATCTATTGGATGGAGCCCCCACCTCCACACTGGAAGCCCAACCACTGAAATATAAAGCCTGTGGATGACTGACCAAGCAGAAACAAGCCCCCTCTCCTTAACCCCCTGGCCAGAATCAGCAGCCACTTAGAGTTTCCAACTTCCTCAAACACTGTGATTGGAGGAGAACACGGTCAGGGCGATTTGGAAGCTATACTTCTATTAATGCAGCCCAAAATAACATTGGCCTTTCTTGCAGCCATATCGCACCGTTGGCTCCTATTCAGCTTGCGATCTACAACAATTCCAAGATCCTTCTCGTTTGTAGTATTGCTAAGCCAAGTATCCCCCATCTTGTAACTGAGCATTTGGTTTCTATTCCCTAAATGTAGAACTTGGCATTTATCCCTATTCAATTTCATTCTGTTGTTTTCAGCCCAGCACTCCAGCCTATCAAGATCACTTTGAAGTTTGTTTCTTTCTTCTGGGGTATTAGCTATCCCACCCAATTTTGTGTCATTTGCAAATTTGGTATTAACTTCCTTAATTTGATTAATTTAATGTGCTTCCGCTATGTTTGTACGTATTTATTTTTTTAAAGAGACCATGAGGGATACAGGATCTTGAGGATCTGACCTTACAAATCCTTCTGAGATCCTTCTCTACCTTCAGAGATTTTGAAACCTGTCTTTGCTAGCATGAGGCCTACAGACTTCCTTGGATACGGAGAAAAGGAACTGAAAGCTGCAATGGTGGGTGAGGTCAGACGCTGGGTTTATAGCCAAGGTCAGCTGTGGTGGCTCTTCTGTGTCTCACAGAATGCACATGGTCCTGCATATTGCATGTTATATACATCGTCTCCCATTTGTATTATTGCAATGGGACCTGCGTTGGGCTGCCTTTTGAAGATGGTTTAGAGTCTTCTACTGATGCAAAAGGCGGCCACTCAACTCCTAAATCAGGAAAGAGGAAGCAGGAACAACCTATCATATTCACACCATTTAAGTATTTCTTGTGAAAAGATTTCTATGCTGAAATCATGTTTTCACTTGAGCACTGAATAGTAGGGGCAGCCCTAGTCATAGAATCATAGAATCATAGAGCAGCAGAGTTGGAAGGGGGCTACAAGGCCTTCGAGTCCAACCCCCTGCTCAATGACGTTCTGTCATGACATTGTGTCTATATTTGCTTAGGACTGTTGGTGTGTGCAGCTTGCAATGTCCCTTTCTACACCATACAGGAGTATAGAATCATAGAATCATAGAATCATAGAATAGCAGAGTTGGAAGGGGCCTACAAGGCCATCCAGTCCAACCCCCTGCTCATTGCAGGAATCCAGCCTAGGAGGGAGGGAGGGGGGGGTGATCCCGGACTTACTTCCAGGATCATCCCCTGTGTCCAAATGCCCAGCGCGACATCCAGGACAGGAGGAGGGACGGCGTGCGAGTGGAGGCAGCCATTTTTTAAAAAAGTTACAGGAGCTGGAGCGCACTCATACTCCAGCGAAAGGTACATGGGGGAGTGGAACCCGCTCCTGGTTTCTCCTGGCCCAGCTCCTTCCCTCTACTGATCCTCACTACTCACAGGGAGGAGGGAAGAAACCGGGACGGGCGGCCACACACTTCCTGCGGTCTCGGGAGGAATCAGGTTTTCCCAGGGGTTATTTATCCCTGGGAAAACCCGCACTCGTCCCCCCCTGCCCGTGTGTCCAAATGACGCACAGGGACTCAGCCGCGAAAAGCCCAGATTTTCAGGCTGGTGTAGAAACGGCCAATGTCTTTGCGTGAACATTCTTTCCGTTCCTCCTGTATCTAATGCTCGTTTCCCCCCCTACCTGTGTTAGGATACATTTGGTATTTGGAATGCCCTGACGCTGGAGAAAATGGATACTCGTTGTGTTGAGTCACCATTCATGCAATACACAGACCTTTTTGTCCAGTGTGGATTCCCAAACCTGTTTCCAAAAGAAATGGGTACATTCCAATCTAGCCCTTACGCCACCTGCCAGCTGACAACCGATGCCCCTGATGTTCATGCACTGCCATTCGGGTTCTTCAGCTTCGCACAAATTGTGGCAGGTGAACCCCCTTGAGAGAAATGGTATTCGGCTGGCATCGCTCCACGTTCATGTGCTCAGCTGATTTTGTGGACCTCACAACCTACATAAAGAAAATCTAGCTGATTGGGGTGAGGTTTCCTTACCTGCCTAGGCTAAGTTTTGGGATACAGCTGCAATATTCCTGCAGGAGAAGGCTATCAAGGGCTGCTAGACCTGATGGCTATGTGCTACCCCAGGGTCCATCTAGACCAGCAATCTTGGTCTGATCTAGCAGGGCTCTTCTTATGTTCTTATGCCTGTTCGGTCCACTGTTCCATCTTTCTTCTCAGCCACATGCCTCAGTGCTGTAAGGACCCATATCCTTTTTCTCCACTTGCCCACTGACCTGCCCAGCCAATCTGACTCTACAGACGGCAGAAGGAACTCCCACCAGGGCATGACAACATACACAGCTGAGGACAGGATCAGACCTTCCATTAGTGAAGCTGGCCTTCTTTTGAGGTGATCCGTTCAATACTAACAGGCAGGATGGTTGAGGATCCAATATGAAGCCTTCCAACTGCTGCCTATCACTGTCAGTTTTCTCCCTCGTGGGTTTTCAAACTCAGCCTTTCCCATTGCCAAAGTAATGCCCCTTCCGTCCCCCCTTTGAAAAGCTCTGTGAACCACAAATAGGACTTGAGCTCCAGATCTCTGGTCTGAGAGATGGCTACCATAGGGAAATCTGGCCCTCTTGAGACACAATGGATTTTCCCAGGGCCTCCTGCCTCAGCTTGCAGATTTGGGCCTTGTATTATATTATTATTATTATTATTATTATTATTATTATTATTATTATTATTATTATTAATCTAAAACAAGCAAGTTATGCAAATTGTGGCCGGACAGTGCTTAGTTGTGCGTAAATTGTGGCTTTAATGTATGCAAAGCTAAGCACCTCACGGCTGCAATTAATGTAAGTTACGCTAATTATGGCCATAATTTGCTCAACCTATGCAAATGGATGCAATTTGCATATCTTGCCATTTTTAGAGGCAAAAAATAAAGCTGAGCTCCGCAAGGCCGGCCCTCTCTCCATACCAGTGCCAATCCATTGAGGATTTTTCCAGCTTCCCTACATGTCAGTAAGGTGGAACGTGATCCCTGGTACTGGATGGACTGAAAACTTGGCCGTGATGGCAAAAGAAAAGGGAGCCGTTTTATGCCACCTTTCCTTCCCCGCAAAGCTTCCAGTTCTGGATGAAAATGTTCTGTTAAGTTTTCTCTAATATCACCAAATGGTGACCATTATTTAGTGTAGATTAAGGCCAGCTTGGCACCAATACAAGAACATGAGGAAGCCTTCTTTTAACCCAATTATCTTTCCTTTCGGGGTAGGAAAATAAATGACCAAATGATTCAGTCAGGTAAACAAAGCAATGTACTGGTTTCTTCATTTTTATTGTGTTCTTTCCTTCCGTGTTCTTGGGAACATTACTTTGGATCTTCAAGTCACTGTTCTTCTTAGCCTCCATGTACTTCTTCCCTAGCATGCATGCATGCATCTCTGATGTCCTCCGTTTCATCAAGGTGTTGGCAAAACCTGTCCATCCAGTGTCTAAGGATCTAGAGACACCTCATTACTTGCTGGTGGTGGCTCTTGGGCTCTGATGACAGGGTCATCATCCATACCTTCTCCGGCAGGTTCTTGACTGCGATCGCTGCTTGGCTCTTGAATTTCTGCCTGCCCTTCTTCAGGGTGTTGCCCCTGAGTGTCCCCAGATGGCTGCTCCTTTTCTACAAGAGATTGATCAAACCCCACCTCCGTCTGCTGACTCTGAGTTGCCAGCAGCCTGCCTGTTTGCACATTCACCAAGTTGCCTTCATCTGTGGCGGAATATACCTGCTTATTTTCATCCTCCACATCTAAAGAGTCTATGCTCAGCAACATGGCCTCACTTAGACGGCTACTCAGAAGCTGCTCAACATCATCAGAAGACTGGGATTGCTCTCCCACTGGCTGCACAATGATGAGGTGGGCATCACCGTCTGGATATGGCTGGCTGCCATGGCGGGATTCCTGACGTGGAGGTTGCTGTCTGTATGCTTCTTTTTCTGGTTGGGTTTCTTCTCTTTCCACCTGCCCCTCATCCACACCTGCTCCACCCATCCCACTTCCAAGAGGCTTGGGGACTTCTTCTGCATTGCCCACTTTCCCCAGATCCATTGCACTCAGAACTCCTGGAATTGAAATCTGACTTGTCTGCTGGCTGTGACTGACCAGTAATTTACCAGTTCTTCTATTCAACCAGATTCCATCTTCCACAGAAATGATGCTGTACGTCTGCTGAGTTGCATCTTCTGCTTCTTCATCTGATATCACGCTCCCCAGAGTTGATTTGCTTTCAGACTCTTCTGGCCTTGGGACTTCATTGCTGGTTGACTGAGTGACCCCCTTGTCATCTGCAGGCTGCTCTGCTCCATCATTACCCTCAAAAACGGGGGGCTCTGGTTCCTTCACCAGCTCTTCGCTCACTTTTTCACTGAGCAGCATGGACAAATCCATTTCACTAAGCTGAACATCTCTAGAAAAGCCATCGTCACGCATAGAGCAGAGCTTCTCAGGTGTGCTTCCTTTGGGTCCATCAAACCTTGGCAGGTCTTCTGTACTCCCCCTCTTAATTTTGTTTGCCAAATAGCGCTGAAGAAAACTCTCATCCGTCTGCTGACTGCGACACTTTTTGATCTTCTTAAGTTTTGTGGCACAGTACTGCAGCCAACTTTTGTCCGTCTGTTGAGCCTGGCTCTTCACAACTTTGCCCGTTTTTCTGCTTATCCAGGTATTTTCCTCCGGTAAAACGGTGCCGCGTCTCCCCTGAACCTCCCTGATAATAAAAGGTTCTTGCGTCAGCTCCGTTGGCTTGCTTTCAACTCCAGCTGGCATCTCAGCTGCATCTTCCACCCCTGCCTCGGATCCGGGCCCTAGTGAATGCTGACTGCTCTTCTGGAAATCACCTGGCTGGCTGCCACGGCGAGAATCCTGCAGTTTGTCTACTAAACCGGTCTCTGAACCCCTGGAAACGTCCTCCTGTTGACTGTAGTCTAACAGTTCTTTCCTTAGACTTTCAGCACTGTCCGTCTGCTGTGCCTGGTCAAATTGATCCATCTGGCTTTTTCTGCGTGGCTCTGTGTCGTGTTCCTCCAGTTGCTGGGCGTCTCGCCTGTTTTGGGGGGTTTGGCTGCTACGGCGAGCCTCCTGCCTCGTTGACACTAGCTGACTTTGTGGCGGCTTGGTGCTGTGCTGTAAGTCTTGCCTGGTCAGCTGTTCCACATCTGTTTCCCCTGAAGAAATGACGGCATCTTCACCCTCTATAGTATTGGTCTCTGCAACGTTGCAAAGAGATTCTTGACTTGATGAACGCAGAATTTCCAAAAGCATCTTTAGTTCCCAAATGGTGCTTGTTTGTTGAGTTTTATTTTTCATTTCTTTGCCTGATTTGGGACTGATCCAAGCTACCTCCTCCTCAGAATCCATGCCCCGTTGAAGCAGAAGTGATGGCTCTTTGTAGGATCTCTGGCTGCTCCTACGAGGTTCCTGCTGCTGGCTGCTGCGCCTCGAACCTTTCCCTTCCCGTTGTTGGCCGTCGCAGCACGATTCTTGCACCGACGGCATCGTTGTTTCCCCAGAAGAGGTGAACTCTTCTTCGGTGTTCGTCTCTTCCTCTTTGTTTACGTCAGATTCTTCACTGGAGGGACGGAGGATTTCCGAAAGGACCTTCCGTTCCCAAATGAGACTTGTTTGCTGACTCCTGCATTTCATTATTTTCCCCGTCCGTTTGCTAACCCACGTGATGTCTTTGGCCTCGGCTTCATTGACGGACGGTGTTCGGGAAGACTTCTGGCTCAGTGGAGGCAGCAGGCTGGCGGATGGCTGGCTGCTCTGGCACGTCTCCTGGCTGGTGATGCTTCTCTGCGTGCTTCGGCGGCTGGGTTTCCTCACAGAGGTGGTGCTACTTTTGAGGCTGCCAGGGAGGTCTGACGGCTGGCTTGAATCCATCAGTTCTTTTCTCCTAAAAATGCTCACGCTGCTGTCTGTCTGCCAAGTTGGGTCTGGAGCATCTTTGCCTGCAATGGCTTTCTTTGTGGTTTCTTGCTGCTCCAAGAAGGGCCCGTTATCCCCACTGTCTTGCATGATGCTGCTCTCGTCGATGTTTTCAAGATTGCATTTCTGTAAGTCCTTGATATTATTGAGCGCTTGCTCACTCGTTTCACAACTTCCGAGGATGACTTGATCAAGGGAGGGCTCAGGATCGTCATCCATCCTTCCTTCCTTCTACAGCACCTTACAGACAATGCGGTGCAGAGATCCTCAGTCCACCAGGGATCCGGGGCCAGTGGCAAATGTCTCCCAGCCCTCTTGCTTGCTTCTCTTCCTTGGGGGCTAAATCCACCGCTCCTTAAACAGCTGGAGAGCGACTTTTCCCTCGTGTCTGATTTCACTTCAAGGTTCTTTCTTTTCCTTCTTTTCATCAGGGCTGCAGGTGGTACACAGGTTGCCTCATTGTCCAGAGGGGAAGATGGTGTGTGTGTTCTTTCCCCTTTCTACTGGCAGCCAGCTGGAATCATGGCCCTTAGGTCAAAACAGGAGCCCTTGGTACTCTGGACTTGCCCTTTCGTTGTGGTGGTCTTACTGCTCTTACTCCAACTGCCATGGGTTCTAGAAGCTTCCAAAGGTTGCCATTGTGTGTTTGTGACATCGCTGGGCATTCTGAAACAGACCTTGCTTTTATAATAGAATATTTACCAGAAGAGGGCCTGAACTAGCACTTTGGAACTGAAACACTCCAGAGAAATATGGATTTGTGGCCAAGTGAGGCTCAACACACTGGCCTTGACAGTTGCTTTATTGGATGGGCAATGCATTATTTAAGACTAACCAAAATGCCATGAAAGCATGTGAAAACTTTTGAGCTCTCTAGAACTCTTCATCAGTCAAGATGGTCCAAACAGCAGGGGGTGGACGAATGTATACAACCTGAATATTATTGTACTGCAAATGCTTGATGGCTAAAAAATAAAATGTGGGAATCCCTCATTTGGATTAGGACCATGGCATTGTGGGGTGGGAATCCCCAATGCCACATTCCCAATGGGAATCTCCCTCCTTCCAACACTACTATTTGCTCCAGGAGGGAGATTGTGTTATCTGTACAGCACCATGTACATTGATGGTGCTATATAAATAAATTAATAATAATAATAATAATAATAATAATAATAATAATAATAATAACAACCAGAGAGAATAGCAGCTGGTACAGGATGAGGATTTTCACCAGGAAAATGGTGGCAGGTCTAGGAGGAAAAAGTAAAGCCTTGCACCATGGGTCCTATCTGGATTGGGGTGGGTGGGGGATGAACTGATTATATTTATATGTGTGTGTGTATATATATATATATATATATATATACACACACTCACATACTATTGTTTAGTTTGGGTTTTAGATTTGCCAATTTACCAGGAAAAAGATTAGCCTGGCTGTTGTTTAGTTTTTTGTGTTGTTGTTGTTGTTGTTTATTTATTTATTTATTTATTTATTACATTTCTATACCGCCCAATAGCCAGAGCTCTTTGGGCGGTTCACAAAAAATAAAACTATTCAAAGTGTAAAACAACAGTATAAAACCATAATATAAAATACAATATAAAAGCTCAACCAGATTTTGAGCTTTTCACCCATTCTAGAATAGCAAGGAGGCAATGTCTTGGGGGGGGGGGAACGTGCATCCCAGGCATGGTTTGGCAGCCCACTAGACTACCTCCCCCCCCACACACACACACACACACATTTGCTGACACCATCCAAAAAAACATGTCGGCACTAGCAGTCTCTGATGAGAGAATTGGAGATACGGAAGGAATTCTTCACTGGCATTAGCAAGAGAAATCTTAGGAATCATAGAATCATACAATCATAGAATAGCAGAGTTGGAAGGGCCTATAAGGCCATCGAGTCCAAGCCCCTGCTTAATGCAGGATCCACCCTAAAGAGAGAGTAGGGGAGATAGATGATGGATTCCCTTGCTAGTGCTCTCTCACCAGAGAGTGAAGATAAGCAAGGGATTCCCTTGCTGGCAGCACT
The DNA here is from genome assembly GCF_023053635.1 of Elgaria multicarinata webbii. Taxonomy (NCBI): domain Eukaryota; kingdom Metazoa; phylum Chordata; class Lepidosauria; order Squamata; family Anguidae; genus Elgaria; species Elgaria multicarinata. The sequence continues at coordinate 181,155,067 of NC_086172.1, read as the reverse complement.
AACCAAGTGCGTGGGTGTGCAGGTATGTGCAAGCGTGTATGTGTGTTCATGCACATGTCAGCCCCCCTTGTGCAGCCTGGTACAGCCCTGTAGGCCAAAGAGGTGGTGCACCCTTCCCCGGGTGAATAGTCAAGCTCCTGCTCTCATGACCACCTCCTGGCACCACTGGGATCAGAGTTCTGTTGTCAGGTCTGAGTGCTATCATGGGGAGGGGGGACTGTTCTTGGGCCAAACTCTTTTGCCCTAATGGCCCCACCCCAACTGCGGGAAGAGTAGGGCTGAGGGGCTGTAGGTTAGGCCTCATCTAGAGTATTGCATCCAGTTCTGGGCTCCACAATTCAAGAAGGACGCAGACAAGCTGGAGCGTGTTCAGAGGAGGGCAACCAGGATGATCAGGGGTCTGGAAACAAAGCCCTATGAAGAGAGACTGAAAGAACTGGGCAGGTTTAGCCTGGAGAAGAGAAGATTGAAAGGTTGTCACACAGAGGAGGGCCAGAGAAGATGGAGGGCCATCTTCTCGATCCTCCCAGAGTGCAGGACACGGAATAACGGGCTCGAGTGACAGGAAGCCAGGTTCCAGCTTAACATCAGGAAAAACTTCCTGACTGTTAGAGCAGTACGACATGGAACCAGTTCCCTAGGGAGGTTGTGGGCTCTCCCACACTAGAGGCCTTCAAGAGGCAGCTGGACAACCATCTGTCAGGGATGCTTTAGGGTGGATTCCTGCACTGAGCAGGGGGTTGGACTCGATGACCTTATAGGCCCCTTCCAACTCTACTATTCTATGATTCTATGTATTTAAGTGTCTAAACATAGAGACACACAGAGAGAGACAGAGAGAGAGAGACCACACCCCTTGAGCTGTCAGGGGGAGAAATTCTCTTTCTAGCAGCCTCTTTTCATCCTTACCCATCCCAGAGCCCAGCAGATGAAGTTTCTCCAGAATGACGCTTCTAGGGTGACCATATTTGGGAAACCAAAAAAGAGGACACCTAGTGTGTGTGTGGGGAAGTAGCTTTCTGAGTCCTGCAGAAAGTACGTTATTCCCCCGCCACCTTAAAGAACCCGATTGGAGTGGAGGAGGGGAAAGGATTTCATTCTGCACCACCACCATCCACTCCAATTGGGGCCTTTTCTATAATGTCCACAAATGACCCACTTTCCCCTTTAAGACCTCAGTTGGAGCTCAGGGTGGGGGAATGATGTGCCTCAAGAAAGCATGTCACTCCCTCCTGCCATGCTAATGGCAGCCTTAAAGAGGAAGGTGTGTCATTCCAGGACATTATTGAAAATTATAGAAAATCCCCCCTGACACCATGGAAAGAACAAAAACCAGGACAAATCCGGGGAAATCCTGACAGTTGGTCACCCTAGACGCTTCCAAACTCCTCCTCCCACCCCTCATCGAGCTGCACTGGAGCCCTAGAGGTGTTCATGTTTGCAGAGATGGGCTGAGCTCTGGAGCATTTGGGCGGCAGGCTGTGACTGCATGGCCATAGCTAGATCTCAGGTTTATCCCAGGTTCATCCTGGGTTCGTCCCTGCCTGAGTGCTGGATGCCCTGTGTGACACTTAGATGAACAGGTTTGACCCCAGGACAATCCTGGGATAAACCTTAGGTCTAGCTACAGCCCATGTGCCCATACATTTCCCCTGTAACGGAGTGCATTTGCACCTATTTCAAAGAGCACAAATTCCTGCATTGAGCAGGGGGTTGGACCCGATGGCCTTGTAGGCCCCTTCCAACTCTGCTGTTCTATGATTCTATATGATTATATTCTATCATCTCTGGAAAAGATGCCTCTGATTTCCAGTTCATTCATCTCCTTTTCGACATGTGTGTGAAAAGAACCAAACTCATCCATTCTGTTGCCTCCTGCTCAAAAGCCTTCCAGCTTCATTCCCTCCTCACTTTCTTTTTTCAGCTACACAGAATTCGACTCTTCACTAGTGCTCCCACCACCACCATGCTGTCACCCTGCAGCACACTTATTCCCATTTTGGGCCTTCGCAGCTCTTTCCTGAGTGCTAGAACGCCTTCTGGACATCATTGCAGAAATCATTCCCAAACTAGCAGACTTGACAAATCTGACTCTCGGATTCATAGCAGTAAGAAATGGTGCACAAGCCAAGAGAGGCCAGGGATACCCTTTTGCTCCCGGAGTAAATAGTATGTATTCATTGCTGCAGATGGGTATAGCAAATAAGAAACAGGTTGCAAAGCCCTTTAACAATACCAGTGATAGATGATCTAATCTAGGCCTTTTCCTTTTTCTTTTAAAAATAAGACATATTGCCCATTCTTTTTTAAACCAGTATTAGGTTGGTTGCTTGGTTTTTTGGAAATGTGGGATGAATTTCATTTGTCTTCCTCATTAATTCTTGTATATCTAAATCCTAAAATTCTAAATTTTCTAAATTCTAAAGCTCAAAAAGCAACCTCCCTATTTAATGTTAATATTTCCTGTTTTAAATGTGTGTTTGCATTTATTTATATATTTGTGCACTGTCATTTTTTAAATCATTGACAATTAGATGAGTAATACTCTCACCTAGGGTGACCATATGACCGGGTTTTTGTTGGCAAATCCAGGTGGGGGAGAGGAAATCTGGATTTTCTTTTTTCAAAAGAGCAGCTCTAATGGGAATTAACAAAAATGCTTATAACTCCATCATTTTTTAAGATAAAGACATGAAACGTGGCACAATGGTAGCTCTTAGGAAGGGCTTTAGTCACACCAAATTTGATACAGATCTGTTCAACCATTGATTTTTTAGGAATTTTTTAAAAATTGAGGTTTTAAAATTATTATTTTTAAAATCGTTATTTTTAAAGTTAAAGAGATGAAACTTTGTTCCATGATAGGATTTAGGTAGTGCTTTAGCCACACCAAATTTGAAACAGATCTGTTCATCCATTGATTTTTTAGGAATTTTTTTAAAAATGAGGTTTTAAAATTATTATTTTTAAGCTGTCATTTTTAAAGATAAAGAGCTGAAAGTTGGCACCATGATAGCTTTTAGGTAGAGCTTTAGCCATACCAAATTTGAAACAGATCTGGGGTCAGTAGCAAACCCTGTTAACAACAACAGCAGCTTGCAATGAGTGAAGATACAGTCAGAAAAGATATTTGAGGGAAGGGGAGAATGTAACACACAGAGTATAGCAAAAGCTTCAAAGTACAGCAAAACCTACAAAAATAGGAGTGAATGAAGTTAATTTCAGATACTTTGAATCTCTCACTTGTTCTTTATTTCAGTGATTTTAACATTAAGATGTTATGTAGAAGAGATTTGTCTTAAATGTGTGCTGTAAAATCAGACATGTGACCAAGGCTATGTTCAGGTGGGCACGCCCCCTTGGTCCTGGACACGCCCCTTTGGGGGCGACCATGTTGTCCTCCTTTTTGGTTTCCAAAATATGGTCACCCTACTCTCACCGCCGCCACCACTATCGTAAAATCTGTTCTGGAAATGGTTTGGACATACTGGAATCCAAAGCAATACTGAACGGATAGGTCAACGGTCTACAAAACCCATGCATACAAACACAAATGCACACACTTAAGTATGGTGACCATATGAAAAGGAGGACAGGGCTCCTGTATCTTTAACAGTTGCATAGAAAAGGGAATTTCTGCAGGTGTCATTTGTATAGATGGAGAACCTGGTGAAATTCCCTCTTCATCACCACAGTTAAAGCTACAGGAGCTATACTAGAGTGACCAGATTTAAAAGAGGGCAGGGCACTCCCCTCCCCCTCCCTTCCCTAGGTCTAGACATGCCCTAACGCTCTTCTAGAAAGACATAAGTTGTCCTGCAATCCATTATCAGCAGCTCAAAATAAACCTTAGCAGGGTGTGTTAATAGCAGTTGGTGCACTGCATGAGGCAAGGGAAAAGACAGGCAAAAGTCTAACATAGTAGAAATGGGGCTGGGAAAAGATGGCATATGGTACCAAACTGTAGGCTTCATTTCTGCTGTGCACAGAGAGCTGTTTTCCTGAGAGTGCGCTACAACACCCAACACGGCAACCATTGTGAGTGCCGAGAGCATCCTGCATGGGGCTGAGCATGGACAATATCACCTGAAATCACATCAAAGGGGGATGCCTGGCGGTTGGTGCCATTTTGGGTGTAGCTGGGTGGAACAGCATTCCCATTCACCAGGCCCTGAGAAATCAGGCTGGTGAGGGATGGACGGATTTTGTTCCATCCATTCCATCTGTGTTTTGTGGATTGTCAGGCGTCTTTCAACCCATCACCTGTTCAACGATGGAATCAGATTGATTTTTTTTAGGGGGGGATGTAAGAGAATTCCGTTCCACTTGTGCAAATGTGCATTTGTGGCAATGCATGCTTGCACTAATGTACATTAGCACTAATACAAATTTGCACAAATCCCTCACACACACACACACAGCCAAAAGAAATGTTTTAAAAATCCGTCTGCAAGCCTATGCCACTCAGAACAAGCTGGTCCAGTGCAGAATCTTAAGTTTGCATTCATCTGACTCCTTTGAACATTCATAGAATCATAGAATCATAGAATAGCAGAGTTGGAAGGGGCCTACAAGGCCATCGAGTCCAACCCCCTGCTCAATGCAGGAATCCACCCTAAAGCATCCCTGACAGACGGCTGTCCAGCTGCCTCTTAAAGGCCTCTAGGGTGGGAGAGCCCACAACCTCCCTAAGTAACTGGTCCCATTGTCGTACTGCTCTAACAGTCAGGAAGATTTTCCTGATGTCCAGCTGGAATCTGCTTCCTTTAACTTGAGCTCGTTATTCTCCAGGCTAAACATGCCCAGTTCTTTCAGTCTCTCTTCATAGGGCTTTGTTTCCAGACCCTTGATCATCCTGGTTGCCCTCCTCTGAACACGCTCCAGCTTGTCTGTGTCCTTCTTGAATTGTGGAGCCCAGAACTGGACGCAGTACTCTAGATGAGGCCTAACTAGGGCCGAATAGAGAGGAACCAGGACCTCATGTGATTTGGAAGCTATACTTCTATTAATGCAGGCCAAAATAGCATTTGCCTTTATTGCAGCCATATCGCACTGTTGGCTCCTATTCAGCTTGTGATCTACAACAATTCCAAAATCCTTCTCGTTTGTAGTATTGCTGAGCCAAGTATCCCCCATCTTGTAACTGTGCCTTTGGTTCCTATTTCCTAGATGTAGAACTTGGCATTTATCCCTATTCAATTTAATTCTGTTGTTTTCAGCCCAGCACTCCAGCCTATCAAGATCACTTTGAAGTTTGTTTCTGTCTTCCAGGGTATTAGCTATCCCTCCCAATTTTGTGTCATCTGCAAATCTGATAAGCGTTCCCTGCACCTCCTCGTCCAAATTACTCTGACCTCCCTTGTTGGAAAGGCCAGAGTAGAGTCTGGAGACTGTGGCCATAGCTAGACCTAAGGTTTATCCCTGGATCATCCAGGGGTCAAACCTGTTCATCTAGGTGACACACAGGGGATCCAGTGCTCAGGCAGTGGTGAACCCTGGATGATCCCAGGATAAACCTTAGGTCTAGCTGTGGCCTAGGACAGGTCAAGAGCAGTGCCTCTTGGAGGGGGGCCCAAGGCAGGTGGAGGTACCAGGGGCAGATACGGAGTTCCCCCAGAGCAGCAAAGGTCAGAGGGCCTGGAGGCATGTAGCAACGCTCAGCTGGATCATGTATTTCCAAACGATATCGATCCACAGGGCAGGGTGAGGCACAGGAGTATATATGACTACTCTAGCAATGAGTAGTCATTGCTACAGCCAGGCCCCATCTGGATACCAAGATCACTTGGTCTGGGTGGGTTTATTTATTTATTACATTTCTATACCACCCAATAGCCAGAGCTCTCCGCCCCCCGCCACCCCACCCCACAGTGGCTACTATCTGGGTGGTGCTGCAGTTAAGGATGTCAGAGAAATTTGCAATGGATTCAGATGAGTTCAGATATAATAATAATAATAATAATAATAATAATAATAATAATAATAATAACAACAACAACAACAACAACAACAACAACAACAGTAATATATTTATTTCCTACCCGCCTCTTCCTTTGGATCAAGGCGGGGAACAACATTAGAACAGGAAACAATACATCTTAAAAATTCTTGATTTTACATTGATCTGGGTAGGCCTGCTGGAAAAGGCTAGTCTTTAAAGCTGCCTTAAAATCACACAGAGAGTTCATTTTACGAATCTCCTCCAGCAGGCCATTCCACAAACTGGGAGCGACAGAAGAAAAGGTCCTCTGGGAAACTGATGTCAGCCTAGTCTTGGCTGACTGAAGTAAGTTCTCCCCAGAGGACCTGAGTTGCGGGGCGGACTGTATGGGAGAAGGCAATCCCGCAGGTAGCCTGGACCCAAACCATGTAGGGCTTTAAAGGTAGTGACCAACACTTTGTACTTTGCCCAGAAACTAATCGGCAGCCAGTGGAGTGATTTTAATATTGGGGTAATATGCTCACCCCTAGATGTACCGGTGACCAACCTGGCTGCCCTATTTTGAACTAGTTGATGTTTCCGAACTAGGTACAATGGTAGCCCTATGTAGAGCGCATTGCAGAAGTCAAGCCTTGAGGTTACCAGCGCATGCACAACCGTCTTTAGGTCTTCCGACTCTAGGAAGGGGCGCAGCTGGCGTATCAGCCGAAGCTGATAGTAGGCACTCCTGGCCGTCGCGTTTATCTGGGCTGTCATTTGGAGCGATGGATCCAGGAGCACCCCCAAACTACGAACACAGTCTTTCAGGGGGAGGGTAGCCCCATCCAGAACCGGTTGACACACCTCCAAACCTAGGTCAGAGCCCTTGACAGCAAGCACCTCTGTTTTGTCTGGATTCAGCTTCAGTTGTTTTTCCTCATCCAGCCCATTACCGCCTCCAAGCATTCATTCAGAGGAGACACACCATCCTTAGCTGACGCTGTTGTTGAAGGCAATAACAGATATCTTTGTAGATATCTACAAAGCCAGCCTGCACTCTGGGTTTTTCCAAATTGTGTAGATTTGTACACCGTTATTTTTATTCGTTGGTCGGATTTGCACAAATCCACGTTACCGCTAATGGGCATTAATGCGAGTGAGCGTTAGCACAAATGCACATTTGCGCAAGTTGGAGCAAATTTTTCATACTTCCCTCGAAGAGATCCGATTTCCTCAATGAACAAAAAGCCAGAACGAAAGACGCCCGGCAATTTGCAAAACACGGACAAAATGGATTTAACCACATCTGGACATCTCTGGCTATAGTGCTGCAAATCCCAGGCAAATCCCTCAATCCTTCCCTACGGCTGAGAGCTGCCCTGGTGGGACCGGGTGGGAGGTACACCAAGGCCTCCTCAGGCCAGATGGTTTTATCGCAGAGAAATGGACGTGGCTGCTGCTCCCCTCAGAGCCATGCCAGGCATTGGACTTGCACGACACGCGTGGTCCGCCTTGGGCTGGCGCGTGAGCAGACTCAGATGGCACTGGGAGATGCCGCCCTTCCCAGTGCTGGCAGAGTCCCTGGTCTTGCGCTTGCGTACTTGCCTCCCAGCTGCTATCTCCAGTCACAGTTCTGAGACGACAGTGGCCATTCCTCCAGGAGGTGGGGCTTGCTGGCCAAGGAGGCTCTGCAGGTGAAGTGGGAAACTGCCTATTAGTCAGAAGTTCCCCATCCCTGGCCTGGAGCCTTCCTCTGGGTTTCCCAGTTGACTGGCTGTGGCCCACTGGAGCTGTCGTTGCCGACGGCAAGCGTTGGCGCATCAGCTTTGAATGCAGACATAGATTTTAGCTTCCCTCATTTTGTGCCTCATATTATACATATCTAAAGTCGATGAAACATCAGGGTGATCCAGTCAGCTAATTCCAGGGAAGTTGAGGGGGGAAATAATAAGTGCATTGACCTTTCAGTGCCTCACCGCACCATCAAGAATCTCAAAGCCATTAGCCTTTTCACACAGGAAAGTGCCTGCTTCCTGCCGTCTGAAGGCTATGGTAATTGAGGGAAGCGCAGCGCACCCCTGATCTCCTCCAACCTGTCAGCACGGAGGGTCCAGGGGAGGCAGTTCCGGAGGAGTCTGGTGCAAAGGCCGCCGCTCCAAGATAAATGGGAGTCTCTCGGGACTTTTCAATAGACGTCCGAGGCCTAGTAGAAAATAGTTCTGGAAATCTGCACGAGCTAGATTTTGCTGAGCGGTTCTGTGGGATGGCCATCTCGCAGTGGCATCGTGCATCTCAGGACATGAACTTTCCCTTCCCTGCTATCTGGGGATCAAACCAGTCATGTACACAGGATGCCAGTGCAAGTGGAGTACCTGGACCTGTCTCCACCAAGCTGGAACCCTCCAGATGTGTTGAATTGCATCTCCCACGCTGGCTGAGAATGATGGGAGTTGCAGTCTGACACATCTGGAGGTCACCAGGTTGAGGGAGGCTAGCCAGTGGCTCCATTCTACGTCAAGCCGCTTCAAACAGAGCATTACTGGCTGTGTTACAGTATCTGGAAGCTGGTGTGCTCAGGCTGGACTTCCACCGTTTCGGCAGAGAAAGGGATTTGGCTTAGCATAATCCTTCTGTCATTGCAAGAGGCAAATTTGACCCGTGGGGAGAAGAACCATCATACTAAGACATGCATGGTGCTGGAATAATTTGGGGAGGGGGCGACAGACAGGGACCTGGCCATGGTTCATCGTTGAAGTGGTCAAGTCTTTGCAGGCATCAATTCCAATGCTCCCCAAAGCCTGAGTGTTTTTTCCAAGTGTTCAGCTCACACACACCCTCACCTAAAAAGGCTTCAGAGGATACTCAGAAATTACCCTCTGCCTGTTGCAAGGCCCAAGAGCAGGGTCCTTTCCCACTGGGGCTGGGAACAACCAGTCCCAAAATCCCCGGTGGGAAAAGACCCTCCTCTTGAGCCTGGAAAGTGCCTCCAGCTGCCCTGTCCCATGTAAATTACTGAGCCCTGGCAGGGCTGGGAAAGAAAATGGCACCTCTTGCAGACTAAGGGCCTTGCTAGACCTACATTAGAATCCGTGTGGGAGGAGGGGCCAAGCCGCGCTAGAAGTAGCGCGGCCTGTAGGCCCCGTCCACATCCACCCTGCCTTAAAGCGGCCGCGTACGCAGGAGCACACCAACCGCCAAGGTAAGGGTTTTTTTAAAAAAAATAGGGACCCCTGCCCCCTATGCCACAGGCCGGACATGGTGACAACAGGAAAAGCCGGCTGGGGACAGTGGCGGCAGAGGCGGAAGCAGGACAGGGCAGCTGGGGACATCGGCAGCAGCAGGACACAGCAGGTGGGGACAGGGGGGTATCGGAGGCCAGGGGAAGTCGTGGGGGGGAATCGGGGGCGGGAGCACTGCAGCCCGTCCGCCGCTTTTCCCGGCTACTCGCGCTTAAGTGCAGTAGCCGGAAAAAGCGGCGGAACGGTCCACACGCCCGCAGTCCCGGCCTCAGCCCGACCTGAGGCCGGGACCGCGGGAAGAACCGCTCTACAAGCGGTTCCTGTTAGCGCGGTGCCAGGGCGGCTCGTGTCCTGGCTGAGGCCGGGATCCCCTGTGCGTCATCTGGACGCACCTGGACGAGCACCGCGCTAACCCCTGGTCTAGCAACGGCCTGATTGGCAGACGGATTCCTTGGCAAACTGGGAGGAGGGTTTCCCATAAAGCTGAACCAGGCTCCAACCAAGCCCCACTGCACAGTAATGGGGGACTGCCTTGCAGGCAATTCACATGCATTGATGTTGTCACTGATGTTCATCAATGGAGATGGAAGTAGGCTGGCTGGTGTATGCACCCCCACACTTCCCTCACAAACATACGTTTGCTAAGATTCCTGCTGCCACCTGGGAGTTGGAACTGCAGAACACTAAAACCTTTCCCCATCCTCTGATTCTGTGATAGCGAAGGCGGGCACACCGTCATCTTTACTACTTCAATGGTTTCTGGTTTTCCAGATCTCCGAGAGTAACAGTACCCTTGATCAACCTGTTAGCAAGCAGCTGACGTGTTTCTCGATGTCCCCTGTTGATTTTATCACATGTCAACATGCTGGGGTTCCTCTGAGATTGGCAGCTGCTCTTTCCGTAACTGCGCAATGGCAGCAACCATCTGGCATTTGACATCTGAGCACCTTCATTGCTGCTTATCAGAAAGGTTGTTTGAGAAATAAAAGTACACACAGCCCGAAGGTCTGAGAATAAATGAATCTGTTTCTGAGAGACAAAGGTGCGTTGGAACAACTTGCTATTCTTCTGCTACGTTCTGAGATGCAGTTTCATGTTCCAATCACGCAGAAGCCCTCCACTCATTCGCAAAGTACATAATAATTGACAATGAGGGATGTATAAGGAATAAGTCTCCCAAAGCTAAGGGTTTTTAACTTTAACTTTATACGGACATTTTAACTTATTTCTATTTTATTTACTCAGGCCATATCTAGGATAAGGTGTATCCTTGGATCATCCAGGAGTCAAACTTGTTCATCTAGGTCTTCAAGAGGCAGCTGGAGAACCCTCTGTCAGGGATGCTTTAGGGTGTATTCCTGCATTGAGTAGGGGGTTGGACTCGATGGCCTTGTAGGCCCCTTCCAACTCTGCAATTCTATGATTCTATGATTCTATGATCTAGGTGACACACAGGGGATCCAGTGCTCAGGCAGGGGCGAACCCTGGATGATCCCAGGATAAACCTTAGGTCTAGCTACCGCCTCAATTTCGTTGGTTCATCAAACTGGGAACCTGTTTTGCACTTATGTGTGTTTTTACTACAATTTGTGTAACAAATTTCTATAACAAATTGTAGGAGGTGAAGGAGAGGGAGAGGGAGCAAACAAACAGTACGACAATGGCAGTACGACAATGGAACCAGTTCCCCAGGGAGGTTGTGGCCTCTCCCACACTAGAGGGCTTCAAGAGGTACTAGCTGGACACCCATCTATCAGGGATGCTTTAGGGTGGATTCCTGCATTGAGCAGGGGGTTGGACTCGATGGCCTTGTAGGCCCCTTCCAACTCTGCTATTCTATGATTATTATTTATTTATTTATTTATTTATTTATATAGCACCATCAATGTACATGGTGCTGTACAGAGTAAAACAATAAATAGCAAGACCCTGCCACATAGGCTTACATTCTAATAAAATCATAATAAAACAATAAGGAGGGGAAGAGAATGCACCAAACAGGCAGTATAAAAGTCAGAACAAAATCAAGTTTTAAAAGCTTTAGGAAAAAGAAAAGTTTTTAGCTGAGCTTTAAAAGCTGCGATTGAACTTGTAGTTCTCAAATGTTCTGGAAGAGCGTTCCAGGCGTAAGGGGCAGCCGATTCATAGATTCATGATTCTATGATTCTATGAAACGAAGCGGAGTGAATTTGTGTGACACCCTTTCAAGTATTTAAAGAGTGCTATCATGTCTCCCCTCAGCCTATGGTTAACAATCCATGGGTAGTTTCATTGTGCAAAGCAAGTCACTGCCTCCAAGATTCAGTTTTCCACAAATAAAATGCATTGTGGGCCAGCTCAGAGCAGTGTTTCTAGGAGGCAACTCAAGTATCTGGCCAGATAGCAGCTGCGATGAAAGAAAATAAGAGAAAGAAAGAATAAGAGACAGGAGACGTCTGTTCGTGTCAATGAGGCTTGCCCAGGAGAAATTCCTGCTGGATTGTGCCCCACATCACAATCTTCCAAAGAATATGAAGATCCTTGAAGGGTCTCTAAGCAGTCAATTAGAAAATTCTCTCCCTACCTAATCCAGAAGGAAAAACCTTACAACAATTCAGTGGCATACACTGGTCCGCAGTATTCAGAATCCAGTCTGGCCCTCCAAGCCATGCAAAAGAAGACGCTGAGATTCCGTTCCTTTTTCAGGGCACCCACCCAATTGGTGATGAGATTGCATCATTGAATTGCCCCTGAGGCATGAGGAAACTGCAGTAAATTATCTGTTTATTCTGCAGTTTGCCTGCAAACTCTCCACGGTAAGATGAAGGTGCCCAAAATGACTTTGCTCTCCCTCTTTTTCATGTAGTGCTTTGGTCACATTACGCAAGGTGATCTCCATGTTTGCATCTCAGTGAGTGGGGAGGGAGGCTTCGTTCCAGCTTGAGGCTGAGAAGGGACTTACGATGACATGGGCAAACTGTCGTACAGCATTCTTTCCCTCATATCTAAGATCAATCCGAATGGAGCAGCGCTTGCATACAAAAAAATAAAATAAGATGCACTCGATAGACAGACAGACTGGAACTGCCTTCCTCTGGAGGCAGCTGGAAAACCATCTGTCAGGGATGCTTTAGGGTGGATTCCTGCATTGAGCAGGGGTTTGGGCTCGATGGCCTTTTAGGACCCTTCCAACTCTACCATTCTATGATTCTATTAAGTTACAGGAAGCCAGATTCTGGCTGGACATCAGGAAAAACTTCCTGACTGTTAGAGCAGTATGACAATGGAACCAGTGACCTAGGGAGGTTGTGGGCTCTCCCACACTAGAGGCCTTCAAGAGGCAGCTGGACAACCATCTGTCAGGGATGCTTTAGGGTGGATTCCTGCATTGAGCAGGGGGTTGGACTCGATGGCCTTGTAGGCCCCTTCCAACTTTGCTATTCTATGCTTCTATGATTCTATGAATATAGCGCAAGGATAGTAATACACGGGATGGAGGAGCAGTGTCTTTTTGGAAACCGCCCAGAGAGCTTCGGCTAAGGGGCGGTATATAAATTTAATAAATAAATAAATAAATAAATAAATAAATAAATTTATTGCTCATCGGGGGGAAATAACCAGACTTTCCCCACTCCAAAATAAAGCGGAAAAGGGAGGGGAAGAGGCGAGGTGAGTGCAGGACAGGGACGATGCCGTGTGAGAAATAGGGGAACAAAAGCCAAGAGGGAAAAAAGATGTAAGAATGCCTCCTTATGCCAGAATTGTAACCACCAAACCATTTTCTGGATCATTTGGGAAGGTCAAATTGCACCCCCTGAAGCAGAATGCCTCCCAGCTCCACCTACAATTGGGCGGTGAATTGGGAGGGGGCATTTTGACCCACCTCTAATGCTGAATCATAGAATTGAGAATTTTTGCACCTCCACTACTTTGTTCCATGCTGGTCTCGATTAGCCCCCAAGCTAGGAATGAGTGGAAGTTTCTCAAGCGTGGAGAATTGAGCTGTGGGGGATGTGAGAATGTTTCAGAGGGGAATCAGCAGCCTTCTTTGGGGTCCCAGATGTAGAGGACTTGGGTTTATAATGCAGTGGGAATACCAAGTGTTGCCAAGTGAAAATATGAACTTTTTATTTATTTTTTAATGTAAATCTCTAGGCTTTTGATGAGCTGATATTGAAAGATGGACCTCAGTGGTAACTGGCAGCTAGAAGATGCTTTCATCCATTAATGTTGGTACTTCTTAGCAGCTAATTCTCGGCCAACACCCTCCAGCTTGAAGGAAAAAAGTGGCCAGTAGCCAGTTGGAAAGTAGCCAAGAGATCAAAATGTAAGTTCTCCAGCTGTCTGAAAAAACAGGCTTTGAGTTGGGTGCACAGGACTTGAAAGGATTTTTGGAAGATGCTTGTTTATATTTATTTGTTTTATTTATTACATTTCTATATCACCCAATAGCCATTGCTTTTCAGAGGGAATGACCCTGAGTGCTTCAACATGTAAAACTTTCCCTGCCAAAGCTCACTAGTACAGGCTAATTCAAATATCATTCCATAATACAAAGTCCAGTTTTGCAATATCCCTCCCCTATAACTATGGCCTGGTCAAAAAGCAACGTTGATACGCCAAATATCACATAACTGCCGCAATCCAGCCAAGTGCCATAGTTGTAATATTATTATTATTATTATTATTATTATTATTATTATTATTATTATTATTATTATTTTGGTTGCACAAAACTGGTTCTACTGTTTCAAAGGTGTTACGTTAGAAGAAATAACATCGTCCCAACTTATATTAGAGCATTTTTACATAATTTTACATAACTGTGGATTTAGTCATCCTGATGTTTCTTTGTATATGGATTGAGGCCGTTGCTAGATGAGGACTTAGCCGGGTGCGAGGCTCGGGCTCCCTGCTGTGCATGCAGACGACACACAGGGGATCCCGGGGTCAGGCCAGGCTAAATCCTCCCTCGACCCGGGATAACCGGATCTGCTTTTGGCCTGTTCCTTCCGCAGCCCCGGGCTGAGGCTGGGGCTGCGGAAGGTCTAGCTACTTCTGTGGCTTTTCCCGGCTGCTCGTTTACTCGCGAGTAGCTGGGAGGAGCCACGCACTGGGCACAGTGCTCCATAGGAGCGCTGTGCCCATTGGGCTGGGGGAGGAATCACAGGGGGGAGATGGGGGCCGGGGGAAAAGAGCAGACCCAGTGGGAGAGATGGGGGGAAGAGCGGAACCAGGGTGGGGAGATCGCGGACGGGGGGGTGGAGGGGGTGGAGGGGGCATCGAACATGGCGGGCGGGTGATCGGGTGGGCATGGCGAGTGGGCTGGCGAGCAGGCAGGGGGGCATCAGACATGGCAGATGGGGGGTCAGAAGAACGGGGCCAGGGCAAGGAGATCGGGGACGAGCAAGCGAGCAGGGAGTGGACATGGCGAGCGGGGGGAGGAAGGGCGAGCAAGCGGGCAGGGGGGCATCAGTCATGGCGGTCGGGGGGGAAGAAGAACGGGGCCAGGGCAAAGAGATCGGGGACAGGCGAGTGAGCTGGGGGTGGACATGGCGAGCGGGGGGAGGAAGGGCGAGCAAGCGGGCAGGGGGGCATCAGACATTGTGGGGGGAAATCAAGGGCAGGGGGAGCGGGGAACCCTTTATTTTTTTTAAAAAAAAAGCCTTACCTTTTCATTGGTGCGCTGCTGCGCACATGGCCCCTTTAATTAGCTGCAGCGCGGCCTCGCCCCGACTCCCCACCGGATTATCAGGTAGATCTAGCAAGGCCCTGAGTCTGAAAAGATGTGGACCAGAATTAGAACAAACTATACTGGCAAAAATAATAATCAACACACACACATACACACACACACACACACACACCACGTCTTTATATTCTTCAGGGCGCTGCGGGAATAATCTTATTGTAAAAAAGAGGCACTTGGGATCAAAGCAGCTTCAGTTTTTTCTGCTGTACTTTGATATTCATAACTTGATGTCATGGTTCCCTTCATGCAAAATAAAAACATTCATTCAGAGCAGTGCACGGTACCAGCTGAAAAACACACTGCGGTTAACGTGTTCACAATTGCCACTGTGTACTTTATAGTCACGGGTGTCCTGATTCCAGTCACCAACAAAATTTATCTCAAAACACCACCTCTTCCTTATGTGTTGCCTCTCATGGATGTGATTCAACCAGAATTAATTCTTGACTGGAGCTACTAGCATGCATTAATGAACATTTTCAGCGGTGCTGGGAAACGGCTTCTTATTTTCAACAAACTTTCAGCACTCCTGCAGAAATCCTATGTCCCGTCCTGCATCCCCTGCCCACCAGTCAACGGATTGTTCAGTTTCTGGGCTGCAAGGTCAGAAACTGTGCTCCTCATCTCTGCCTGGGGCCCCTCGTAGCCAGCGTGGTTATGGCTGCGTCTCTGTGCTAGGAAATGGACCTCAGAGATTGGGGAAAGAGGGCATTCCTGGGGAGGGGAAAGGGAGGGGATTGGGGCAGGGGCTGTGCAACATTTCCTATGGCTGCCCCAAGTGCTTTTCTGAAGCACTACTGCTAGATGGGCAAAATAGCCCATCTCACAGAAATTCAGGACAGATGGAGAGGAGAGGCAAAGATACTTTTAATGAGAATTTAATGAAATCCAGAAAGTTCTTCAGCTCTGCAAAAGAACTTGAGGTTTTAAAAAATTCAAATACAGGAGAAAGTGGAAGTGATGCCACACCACAGGCTCTTTACAACCGGCCTGTCCACGGAAACTCAAGCTAAGCGCCGCCACTTTATGAGCCTGAGGTGAGGGACAAACACCACCTTTCTTCAAACTATGTGCAGGAAGGGGTTAAACAGGAATGATTTCAGGAACAGAATAATGCGCTACGAATTATATGTGCTGATGGTGAATTAATGTCAGAACGGGTGTTATATGTATAGAACTGCAGATGATAAATGCCAAGGAGACACGTGGGATTTTTGTGGTAGTAAAACAAACTGAATAAAAATTTATTTCAATGTTTCACAAACTTTATTTCATAATAAAACTTTTCAGACCCTTGTTAAAACCTCTCATCCAATCCTTTCTCTCTTCTCATACACGCTTTCCTTTCTCTCACACCTTCACTCTTGAACTTTCTTTATTATCAGGATTGGTTAATATACACCAACTGACTATCTGCACACTACACTCAAAAGACAACCCTCTTTACCCTGATCCACTAATTCTCCCCTTGAACCAAAGTACTTTAAAAACACCCCCCACCCCACTATCACCCCAGTCATTCCCTTATATATCCTCCTCCCCCCTCCTAAGATAGTCAGTCTCCCCCCACTCAGGTCAACATTCTAAACACAATAGACTTACAAATCTTAGACATACATTAGGGAACTGACTTGTGGGGTGTAACGCCACAGCCGTGTCATCCATCCCTGTTTCCTGTGCGTATAGAGGGTTCCAAGGCCTTAGCAACTGACTAGACCACATGACTAGACATGATAGCACTCTTCAAATACTTAAAAGGTTGTCACACAGAGGAGGGCCAGGATCTCTTCTCGATCCTCCCAGAGTGCAAGACACGGAATAACAGGCTCAAGATAAAGGAAGCCAGATTCCAGCTGGGCATCAGGAAAAACTTCCTGACTGTTAGAGCAGTACGACAATGGAATCAGTTATCTAGGGAGGTTGTGGGCTCTCCCACACTAGAGGCCTTCAAGAGGCAGCTGGACAACCATCTGTCAGGGATGTTTCAGGGTGGATTCCTGTATTGAGCAGGGGGTTGGACTCGATGGCCTTGTTAGGCCCCTTCCAACTCTGCTGTTCTATGATTCTATGATTCTATGATTTCTGCTTCAGGAGATTTTATTTATTTATTTATTTATTTATTAAATTTATATACCGCCCCATAGCCGAAGCTCTCTGGGCGGTTTACAAAAGTTAAAAACAGTGGACATTAAAAAAAAAGTATACAAAATTTAAAGCCATCAAAAATATATATAAAAACAACAGTATAAAACAGTATCCATTTTTTTTCAACAACAGTTCTGGGGTCCATTAAAAAGGTAAAGTTCCTACACATTACAGGGGAGAACTCCACACAATGACTCCATTTTCAGTGTAACGTGTAGTTCTCCCCTCAGCACACCTCCACAGACCTTGAGGAACGTGACACTGTACAGTTTAGGCCTTAGAAATTCTTGGTGCAAAGCTCGGTCCTGGTTGCATTTCTGTTGCATCATCATTATCAAAACCGAACTTAGAAATGCCTCTAAGTTTTCAAGAACAAGAGCATTTTTGCATCTAGAGCTTAGCTAAAACAAATAACGAAGTCCTTACATATTGCCCTGGTTCTGAAAGTTTAAATGTTTTAAAACATTTCTAATAATAAAAACCCATCTGAACATGAAGTCAACTCATCCCCAAGGACCATTTGACCAGCATTCCTGCAGTATTTACAGCAGCAGTCAAGTTTATAACATCCTTTTTCTTTCTCCTATCTCCAGCAAATGTCAGGCATATTTCCTTTCCGGGAACTGGAGTGAAATGCCACTGGTAGCAAGTTTTAAAATAAGGTTCATATAAACTGGATATTGTGGTTCATTTTGATATATAAATTTCCATTAATCTTCTATAAAATTTACCCCCAGAGATTTTCCCATCTTTTTTTTTTTTTAAAGAAAAGACACATTATTGACCTTTTACCATTTCAGGAGGAAAGAAAATGATGCCCATCTTTTGTCAGTGATTTTTATGTAAGCTCAGCAGATTGAACTTGTATTTCATTACAGTATTTATTTCCCAAGACTTTGCAAAATAATTATTCTTTGGTTTGCACATCAGTTTCTCATAAAACATATAATTATGCCTTAAGGAAACCAGTTAGCAGCCAAAACGTTTTTACAATAATCATAAAAAGGATGCAACGAGGTACTTCGTAAAGAGCGAATAACCATTAAAATAACAAAAAACAATGCCTGGAATATTGAACCTTCTGCGTATTTTACCAAGTTAAAATAGTCTTTGCATTATGAGCCCTGCTTTCAAATTTCGTTTCCGTAAATGGTGTTGGCTCCTTGCTCTCCCCATGGCTTTTGGCTGCCGTGGATTTCGCAGTCAGTAAATGACAATGAAATGCCGTTTTATTTCCTCCACCTTTGCTGGACCATTGGATGATGCATGTGCATCCCTTCCAGCCCAATGGTATCTCTCACTAAGCAGCTGAATCTGAAAGTGGGAGTTTATTGAGCTGTCCTCCAGAATCTACGGGTAGTGCAGAACAAGATCCCATCCAGCATCACACAGAGGAGGGCCAGGATCTCTTCTCGATCCTCCCAGAGTGCAGGACACAGAATAACAGGCTCAAGTTACAGGAAGCCCGATTCCGTCTGGACATCAGGAAAAACTTCCTGACTGTTAGAGTAGTACGACAATGGAACCAGTTACCTAGGGAGGTTGTGGGCTCTCCCACACTAGAGGCCTTCAAGAGGCAGCTGGATAGCCATCTGTCAGGGATGCTTTAGGGTGGATTCCTGCACTGAGCAGGGGGTTGGACTCGATGGCCTTTCCAAATCTACTATTCTATGATTCTATGATTCTCTCTCTGGGGGCTGGCTTCCTTATGTAACTTCTCGTCCAGCTGGGGTACCTTCCTCTTCTCTGCTCTGCTCAGCTAGGAGTCAGGAAACAAATTGACCAACTTGACTGCAGCTGACTTCTTGTAACTTGACCTATTGTGAACTGCCTTGTAACCAGAATAACTTCAGCCTGACTTACTTGGCTGTAGCTGTCTTACTTCAACCTGAATCTGCATGACTCTCTTGTTTCATACCTTGCAGCATAACAGGATAGCCTCAGCCCTGTCAGCCCAATTGGTTTTATCTGCATTGGGAGCTAAGCGTTAGTTGATTCAAAGTATTTCACTGCAGCTCCTTTAAATCTAATCATAAAGCTAATTTGAACCCCAGGACTTGTGTCTCACTTCTGTATTCCTGGAGTCTTGGACAATAAAGTATCCAGCGTCCATCCCTCCTCCCTCACAATACAGCAGAGCGAGCTACTATATCGTTTTTTCTGACCTGCTGGAAAGTACACACAAAGTGTTTTTTTGAATTGTTTATAATTTTGTTTGGGTTATTAAGGGTATATGTATTTTTTAAAAGTATGCAATTTTCCCATTGCGCTTCATGAACCGTGCACTGTTTTCACTTGGAGGTTGCCTGGTGTAAGTGAATTTGTGATTGGATAAACACATTAGTGCCTGGGTGAAAAACTTGCTGCCTGTTTTTTAAAAAAAAACACTGCAATGATAAACACATTTGTGTACTGAAAGGACGTCTAAAGGAGAGGTGGCACGTAGCTGCTCTTTCAACGTGGAAAGCAACGCTGCCGTAGCTAGACCTCTGAAAACGAATAAGAGGAGAACAGAGCAAAATCTGGCTGGGCTTTTCAGATCAATATAGGACGCTTCAGGGGTGGCAAAGGACAGAGGTTCGAGATCTGGGCTCCACAGTTCTGGGCTCCACACTTCAAGAAGGACACAGACAAGCTGGAGCGTGTTCAGAGGAGGGCAACCAGGATGATCAGGGGTCTGGAAACGAAGCCCTATGAAGAGAGACTGAAAGAACTGGGCATGTTTAGCCTGGAGAAGAGGAGATTGAGGGGAGACATGAGAGCACTCTTCAAATACTTAAAAGGTTGTCACACAGAGGAGGGCCAGGATCTCTTCTCGATCCTCCCAGAGTGCAGGACACGGAATAACGGGCTCAAGTTAAAGGAAGCCAGATTCCGGCTGGACATCAGGAAAAACTTCCTGACTGTTAGAGCAGTATGACAATGGAATCAGTTACCTAGGGAGGTTGTGGGCTCTCCCACACTAGAGGCCTTCAAGAGGCAGCTGGACAACCATCTGTCAGGGATGCTTTAGGGTGGATTCCTGCATTGAGCAAGGGGTTGGACTCGATGGCCTTAGAGGCCCCTTTCAACTCTGCTTTTCTATGATTCTATGATTGCCAAGACTCTCCAGACACGGTCTTGCTCCTCATCTCATGCCCAGTTCATGCCTGTGTTTGCTGCTCACTCTACACAAACAGGAAACTTGGGTCAATTGCGCAGGAATTGAACAGGAGAACTGCACATGTTTCCCCAAATCTGCACAAATTTCCAAATTTGTGCAACGATCCCCCCTAGGCTCAAGAGGCTCTCACTCAGCCTACAGAGGAAATTTGTGCACATTAGGAAGTGGGCGCAAATCAAACTGCAAATTGGGAATGAGACGAACATGAGCAAGCATTCGACAATTTATTCATATTTCTGGGGGAAATGTGCTCACGCTCACAATTGAAGCATTGAATGGACATGCTTGCATGTTTTGCCAGTGAAAATGAAATTCTCATACATCCCTAGGATGTTCATGGATTCATAGAACAGTACAGTTGGAAGGGGCCTCTAAGGCCGTCGAGTCCAACTCCCTGCTCAATGCAGGAATCCACCCTAAAGCATCCCTGACAGATGGTTGTCCAGCTGCCTCTTGAAGGCCTCCAGTGTGGGAGCCATTCAAGAGGCAGCTGGACAACCATCTTCACTTCAGCCTTCTTCACTTCTGCAGTGCTCTCCTCTCCCTTCCAAATCCCTAGACAAGGGGCTGGACTGAAGATTCAGGCTTCAGGCCTGTGTAGCAAGGAAACCATGTTCTAAAGGACTCCAGGAGTGGAGCTAAAACCTTCTGAGGGATGGTTCACACTGTCCAGATTTTCTGGCCGCACAGTGGGGAATATTTATTTATTTATTTATTACATTTCTATACCGCCCAATAGCCGAAGCTCTCTGGGCGGTTCACAAAAATTTGGTCTGCATGCATCCCTCTGTCCCTGCATGTGTAATGAACCACATGACCTAGAGCGGATACGCACGCTTCTTTATGACCCTGATCCTGCCCCCTCAAAAACTGGGAGACAAATAGGAGGAACTGGGTCTCCATCCCTGACATCACATTATGAAGATGGCCCCGTCAGTGTCAAAGGGGCTCACAGATGAGAGAATGGACCATGCCCCCTCCTTGTGTATTAGTCAAAGAATCATAGAATAGTGGAGCTGGAAGGGGCCTACAAGGCTATCAAGTCCAGCCCCCTGCTCAATGCAGGAATCCACCTTAAAGCATCCCTGACAGATGGTTGTCCAGCTGCCTCTTGAAGGCCTCAAGTGTGGGAGAGCCCACAACCTCCCTAGGTAACTGGTTCCATTGTCGTACTGCTCTAACGGTCAGGAAGTCTTCTTTCCCTTTGTCTTTCGCCCTGCCCAAAAGTATATTAAGTGCTCATACATGAGCCACCGGTATTATCTGCAAAATAGAATTAAGACACCAGGCAAGATTTATTTGGTAAATTAGCCCTCGGTCCACTGAGAAAGAAGGTCATGCACTTCATTAAAATAGATTAATGTAGAACAACTGCTATCTATTAAGACTGGGTGCCTGCAAGGACCTCCTAGCTCATTGCAAATGCACCCATGATGGGCATGTAGTTTACGGGAGGGAAATCAAAGCGGTTTTTAAAAACCCAGCACTTCACAGTTTAGAACGCAAGAGGAAATACACGCTCTATAACCCTTCCAACTATGGATCAATTCAATATTGTTTGGAATTGGCTACTGCTCAGGCAGCTGAAAGGGAGTGCCAATGGGGGGGGGGCGGAATCCAAGTTCCACTCTCTGCAGAGCCGAGGCGTTGCGGAAGGAGGGGTATTTTGCAAAACCTCTGAGAATTCCAGTTCTGGTTTATTTATACGTCATGCATTCTTTGGACACCCTGCATCAAATGTAAGGAAACACATGAATGGGTATTTATGGAAATAAACCACTTAATTCACGGGTTGTAGTGAATGAGCTTAAGTTCCTTTCATTTTAGACATTATCTGCGGTTCCTCTCACAATTTCTTTTTTCAGTGATATATAATGAGCTCAACCCAACCCCCTTCCATAATATCACCACCTGAAAATGGATCTAGACTAGACTAAACTAGGCCCTGCTCCCCAATGGACCGCAGGAGAAGGAGGGATTCTTCCTCCAGCACTCCCTCGCCCGGAACTCTTCAGGGTTCATTTCCTATTCTGTATCTCCCAGCAGCTTTCAAGGGAACTGGTATGAAGGGATGAATGAGATGTCAATTCTTATGCAGAGAACATCAGAATTATGCACCATTTATGCCCAATTATTATCTCTCTTCCATTGTAATATCATTCTATCTTCAGGCTATGGAGACATGAACATTTCTTTTCCTTCCCCCACGCCCCCTCCTATATGTGTAGTGACCCCTAACCCTGAAATACTCTTTATGGAAGCAAAGGTGCCATCTCTCCAAACTGGACAGAAGTTTGTGATATTGTCGCTCTGTCTGGTTGCCCCTAAGCTCGTATCAGTTGCACCTGATTGACTGAAATATTGAACATTAACCGGTCATTATGCTTGTAGACAAAAATATTGGAAGAGTGTGAATGTCTGAGTGCATGTGGCAGGCTTTAAAAGATGCCAGACACAGGAGCCCAAGTGTTTATGATAAGTGACTTTCCCGTTGCAACAGCTGTGCTAGCTTCTGGTCCATTCTGGTTATCACTTCTCATGCTCTGCTCAACTTGGAACTGAGGTACGTTACGGACCAACTCCTTTCATATGAGCCTGCCTGCTCACTGAGATCTACCAGAGAGACTCTCCTCCATTCCCTGCTTAGAAATATATATTTTTTAAAAAAATGGCATATACATTTGTAAAATAAATATAGAATCATAGAATAGCAGAGTTGGAAGGGGCCTACAAGGCCATCGAGTCCAACCCCCTGCTCAATGCAGGAATCCACCCTAAAGCATCCCTGACAGATGGTTGTCCAGCTGCCTCTTGAAGGCCTCTAGTGTGGGAGAGCCCACAACCTCCCTAGGTAACTGGTTCCATTGTCGCACTGCTCTAACAGTCAGGATTTTTTTCCTGATGTCCTGCTGGAATCTGGCTTTCTTTAACTTGAGCCCATTATTCCGTGTCCTGCACTCTGGGAGGATCGAGAAGAGATCCTGGCCCTCCTCTGTGTGACAACCTTTTAAGTATTTGAAGAGTGCTATCATGTATATATGATAGCACTCTTCAATGATATAAACACTCTTATATGATATAAGATGTTTTATTTATATATAAATAAATAAAACATCTCATCTAGCAAGCCTTTGGGGATAAGGGTGCACCACTCCACTTCTCTTCCTCCTCCTCCTCCTCTTCCTCCTCCTCCTCCTCCTCCTCCTTCTTCTTCGTCTCCTTCTTCTTCTTCTTCTTGCCCTGTCTGTTTCATATCTGTCTGTTTCATGGTGGTGGTGGCTGTCTTCCTGGTTCCCTCCATCTGTACTATTTCAGGCTTTGAGGGCTGTCGATGTTCTGCAGTGCCTCTTTTGTGGTAAGGGTTTCCCATCACTGGGCATTGTATCACAGAGTTCTGCTATGGGTCAGATCTTTAGCAGATGCCTAGGTATATCAGATTTGACAAGGAAGCCAGATGGGAGTGGAGCAACACCACAGAAAGCTCCAGTTGATGCTGGGATTGGAAGCAAGACAGGTTTGTCTGCAGATTACTCCAACAGGAAGCAAATCAAGACTGAGCCTTAAATAAGAGTCTGGCTTCCCTTAAGCTATTTGGCCATGCCTTCATACTCTCAAGCTGCGACAACATGAGAGTGGCTATGGCATGCTTGTGTCGTCATGGATGGACAGCAATACAACCTACCTTGGATAAAGGAGACCTGACTCCTGGGATCTCTCTGGGGAATTGAGTCCTGTGGTGGTGGAAGCCTTGTGATGCCTTTCTGTGACTGAATTCTCACCCTGAACTGTTGAATCTGGAGCCTCTTCTTCTGTGGACAAGAGATCAATGTCCTCTGAGGAAGAGGACTTGGTGTCCTGGTCCATGACACACCTAGTGGTTGCCATTCCCAAAAATACCCAAGCCAAAGAATCATACCACCCCAAAATAAGGGTATATCATGATATAGTGGCATCCCAAGCAGGGATTCTGGGGGTGGGGACGGTGTCTCCATGCAGAAGCTCCTGGGAAGACCACCACTGGCAAGCAACCCCCCTCCCCTTCATCGTTATTTCATCCTCACTGAAAATCAATGAAAGTTTTGCCCCTGATTAATTGTAGGAACATAGACAGGTGATTTCTACTGAGACAGACCCTTAGTCTTTCTAGCTTATTGTGCTCTACAAGAATTTCAGATGGAGGAAGTTCTTTCTAAGCCCTATCTTAGATGTCAGGGATTGACCCTGACCATCTGCTTGTGGTCTCCTCCATGGCACAGCTCCCTCTTGGCGGTGTTGACCGAAGTTCTAATTACTTCTAAGAAGTTAGCAAGATATTATGTCTCATAGAATGGCTGAACACTCTCTCTCTCTCTCTCTCTCTCTCTCTCTCTCTCTCTCTCTCTCTCTCTCTCTGGGTCAGTACACCTACAAAGTATAATTTTTAACATAGACAAATAACAACCATAGCAGCTACCATATTATAAAGAAAAGCCTGCCTTGTTCTTCTGCCAAAAGTGTCTTCCTCCTCTCAGATTCTAAGATGGAACTTGGAAATGGGGTGGGGGGGTGATTTGTGCATTAAAATCTATTTCCTGCCCATTCAATACTTGAACTTAGGAGAGACCCCCATAAATTCATGTGAGAGCTGAGAGCTGGGCCATTGAGAAATGCCACCTTTCTGATGAGGTTCCACATGGTCATCATTTTGTTTTATCCCAGATGTTAAAAGGTTAAGGATCTTCATACAGCCAGGAGATGGCTTTCTTCCCTCTAAGAGCCATCAACACCGGGAGCACTCAGGGGATGAAGTGCCCATCTATAACTGCCAAAGTCTAGAGGAGCTCTCAGGTAGAGTTTCCATGAAAATGTTTCTTACAGTAGGGACAATGGCCAGATCTACACCAACCAGGATATTGCACTATGAAAGCTGTATGAAAGTGATATATGGTCTGTGTCAATGGGCCCCAACAGTTGTCAGTGCACTTCGATACCACTGTAAAGCAATTGTGTGGCTCCTGCCTCTTATATACTGCTTTCATTTTATTTATATTTATTTATTTATTTATTTATTTATTTATTTATTTATTACATTTTTATACCGCCCAATAGCCGAAGCTCTCTGGGCGGTTCACAAAAATTAAAACCATCATAAAACAACCAACAAGTTAAAAATACAAATACAAAATACAATATAAAAAGCACAACCAGGATAAAACCACGCAGCAAAATTGATATAAGGTTAAAATACAGAGTTAAAACAGTATAATTTAAATTTAAGTTAAAATTAAGTGTTAAAATACTGAGTGAATAAAAAGGTCTTCAGCTGGAGACGAAAGGAGTACAGTGTAGGCGCCAGGCGGACCTCTCTGGGGAGCTCATTCCACAACCGGGGTGCCACAGCGGAGAAAGCCCTCCTCCTAGTAGCCACCTGCCTCACTTCCTTTGGCAGGGGCTCACGGAGAAGGGCCCCTGTAGATGATCTTAAGGTCCGGGTAGGTACATATGGGAGGAGGCGTTCCTTCAAATAACCTGGCCCCAAACCGTTTAGGGCTTTAAATGTCAATACCAGCACTTTGAATCGGGCCCGGACCTGGACTGGCAGCCAATGAAGTTGTAAAAGGACTGGCGTAATGTGATCTCGCCAGCCAGTCCCTGTTAGTAAACGGGCTGCCCTGTTTTGTACCAGCTGAAGCTTCCGGACCGTTTTCAAAGGCAGCCCCACGTATAACGCATTGCAGTAATCCAAACGAGAGGTTATCAGAGCATGGATAACTGTAGCTAGGCTATCACTGTCCAGATAAGGGCGCAGTTGGTATATCAGCCTAAGCTGATAAAAGGTGCTCTTTGCCACTGAGTTCACCTGTGCCTCAAGTGACAGTTCTGGATCGAAGAGCACCCCCAAACTATGGACCCGATCCTTTAGGGAGAGTGCAACCCCGTCCAGGACAGGGCAAACATCACCTCGCCGGACAGATGAACCACCCGCTAACAGTACCTCCGTCTTGTCTGGATTGAGTCTCAGTTTGTTAGCACTCATCCAGTCCATTACCGTGCCCAGGCACTGGTTCAGAACAGTCACTGCCTCACCTGGGTTTGATGAAAAGGAAAGGTAGAGCTGGGTGTCATCCGCATATTGATGACACCTCAGTCCACATCTCCGGATAACCGCTTTCATGGTGCTATATCCTGCTTGGTGTAGATCTGGCCACGGTCTCAGATTTTGAGGTTCTTTCTCATGTCAGTCAAAAACATCTGGGGAAACTTAAGGGAAGTCAGAAGCATTTTGATAAAACCAGAGAAATTTCTCTGAGAGATTAAATCTACATATGAGCCATATAAAACATGAATGGAGCTTTATAATCAAGCTAAGCTGTATGTTTCTCTGGCAGTGGGTGTCCTGTCACAAATTCAAGGCTACATGCCATAGTCTAGGGTGACCCTATGGAAAGGAGGACAGGGCTCCTGTATCTTTAACAGTTGTATAGAAAAGGAAATTTCAGCAGGTGTCATTTGTAGGCATGCAGCACCTGGTGAAATTCCTGCTTCATCATAGAATCATAGAATAGCAGAGTTGGAAGGGGCCTACAAGGCCATCGAGTCCAACCCCCTGCTCAATGCATGAATCCACCCTAAAGCATCCATGACAGGTGGTTGTCCAGCTGCCTCTTGAAGGCCTCTAGTGTGGGAGAGCCCACAACCTCCCTAGGAAAATGATTCCATTGTCGTACTGCTCTAACAGTCAGGAAGTCCCAACAGTTAAAGCCACAAGAGCCCTGCCCTCTTTTGTATCTGGTCACTGTCCTCTTTTTTCATATGGTCACCCTACCATAGGCCAGGCTGATGAGACCCACACCTACAGCTTCCAAACTTGCATTGAAGCAAAGTGTAAAGGTGGATGTTGATGTTTCTGATCGGAGACAAACATCAGAGGAACTCTTAGGAAAGCAAAAAGACTTTTGATAAGACTAGCAACACCTCTCAAGTGGTTTTGTGGGGGGCATTCTCCACACCCCAACTTTTCTTAAAAGGTTGGCATGCTCACAACAGCAGTAGCAAATGCATGCTCTTGCTCAGTTTGCCATATCATTGCCTTCCAAAGGAAAAAAAAAGCGGTGGAGGGAAGTCATGTTATTTTTACCCCACACTGAAACCCTAGAAGCCATAAGTTAAAAATTAACTCAAAGTCTGCTTTTTCCTTGTCCCTTTGACCTCAGAAGGAAAAAAATCCCTGTGTAGATAGAGGAAGAGGAAGCTGAGACAACATAGTCATAGAATCATAGAATAGCAGAGTTGGAAGGGGCCTACAAGGCCATCGAGTCCAACCTCCTGCTCAATGCAGGAATCCACCCTAAAGCACTCTAAAGTATCAACCCTAAAACAACAAGTTCTGTTCCAAGTTCTGTTCTGTCCCCTCCAAGTTCTGTTCGGAGAAATGCTTCAGTGGGCTTGCTTGACCTCTGATGATCCCAGAGAATGGCAAAGAAGGATTTCCAGCAAGAAGATACTGAGTGGGGGATGGGTGAAATATTGCTGGCTCCCTAACATGAGGAAAGGTAGCCAAAAGATTTAACCTCAGGAAACAGGAATTCTGGAATGTACAATCAGACCCAGTTGAAAAATTGGCGACGGAAATCTAGTGGAAACCCTGTTAAGAAGTGTTGGTGCGTGAGCTTGGTGTGTCGTTCCAGGCACACATTTGCATCTCCTTCCCCCCCCCCCCATTGAACATTAATGCAAGGTGACGTGAGGCTTGGCAGTTCAAAGCTTCACTCCACAACTTCATTAATGAAACCCAGCCAGTTGGCAAACTGGGGGGGCGTTCAGTGCAGTAACGTCCAGGATATTTACTTATTACTGAAACATTTGACAATCAAACTGGACAGTCAAAAGGAGGGCATATCACTCATGTCCAACTCCATGTCTTTTTATCTCGATGGGACAGGGCAAGGTCAAAAGCCCTCCCTTTGGGAGTGGTTTGGGAGGGGAGGGGTCAGTGGGTAGACCTGCACTGAAATTTTAGGACGTTTCAGTTTTGATGTGGCAGTTTTGATGTGCCATTTTGCAGGATGCCATTTGGGGGAAGCCAGTGTGGTGTGGTGGTTAACGTGTCGGACTGGGAGTTGGGAGGTCTAGGTTCTAGTCCCCACTTGGCCATGGAAACCCACTGGGTGACTTAGGCCACAGCTAGACCTAAGGTTTATCCTGGGATCATCCCGGGTTCGCCCCTGCCTGAGCACTGGATCCCCTGTGTGTCACCTAGATGAACAGGTTTGACCCCTGGATGATCCAGGGATAAACCTTAGGTCTAGCTATGGCCTTAGAGCCCATCAAAGGCTCTCAGCCCAACCTACCTCACAGAGTTGTTGTTGTGAGGATAAAATGAAGAGGAAGAGGATTATGTATGCTGCCTTGGGTTGGGTTCCTTAGAGGAAGAAAGGTGGGATATAAATGCAATAATAAAATAAATAAATAAAAATAAAGCTGCCATCAAAAAGCAAGTTGGCCACCTCTTTGGGGGCATTCACCTGTGCACAATGAGCAATGGTGGCATCACATTAGGCAGCTTAGTCATTTCGCCTCCCACTGAAAGATCAAGCCTGTGTAACCTCCATGAAATGGTTGGCATAGCACAGTAGGAGCAGAATCATCATTCAAGGGAGAGAGCCTGGAGGGAAAGGGCCAGCTGGTTCTGCTGTGTGAGCTGGATAATAATTATGGGCTCTTAGTTCCTTGTAGAAGGTAAATTGAATTGCTAGATGTGCATGGTAGATGTGCAAGGGAACGGGGAATCAATTTTTGTATCCCTGGTATTTGTTCTATTTACATAGTTATTGCACGCCTAAGACCTGCAAGTGGCAATTTATAAGTTGTCATTTGCTGTTGCTAAAGTTGTCTGAAGAGCAGTAACCAAAATGTCTTGGCAAAGCAGAGGCACATTTGCACTGGCTGACTCCAGGTATCTTTCTCTTCGGAGTAATAAGTTGCTTCGTTCTTTCGTTAACAGATGTCTTGTATGGAGAAATGCTGTATTGTTTTATTCATAGCTGTGGTCCTAAGTAAATAAAGTGTGTTCACTTCAAATCCTTGCACATGATATTTCAACTAAGCCCCACAGAACCCACACACAGGCAGGGGTTAGAGCTCTGGACAGGTGGGGAAATAGTAGGATATACTGTAAGTCAGGCAGAAAGTGTTCAGGACCATGGATAGCTCATCTTGTGGGACAACGGGCAAATAAAACAAATAGTGCATTAAGTAAAGTTAGTACACAACTTTTACCAACAGAAAAGCAAAAGCAAGATTGGCACAAAGTTATTTTAAGCTTATAAGAACAACAATAAAACCAGCCTAGTTTTAAACACTGAAAATATAACCTCACTTCAGGAATGAAGATAAATGCACAGCTGGGGAGGCATGACTCCATGCCCACCCCCACGATTGGGCCACATAAAGTCACTGAGCTAGAAATGAGAGAATCCAGTCAGCTCTACCTTGCTGAATTTGCCTGGTTTCATTTCCAAAGTCTAATCTTGTTGCAGTTGTTCAAATGGGAATCGTGTGAACGGGTGCACACTTTTTAAAAGCACACTCACAAAAGCATATTTTCCCCTGTTGACTAAAGCATGGAAATGTGTATTCTTTTCAAAATGTGCATTTTGAAGTGTGAGCTTTGTCCCTTAAACTGGGCAAGTTATGGTCAAAAATATCAAAACGAAATGGCCGCCTATCCCTGCACTGAGCAGAGCAGCCTGGGAAATTCAGCGGCCCAATGAAGTTCTCTGGTCCAGACGTTGCTCCTACCTGATCACCTGCCCCCAGACACCCTTTGCTCAACCCACTTGGGGAGAACATTCTCAATTTGGTTTCTTGTCTGTACTGTTGTCATTGTATTTATTTCTAATGTATTGGCTGCCATTCTTAATTGCATACACAAGGTGGGGTCCAAGGAATAAAAACATAAAGAATTGTTACAGTGAAAACTGAGAAAACCAAAATTCTAAACACCAACAACTCTCTCTCTCTCTCTGTCTCAGTAGAAGCCAGTTCCCATCACAGTGACATTTTGGGGTGACCATGAAACAGACCTCAAGATGGGACTATGTAGAGGAAGGTGTGGGGTTAGGCAGAGAGGAAAGAACTCTCAATGGGATAGGAAGCAGCTCCTCCTGCCGACCTTCAGTGATGCATTCCTCCAAAGTGATGCACCCCTCTACTTTATTTCACAGAAGTCAATGATTGCCACCATTCTCTTCTATGAGATTAAAGTCAAGAGATGGACTTGGAAGCAACATTGCACTGTGGGCCAAGCCGTCCTCCTCCCTCTACAGGAAGAGCTCTGGGTCCTGCTGAAAGATTACATGTATGTGCCTGCATGTGCACCGATGTGAAAAATGCATGGCATCTCCACCTCCCCCAACATACTTGTACACAGAGCTGGTTCTTGTCACATCACCTCCCGCCATGCACATTCCACTCATCACAAGGGCGGCCATTTTGCTAGCGAGGATTGCAACCTGCTGCCCAATCCAAACCATGATGGAGAAGCAGAGAGGCACAGGCCCCGTATCTGTGCTTCTCAGAGCCTGACTCAGAATAGACGCTGTCGGGGAACAAGGCTGAGTCATCACACCTCTTGCATCCTAACATAGACACTGGAGGAAAACCCCACGGCAGACCCTGGGGCCAGAAGAATTCAAGACCCCTCCTAGGTACCCACCACAAAAGATGTCCCGATTTAGGATCCCAGTGAATCCTGGGATCCAAGCATGTACACATTGACCTGTGTTTCAGGTCACCCTCAACCATATACAAGAACAAACACAGGAATCACCACCTTGTCCTCCTGGCTAGCTTGCCTTACTTGTTGATAAGATGGGGGGCATCACAGCCCTCTACCTTTCCAGTGTTAGCAGGAGTGGAACAGAAACTTAAAAGATCTCTGTCAGGGGCCCGTGTGATCAGACCCGCAAGTAGGCAGGTTTCAGGTCCATAGCACGGCCCAAAGCAAGCCCATGTGACTCTCCAGGGCCAGCAGACTGAGTCATCCAAGGACAGGCAGCACAGTTAAGGGCAGAAAGGGGGAACTCCCTCCCCCCAGCAGCAACCTGGGCTCTGATTCCAACTCTGACAAGGTAGGGCAGCCAGATCTGCTGGACTACTGACAGTGCAGGCAGAGGTTCTGCCAACCAACCCAAGCCCCAACAGCAGGACAGGCTTGGGTTGGAGGCCCTAGAGTGAGCCTCTGGAGACTGTGTCCTCAGAGCCTAGGGTGACCCTATGAAAAGGAGGACAGGGCTCCTGTATCTTTAACAGTGGTATCGAAAAGGGAATTTCTGCAGGTGTTATTTGTATACATGGAGAACCTGGTGAAATTCCCTCTTCATCACCACAGTTAAAAGCTGCAGGAGCCCTGCCCTCTTTTAAATGAGGCAGACAAGCTGGAGCGTGTTCAGAGGAGGGCAACCAGGATGATCAGGGGTCTGGAAATGAAGCCCTATGAAGAGAGACTGAAAGAACTGGGCCTGTTTAGCCTGGAGAAGAGAAGATGGAGGGGAGACATGATAGCACCCTTCAAAGACTTCAAAGGTTGTCACACAGAGGAGGGCCAGGATCTCTTCTCGATCCTCCCAGAGTGCAGGACACGGAATAACGGGCTCAAGTTAAAGGAGGCCAGATTCCAGCTGGACATCAGGAAAAACATCCTAACTGTTAGAGCAGTATGACAATGGAATCAGTTACCTAAGGAGGTTGTGGGCTCTCCCACACTAGAGGCCTTCAAGAGGCCCCGGGGCTGCGGAAAAGCCGGGCCATAAGCAAATCCGCTTATCCTGGGTTAAGGGAAGTCTTAGCCCGGCCTGACCCCGGAATCCCCTGTGCGTCATCTGGATGCACAGGAGGGAGACCAGGCCTCACACCGGGCTAACGCCTCATTTAGCAACGGCCTGAGAATCCAAGCTTGAAAAAGCAATTCTAGAAAGCCTCAGAAAGTTCTCAGATCACTGGGTGTGTTGGGGGCAAGAAGCTGACGCAGCCCTTTTTGGCCATGAACTGCATAGTGCTGCAGAGTCATGAAGACCAGGCCCATAGCTGCCCCAGTGATGCAGAGAATAAGGTGCCCTGGTCCAAGCCTCCTGGGGCTTTACA
Source organism: Elgaria multicarinata webbii (assembly GCF_023053635.1). Taxonomy (NCBI): domain Eukaryota; kingdom Metazoa; phylum Chordata; class Lepidosauria; order Squamata; family Anguidae; genus Elgaria; species Elgaria multicarinata. The sequence continues at coordinate 181,122,746 of NC_086172.1, read as the reverse complement.
ATCTCTTCCACTGGATGGGGGCGGGGGGGACCATGTCTCTGCCTGGGGAGGCTTTATACCTCAACTTCCCTATGCCAGGTTTAGTGGCCATCCAACCCTTTCCCACTCTGGCTTGAAGGAATCTTCCCCCGTATTTAATTAGGAAGATGTTGGAATGATCATAATTTTAAAAAATCCATTCACGTTCTCACCCCCCTCTGCACTTGGCAGAAGTGTTCCCACTTAAAAAAAAAATCAACAAAGAAAAATAGTTACTTTTTGGTTAATTTAATCTCATCAAACTCCTGGGTGCAGAATTTATTAGGAAGTTATTTGGATGATACAGTCATGACTGCAGCTCTGCAATCAAATGCCAGCCACCGTTCAGCCATGTAATAGCCAGACGCCAACACATCTGCCTTCCTGAGCGTGTTTATAAGGAGTGGGTGAACGGCACTTAGTTATCTTGATTGCTTTCAAGGCCTTTAATTGCCTGTGCCTCTAGAACCAGACTGCAGTCTGTGAACCAACCACAGGTCTTTGGAAAACGCGGGCCCGGGTTTGCCTTTGATGCTCGGAAGACCCTTGGTGGAGTGTTAGAGCCCTGGCTTTGCATGCAGGGGGTCCCAGTTTCAATCTCTGGCATCTCCAGGTAGAGCTGGGAAGAGCCCTGCCTATTTGTTACCGGGCCAGGTTTAAGGTTCTTGTACTTGTGTACAAAGCCCTAAACAACTTGGGACCAGGATACCTGAGAGAGCACCTTCTCCCCTACTAACCTGCCTGGTCACTGAGGTCATCCGAGGGCCTGCTCCCAGTGGTTCCACATAGACCCATCCTCCGATTGGAGTCCACCAGGGGAAGAGCCTTCAGTGTGGTGGCCCTTCGTATGGAATTCCCTGCCTCTGGAGGTCAGGCAGGCATCAACAAGCTGGAGCGTGTTCAGAGGAGGGCGACCAGGATGATCAGGGGTCTGGAAACAAAGCCCTATGAAGAGAGACTGAAAGAACGGGGCATGTTTAGCCTGGTGAAGAGGAGATGGAGGGGAGACGTGATAGCACTCTTCAAATACTTGAAAGATTTTAACACAGTTGAGGGCTGGGATCTCTTCTCGATCCTACCAGAGTGCAGGACACAGAATAATGGGCTCATGTTACAGGAAGCCAGATTCCGGCTGGACATCGGGAAAATCTTCCTGACTGTTAGAGCAGTACAACAATGGAACCAGTTACCTAAGGAGGTTGTGGGCTCTCCCACACTCGAGGCCTTCAAGAAGCAGCTGGACAACCACCTGTCAGGTATGCTTTAAGGTAGATTCCTGCAATCAGCAGGGGATTGGACTTGATGACCTTGTAGGCCCCTTCCAACTCTACTATTCTATGATTCTATGAACTCCAACTTGGATCTAGGCAGTGGTTCTGATGTTCCCCAGCTCTGTGCCTTTCATCAGCTGCCTGCCAGGTGAAGACAGGTGAAGGTTCCCTGACTGCTCCAACCTGCCCACGCTAGCCAGCATTCGCTGGGGCAAAATGTCCACGGTCCGAGAGTGGCCCCGTCCCACATCATCTCAAGCAGACCAGCTGTGAGCTTTAGGTTCTGCCAGCCAACAGTCATGCAACAGCGGCTTGGGACGCTCAGCAGGCTGAACTAACTCAGCTGCCAGATGGTAGAAACCAAGGGCCTTGCTAGACCTACCTGATAATCCGGCCGGGAGTCGGGGTGACAGCGCGCTACAGCTAGCATGCACCGTCGCACTTTTCCACATGTAAGACGCGACGGGGCAAGGGGAAGCCCCGTCGCATACGCCATTTTTGTTTAGGGTTAAAGGGCCATGTGCGCAGGAGTGCACTGCCGGAGAAGCTAAGTGTTTTTTTAAAATAAATATAGGGTCCCCGCTCCCCCTGCCCCTGATTCCCCCCCACACAATGCCTGTTTGCCCCCCTGGCCACTTGCTCACCCATCCTCCCCCCCTCCCCAATGCCCTGCCCCCCGTCCTTCTTCCCCCCCTCCCCGATGCCCTGCCCCCCGTTCTTCTTCCCCCATCCCCCGTCCGCCATGTCCGTGCCCTGTCCCCCATGCTTCTTCTCCCCCCTCTCCTGCCGGGTCCGGCCTTTCTCCCAGCCCCTATCTCCCCCCCACCATGATTCCCCCCCCTGGCCCGATGGGCACAACGCTCCTATGAGAGCTGTGCCCAGTCCATGGCTTCTCCCAGCGAGCAGCCGGGAAAAGCCACGGACCCTTCTAGACTTTCCGCAGACCCGGCCTCAGGCCATGGCTGCGGAAATGCCGGGCCATAAGCGAATGTGCTTATCCCAGCTTAAGGGAGGCGTTAGCCCAGCCTGACCCCGGGATCCCCTGTGCATCATCTGGATGCACAGGAGGAAGACCGGGCCTCACACCGCGCTAAGGCCTCGTCTAGCAACAGCCCAACACAGCCTCTGAGAGAGGTAAAGCCGTAAAGGGCAGGCAGAGACAGGTGCCCTCCAAATTCCTGCTCAGTCCCCACAGGGGTAACAGACTAATCCCTTACTGCTGCACTACACTGCAGGAGAAGAGCCCTGAGTGAGCCATAGCCGCCTTGTGAAGGCAAAAGATCTACATAGAAAAGTGGTCCAGCAACCCCACCTGCATGTGGGCTCAGCTAATGACCCCCGCCCCTCTCTATCTCTTTCTACCCCAGAAAGGGAAGGTTTGGGGCAATCGTCCCACAGAACCTTAATGCCAGAGAGCCCTGTCCTTTGTCACCCCTTCTATGTTCCCCACATGCACTGGTAGCTCGATTCACCCATGTTCTACAATGTGTGCGTTGAGCTGTTTCCGCTGACGATTCCGGGAACTAGCTGCTGTGCTGTAAATGCTTTCGTTTCTGCATCATCAATGCCGGTTTGATCCATGGAAAAGGCAACGTGGTGGGTGCACTTCATAGGTTTAATGAACATTAACTTCTGACTTAATGCTTCAGAGGCTGCAGTCATATTGTTCAGGAACTGAAGTAAATGAGATAAATTGGAGCTATCATTAGTAATGTTCTGCTTAAGCAAGTTAGGAGAGAACCAGGTGCTGTACCTTGAATCTTTTTCCCTAGAGTTTCAACTGCAGAATGGCTAAGCCACGGCTAAGAGTTGGCAGTGCATTCTGGGTAATGGTTTGTCCTGCGCTTAATGAGATTGGTGATACTTGCTGGGCTGGGGTCTTGCATATCACACTAAAACATGACACTTTCTATGGCTCCATGCTTGACTGTGTGACCCGTTGGGGAACCTAGGAAAGTTTGATAGACACACAAAGCTAGAAGAAGCCAGGGTAGAAGGTCACGAAGATAAGCCCCTGTTGCAAGTAGAGTCACTGGTTTAACATATGCTCCAGTCTCCCCTATTTATCCAGGCCGTGTCCTGATGTTCTAGTTCATCATTGTCTCTGCTGTACTTTTGCAGGGAGAGGGGAGCCTTTGAAGATACCATGTCAAGCTTGCCTAGTATGAATATCAAGTTGCCAGTGTGGCATAGTGGCTAGAGTGTTGGACTGAGAGTCAGGAGATCTGGTTCTAGTCCCCACACTAGAGGCATTCAAGAGGCAGCTGGACAGCCATCTGTCAGACATGCTTTAGGGTGGATTTCTGCATTGAGTGGCTGGTTGGACTCGATGGCCTTGTAGGCCCCTTCGAACTCTGCTATTCTATGATTCTATGAATCCCACTGAGTGACTATGGGCCAATCACTGACTCTTAGCCCAACCTGCTTCAAAGGGTCATTGTTAGGATAAAATGGAGAGGAAGAGGAGGATTATGTATGCTGCCTTGGGTTCTTTGGAGAGAAAAAGGTGGGATAGAAATGCAATAAAATAAAGGATGATCAGGGGTCTGGAAACAAAGCCCTATGAAGAGAGACTGAAAGAACTGGGCATGTTTAGCCTGGAGAAGAGAAGATTGTGGGGAGACAGGTTAGCACTCCTCAAACACTTAAAAGGTTGTCACACAGAGAAGGGCCAGGATCTCTTCTCGATCCTCCCAGAGTGCAGGACACGGAATAACGGGCTCAAGTTAAAGGAAGCCAGATTCCAGCTGGACATCAGGAAAAACTTCCTGTCTGTTAGAGCAGTACAATGGAACCAGTTACCTAGGGAGGCTGTGATCTCTCCCACACTAGAGGCCTTCAAGAGGCAGCTGGACAACCATCTGTCAGGGATGCTTTAGGGTGGATTCCTGCATTGAGCAGGGAGTTGGACTCGATGGCCTTGTAGGTCCCTTCAACACTCTACTATTCTATGATTCTATGAAATAAATAAATCAGAAGGTGGGCGCATCTTTTTGACTTGAATGCACAGGCATATATTTGCACCCACATGGACCAGGTAGTGTATAGCCTGCCACTTCCCACACTACAGATGGTGATGAACATGTTAATATGTTGATAGCATCCTCTAGAGAATAAGTGGTATATTGAACCTGAACAGGAAATCCCGGAGTACTGATTTTTTTTCTCCTTCTCACTTATGAAGAAATATGTAAATTTTGGTAAATTCTTTCTTATCACAGAATCCTAGAATAGCAGAGTTGGAAGGGGCCTACAAGGCCATCGATTCCAATGGGTGCAGGAATCCACCCTAAAGCATCCCTGGCAGAGGGTTGTCCAGCTGCTTTTTTCTCTTTTTTTTTAATACTATTTTTATTGATTTTCAAGTAAGGACAAATACAATAAACACACAGAGAGTAAAAGAAAACACTCAACAACAATATAAATGTTCCCCCAGCACCCCTATAATCCAGCTGCTTCTTTTAAACCTAACTAAATTCTCACCTGTCTCTATCTAGGCATTTGTGGAACCTCTCTGAGAAATTCTAGTGGTCGTCCTAAAACTCTTCAGGCTTCGCTTGGAATCCACCAGAAGCTCTCCTAGAGGAAGAAACCCAACACTTTTCCCCAGTGTTGACGTAAGTGAAATGTCAATGACATCTTGCATGGTAAAATGCTGAACCCAGGTTTCTGGGAAGCTCCCAGAGAGACCAACCCATGGAGAATTCCTGGAACATACCACCTCACTCAACCCCAAGCTCGTGCTGCTAGCAGAAGGCTGGCGCTTGAGGGAAGCTCCTCAAGGACACGAAAGCTCTACATGAAAGTCCCATGGAATGTATCATGCTGAAATGAAACGGAGAACTCTCTCCACTGCAGATAGATGAGTGGGGTGGGCGGAGGGCAGATGTTGTGCACGTGCTCTTCTGTATCTGACCCACAAACCATTTCCTGTAGCAACTAATGGCAAAGTTAAGTCTGGAATAATCGTTCGTTCCCTGCAGTGGTTCGTGTCCTTGGGACATCTAAAAATGTATCACTGCATGTTTCGATCATGATTATTTCATATCTGAACGTTGTGCCATCCTGGTGTAAGCCTCTGTATGGTTTGTACATGGAATTCTTTTTGCTGCCCATTAGGAAGCCCAAGTATTTGAAAGTTCGTTTGTTTATTTTAAGTGAGAAACTATTGTTGTGAAGGACATGGGGCCTTGCTGGCTGTACTGGCTCTTTAATTGTATTATTCTTTCTGTTGTGTATCTGTTCTGGAATGTGTTGTGTAGCTAGGATGGTATGTTAAGTGGGGGTGGGAGTGTGGAACTCTCGGCGCCGAGAGTTCCAAGGTCAGATTGGGCCTCTCACCTGCAGGTTATCTCCTTGGTCGTTAGGATAATTGAGTTCAGTTGTGAGATTGGGTTCAGTTGGACATCAGGTAATTGGGTTCAGTTGGACAACAGGAAAAATTTCCTGACTGTTAGAGCAGTACGACAATGGAATCAGTGACCTAGGGAGGTTGTGGCCTCTCCCACAGTAGAGGCCTTCAAGAGGCAGCTGGACAACCATCTGTCAGGGATGCTTTAGGGTGGATTCCTGCATTGAGCAGGGGGTTGGACTCGATGGCCTTGTAGGCCCCTTCCAACTCTGCTATTCTATGATTCTATGAAAGAGGGTGAAGCCCTCCCTACGAGGGGCGGGTTGTTAGGAGCCAGGCAGAGCTGGGGTTGGTTCAGGGAGGTCATGGGGCCCTAAATTCAAAAAGGGGATAAAAAGGACATCCTGTTTGAGATGATCATCTTCTGTTCTGGTTTTGGTGGAAGAACACCCAAGTCAGCATGGAACGGCTGCTTGGAGTAAGCTAGCGTCTTTTGTTTATTTTAAGTGTCTGGATTTCCTGAGATAAGGCTAGCCGCTTTTTGTTGTGTGTTTGAAGGTTTTAGATGGAGCCCTGGCTCCTTGTACCTTATCCTTTTGTCGTCCTTCCTTTGATTCCCTTCCCTTCCCTTCCTCTTCTTTCCCCCTCCCCCATTTGCTGCTACCGCTGGCCCAAACCTTGCGTGTTAGTTTTAGCTGAATGGTATTCAACTTGTTTTGGCCCTTAGCTGAGTGTGTGTGTTTTTATTCCAGGAATCTCTGGCTCGTCCCAGTTGGGAAGAGGGCGAGGGGTGGCCGGAGGGAGACAGGACGTTTGGTCTGGGGGCCTACCTTGCAGGAAGGTTGGATTGACTCCATCCTTCGTCTACAATTGTCATCTCTTATTATTATTATTATTATTATTATTATTATTATTATTATTATTATTTATATAGCACCATCAATGTACATGGTGCTGTACAGATTACACAGTAAATAGCAAGACCCTGCCACATAGGCTTACAATCTAATAAAGTTGTAGTAAACAATAAGGAGGGAAAGAGAATGCAAACAGGCACAGGGTAGGGTGAAGCTAACAGTATAGAGTCAGAACAAACTCAATATTTAAAAGCTATAGGGAAAAGAAAAGTTTTTAGCTGAGTTTTAGCTTCTCAAGAGAGGCCATGGCAGCTGTCATCCTGCTGATAAACTTAGCAGGTGGCATCTGTCATTTCCCCCATGCAGAAGTCCCTTCAGTACAATGCTGTGTCAGTTTGTAGTATCATTTAAAGTTAAGTAAAATAAAAAGAAATGAAAGAAATCATAGAATCATAGAATAGCAGAGTTGGAAGGGGCCTACAAGGCCATCGAGTCCAACCCCCTGCTCAATGCAGGAATCCACCCTAAAGCATCCCTGACAGATGGTTGTCAAGATATTACCCCAAATATTCTGGGGTAATATCTTGGGGATGAGGGAATGGCCACGAAGAGGTGTTCTGCCACAGCTTTCTGGTCTCCCCCCTCCCCCCAACATACCAAATGTCCTCCCCCCCCCCCTTCCATTTGTTACATGCAGATGGGACGGCCTTTTGGCCAGCCATAAATGTCCTAGGTTAGATGGACCTTTCGTCTGACTCATCGTTTGTTCATCTTTGCCTTTCTCTGCAACTCATCCCCTGGCTGAACAGTTCCAGCAAGACTTCTAGAATGTGCTGTTTTGAAAGTCCTTTTGGGATGCCTTTGTCTTCCATGCACACAGACGCTGTTTGCCGGAGCACATAAAGATAAGGCAAACGCAGTTCCTGGGCTTTTGCCTGCAGCTGGAGAAACGAACTCAGCCGTGGCCAGCAAGGACTGGGGGCTGGTGTTTGTTATTTTGCATCTGACTCAAGCGTTAACCGCGTGGAAATGGGTGACCTGAATTAACCGCCCTCCAGCTGTGGCACCCTGGAGCTTGTCTTCACTTTCAGCAAAACTTGTCAGCGTCAAGAGAGACCAGAGCGACGCTGTCACTTAACACCCCTAATCTGTCATTTTGACGTGTCCGCAGAATTGCCTGCAGCCTCGTCAGTTTCATTGGTTGCCTTGGCGGTTACAGGGAGATCTTTCTCCCGATAGTTTTGAGCTGTCTTAGGGCAGGTTCAGAGCCTTCAAGAAGAGCCCACAATTATAATAATGCTTAGCGTGTGTGTGTGTGCGTGTGCGTGTGCGCGCTCGCGTGTGTGTGCCCAACATTTCCCAGTTTTATCATTCCACCCCAGAACTGGTGCCAGGGTGGGTGAGGAAGGGTTGTGGATTTTTTAAAGTATGCTGCTGCTAAATCTAGTGTTCTCGGTACCTAGAGTTCTCCTGCGTAGAGCGTACTGTGGTCAATGCAACCTCACAAACACCTGCTCACTGCAGGAAGCCAGATTCCGGCTGGATATCAGGAAAAACTTCCTGACTGTTAGAGCAGTACGACAATGGAACTACCTAGGGAGGTTGTGGGCTCTCCCACACTAGGCAGCTGGACAACCATCCGTCAGGGATGCTTTAGGGTGGATTCCTGCATTGAGCAGGGGGTTGGACTCGATGGCCTTGTAGGCCCCTTCCAACTCTGCTATTCTATGATTCTATGAAAGGGATGCTATTCCCTGAGCTTGCATCTCTGTTCACAGGTACACACTTAAAAAAAACCCTGCAGTCCTCCCCCTCAAAATGCATTCCCACACTTTAGCCCAGAGCTTTCCAAACTTTTCATGTTGATGACACACCCTTTAGACATGCATCATTTCGCGACACAGTAATTCAGTTTTACTAGCAAACTAGAGGTTAAACTAACCCCTTATAAGAGATACAGACACATACATAAATTGTAATAACGAAATGTATGGGGACACAACATATCTCATGAAAACCTTTCATTTATATTTTAAAAAATATATGATTTGCAAGATAATAATGTACATTTCCAAGACTTTTCACATTGGACCAATTTTGTCGAGCTGCAATCGAGTGGCGGTTGAGACAATGTTCTACCAAAAAAATGGAATTTCTCGAATGCGTCACTTCTGGTGCAGCCGCGTCACCGGAAGTGACGCAGAATCAGCTGTTTCGACCTGATTATGCATACTGCGCATGCGCAGTACTTGTATGATCCCTCGACCGTGGTGTGCATACATGGATACGACAGAAGGGGAATATACTAGTGCACCATACTGATCGGCACCTTTGCTGCGTAAAAATGCATGCAAGTTGGTATGGCTTATTTCACAGAGACTCAGAAGTTTCTCGTTACGTTCGCGTGACACACCTACACACTGCAGCTGACACACTAACGTGTCACAACACACAGTTTGAAAAGCTCTGCTTTAGCCTACAGGGGATAATGCACTTTTGGGGTGCACGCTTGGAAAAGTCTGCACTTTTCATGTGGGAAGGGGAAGGTGCTTGCGTTTGGGAGTGAGAACAAGGTGAGACAAGCATTGGGGTCAAAAGTGGAGAATCTTGACAAGGTTTTCCCATCCTTAGTCACTGCTGCAGGCCAATGCCATATTTCTCTGATTTTTCAAAAGCAAAATAGCCTTGTTATGTTAGACTGCAGAGAGGGGTTCTCTAGATAGATCTGGAGCGGATCTACACAGCGCACTGAAGGCTCTGGCATGTGCCTTCAGTGCGCCCCAAAAGCGACTGTGTAGATCCTGCCCTAAGAGGCGGAGGAAGAGGCAGAAGGGGAATCCAGCTGCGTCCTTGCCACCGCCGCCGCCGCCCACCTCCCCACCGGCCTCCTGCTGCCGGCGAAAGAGCCACTCGGCAGAAGAAGGCAGGGCGGAGAGCAGAAGAAGCTCTCCGACCCGGGTGGCTCTTTCGCCGGCAGCAGGAGGCTGGCGGGGAGGTGGGCGGCGGCGGCAGCTGCAAGGACACGGCCGGATTCCCCAGCCGCCGCCTCCTCCGCCTCTTCCTCCGCCTCTTAGGGCAGGATCTACACAGTCGCTTTCGGGGCGCACTGAAGGCGCATGCAAGTGCCTTCAGTGTGCTGTGTAGATCCGCCCCTTGAGTATTTTGGGCTGCATTAATAGAAGTATAGCTTCCAAATCACGTGAGGTCCTGGTTCCCCTCTATTCGGCCCTGGTTAGGCCTCGTCTTGAGTATTGCATCCAGTTCTGGGCTCCACACTTCAAGAAGGATGCAGACAAGCTGAAGGGGGTTCAGAGGAAGGCAATGAGGATGTTCAGGGGTCTGGAAACAAAGCCCTATGAGGACTGAAAGAACTGGGCATGTTTAGCCTGGAGAAGAGAAGATTGAGGGGAGACATGATGGCACTCTTCAAATACTTAAAAGGTTGTCACACAGAGGAGGGCCAGGATCTCTTCTCGATCCTCCCAGAGTGCAGGACATGGAATAATGGGCTCAAGTTAAAGGAAGCCAGATTCCAGCTGGCCATCAGGAAAAACTTCCTGACTGTTAGAGCAGTATGACAATGGAACTCTACTATTCTATGATTCTATGACTCTAGGAGTCACAGGACATACCGTTGCTTTTTAGATTTGAAGACAACTCCCCACAGTCTCAAGTTGGCCCTGGCAGGGAGTGTGTGTGAGAGAGACACCTCCCCCCTACAATATGCCTGCATGGCCACCTCTGAAGCTGAATTTCCTCTTATGAGGATCTAATCAGTTTGTGACTCAGAGGGTTGCCCCTTTTGCAGTTAAGGTGGCCAGTTTAAGGAAAATAGAAAAGGAACAAATGTGTTTTAAATGAGCCATGTAACAGCTTTTAAATCTTGTGGGGCCTCAATTGGAGCATGTACTTTTATCTTTTTAAATATTATATTGCCATAATTTTAGACTTTTTAGAAGTAATGTTTTAAGATTCATGTATTTATTGTTTGTTTTCAACACGTGTTTATTGTGTGTGAAATGGTCTGAAGACTTATTCAATAAACTTTTGATGATGATGATGATGATGATATTGATTGATTGATTGATTGATTGATTTAGAAGTACTTGCAGCAATGAATCCCTTAAACTATTCACACAATGCAATATTAAGTTAAGGAATTCACTGCCACCAGATAACCTAGATAGCTATAATGGGGAATTAGTTAAAATTAGAGAGGCTCGGAGTGTGGCAACAAGGGACAGGGCCTTTTCGGTGGTGTCTCCCAGACTACGGAACGATCTCCCTGACGAGGCTCGCCTGGCACCAACGCTGCTATATGGAATTAGTTAAAATCATGGAGGAAGACAAGTCTACGAAGGCCTATTAGTTATGAGGATCCCACGGGACCTCCACATTCAGAGACAGCAGTTAGTTACTGGGGAGGGTTTTGCCATCAAGCTGTGCTTGTAGGCTTCCATTAGACATTTGGTTGACTATGATGAGGAGTTTGAACTAGACGGCCTTCTGAACTGATCCAGAAGAGTTCCGCTTATATTCTTCCGTTTTCTTCTTCTGTTGCTCACTTGACTTTATTCTCCATCCTCTTTGTTCTTCTGTTTCTCTCTGACAAATCTGCAGTGTCACATCTGCTGCTGTTGGTGCCTAGACCAGCTCTGGCTCAATAAACTTCATCATCACCTGGACTGATAACGGGTCCAGGAGTTGAAAAATCCAGGCTCGCTGGCAGGTAAAATAGCTGCCAGGTGGCAACGGTCTCTGGAAACTTCCAGGGTAGGAATTTGACCACCAAATACCTGCTAATTCAACCAGGTGACAAACACTCTGTTTAAAAACTCAGCTGAGGGAAAGCTGTCATCTCTTGCAGTTGCACCAGGACACTGACAGCATGGAAAAGAGCTTCAATGAACCTCCACATCTAATTGATCTCCACCTCAAAGCAAAGATTTCTGTGGTTTTGACAAAAGCTAGTGCCGTGTGAGTTAATGGAGTACATATATGCACAAAGGCTGCAGGTGCTGGGAGACCTCCCATTGCACATTTTTTGGTCATAAAAGGCAGGCATCTGAGAAGCGGGCATTAAAATCCAAAGCGCATGAGGCGCATTGCTTGCCTTTGGAAGGTTTGCAGACAAAAATAACTCAGACCCAGTATGTGGGCTGCTTTGCACATCCCTGAAGGAAGAACAATGTCCCAGTAAATGCCTGCCTATGAAAAAGCAGAAGGTAAATGCTGTGTTGTAGCCTCTCCCATTCCAGCCATGACATCCCCTGAAAAAGTGGAGACATCTAGCATGGCCTGACTCAGTGATTTTCCATTTTGTTATAAGGAACCTTCTCCACATTTTCTGCCAAAACCACTATGTGTCTGCCCTATAAGAACTCCTGTATGCCATAGGGATTTCTGCAGTGCATGGTAGGATGCACTTTCATTGCTTGTGAGCCAGTGGACAGGGTTCTTGGGCTTCACTCTTATTATTTATTTGTTTGTTTGTTTGTTTGTTTATTTATTACACTTATATACCGCCCCCATAGCCAGTGCTCTCTGGGCGGTTTACAGAAATTCTAAAATTGAGATAAAAACAAGTATACAAAATTTAAAATTCTAAAACATAGAACATACACACATAAAGCATTAAAAACCATTAAAAAACTAAACATGTGGGTGATTAAGATGTGCCGCCATATGCCTGGGCAAAGAGGAACGTCTTAACCTGGCGCCGGAAAAATAGCAGCGTTGGTGCCAGGCGAGCCTCGTCAGGGAGATCGTTCCACAGTCTGGGGGCCACCACCGAAAAGGCCCTGTCCCTCGTTGCCACACTCCAAGCCTCTCTCGGAGTAGGCACCCAGAGGAGGACCTTAGATGTTGAACGTGGTGACCGGGTATATTCACGTCAGGAGAGGCGTTCCGTCAGGTATTGTGGTCCCAAGCCGTGTAAGGCTTTATAGGTCAAAACCAGCACCTTGAATTGGGCTCTGAAACATACAGGCAGCCAGTGCAAGCGGACCAGAGCAGGTGTTATATGGTCGAAACTTCTGGTTCCCGAAATCAATCTGGCCACTGCATTTTGCACGAGCTGCGGTTTCCGAACTGTCTTCAAAGGCAGCCCTACGTAGAGCGCATTGCAGTACTCGTATCCCACACAAAATGAAGCTGATCTCAGACACATATCCAACACATATTGTAGGGGCAGGCCTGCGCAGTTTGTGATCCATGAAGCGTAACACAGCCCACCAACCACAAATTGCAAGCCACCAAGGGCTCAATAAACATCCTAATTTTGTTTCCTACTTAGGAATGCAAAAACGAGGGGTTGTCAAGTATCTTACAGACCCCAATGTGTGGCTGGTTGGGGCATCTTTTGACTTGCTGGTCAGATAGTCTGCAGGCCCCATAGACGGGAATAGTCTTCCCACGGGCTTTCCATTTGTAAAAGGGCTCTGGGTGATGGTGGTTGTCGTCATCCAATACGGAGCCATTGGCCTGGACTCAAATCCCTACAGAAGACCTCACCGGAGCCCACTTGCTAGCTAATGGCACTGAGTTTTATTATTAATGTGCTGAAGCTTACAATTTGCCTACATCTGTAAATGTAATTATGTGTTTTGTGTCAAGCACTCTCTGGTTGCACATTGCAAGCAAATTGCATTTACAGGCCTGCCTGAACCCACAAACAACTCCTAAATCTCTCCAGTTGTTCAAGCCGTGGAGAAACTAAAAAGCCTCATTAACTAAGTGGTACATATCACCCTAGAGTTTTAACCCTGCTAATCAGTTCCTTTGGAATTTAGTCTGCAGTTAAAACTACCTGACTGTGTGAAACAGGCCTATGGCTCTGCACGGGCCCCATGGTAAATTTGGAAGTGCAGGCACTCATCGTGATACGCCCACCCATACCCATGCCCCAAGGAGAGTCCAGAAAACCAGGCAGCTGCGTTGATCCACCTCCACCAACTGGCTGTAGCAATGTCCACTTCCACCAACAGCAGGTCTTTCATGAAGTCAGTGTGGGTCTTAATGGCCCATGCAAGACAAAGCCACCACCCAAATACTTTGCATTACCACAAGGAACCATCTATAGTTGCTGAGTAGATCATAGAATCATAGAATAGCAGAGTTGGAAGGGGCCTACAAGGCCATCAAGTCCAACCCCCTGCTCAATGCAAGAATCCACCCTAAAGTATCCCTGACAGAAGGTTGTCCAGTTGCCTCTTGAAGGCCTCTAGGGTGGGAGAGCCCACCACCTCCCTAGGTAACTGGTTCCATTGTCATACTGCTCTAACAGTCAGGAAGTTTTTCCTGATGTCCAGCTGGAATCTGGCTTCCTTTAACTTGAGCCCGTTATTCCATGTCCTGCACTCTGGAAGGATCAAGAAGAGATCCTGGCCCTCCTCTGTGTGACAACCTTTCAAGTCTTTGAAGAGTGCTATTATGTCTCCCCTCAATCTTCTGATGCAGCGGCTGTCGGGATTGCAGCTAAGCTCAAAGGGGCAGGGAATTCTGAGGTTGGGGTGGCGACGATGGCCATGTTCTGGCTCTGAAGGTTCTGAAGGTCCCTGCTAATAAAAAAAAGTGCTGGTGCAGCGTCCCTGTGAAGCCTGATTCTATCACACCAGCCTGCCTTCTCCTAGGTCAGACTATTTGTCTATCTAGGCCAGTCCTGTGTACTATGACTATCCAGGGTGGCATGGTCCCAGGTGTCATGTCACCACTAAATCATCATCAGAGAAGGAGCCAGAACCTTCAGAGCCAGTTGGCCCCTCAGGAGACCCTGGCACTACTCAAGACGGTCAGGGATCCTCGGGGGTGATGCCTTCAAATCTGTAACCTGGAGAGGCAGAGAAATAAGCTTCAGAGACAGAGGAGGGGGGGCTATCCCCCAAGAATGCCAGCACCTTTTGATCCATGACAGGACAGTCGCCAGGGGAAGGAGTGCCCACGTAGTGCAGAGGACGACTCATGAGTTGTGCTGTCCTCAGGAGGAGGACAGCTGACAAGTGTTCAATATGATGCAGCTGAGCACTGGGTGGGGCTCAGTAGCTCTAGCTAGATCAGCTCTCCCTAGTGGCTTGACAGCTGCTTGGAATAAGAGCTCTTTTTCAGTGCTGTTTTTTTGCATCCTGTTTTCTTCTTGACCTTGCTAGGTGCTTGCACTTCTCTGCTACTGACCTCTGGATTTCTACCTGACTTTGCTTTTGGGCTCTGTTTTCACTTAATTGATCTCCTGACTTTTGGTCTTGGCTGTGCCTCAGAACTTGCTCTGGAAAAACCCCTATGTGCCTTGTAAAATAGTGCTTGACCATTTGCCTGCTAAATTGACTACTCTGTTATATGCATCCCTGTACAGTTACAAGACGGGGGATACTTGGCTCAGCAATACTACAAACGAGAAGGATCTTGGAATTGTTGTAGATTGCAAGCTGAATATGAGCCAACAGTGCGACATGGCTGCAAGAAAGGCAAATGCTATTTTGGACTGCATTAATAGAAGTATAGCTTCCAAATCGCGTGAGGTACTGGTTCCTCTCTATTTGGCCCTGGTTAGGCCTCATCTAGAGTATTGTGTCCAGTTCTGGGCTCCACAATTCAAGAAGGACACAGACAAGCTGGAGCGTGTTCAGAGGAGGGCAACCAGGATGATCAGGGGTCTGGAAACAAAGCCCTATGAAGAGAGACTGAAAGAACTGGGCAGGTTTAGCCTGGAGAAGAGAAGATTGAGGGGAGACAGGATAGCACTCTTCAAATACTTCAAAGGTTGTCACACAGAGGAGGGCCAGGATCTCTTCTCGATCCTCCCAGAGTGCAGGACACGGAATAATGGGCTCAAGTTACAGGGAGCCAGATCCCAGCTGGACATCAGGAAAAACTTCCTGACTGTTAGAGCAGTACGACAATGGAACCAGTGACCTAGGGAGGTTGTGGGCTCTCCCACACTAGAGGCCTTCAAGAGGCAGCTGGACAGCCATCTGTCAGGGATGCTTTAGGGTGGATTCCTGCACTGAGCAGGGGGTTGGACTCGATGGCCTTGTAGGCCCCTTCCAACTCTGCTATTCTATGATTCCATGATTCTATGATTTGTTTAGCAAAGAGCCAGGACTCTGTTTAGAGCAGGACACAGGGACTGAGTCACAGAAGGTGAACTTTGGCCCTTCCACCTACACACCTTGTGCTGTGCCACTGAGCTGTGGTCCCTGATTATTTTGCTGGTTCAGCTCAAGCACTACTCCAGGTGGCTCTCTGACTCTCCCAAGCATGGCATGAGAATGATGCCCTTCTGCTGTTTCCCCTAACCCACCCACACCATCTTGGATTTAGCAATATACCACCTCCACACAGGAAACTTCAATTGCCTGTTTTTGCCAACAGCCTTTGATAAACACCTTCTTCTCCACGAATTTGCCGAATGCTTTCTAAAAGCTGAGTGGGTCATTGCTACTTCGTGCGACTATGCCTTCTAAAAGTTAATGGAAGGTGCAGGTATAACAGAGTGATCACAATTAAGTGGAATATTGCTTCTGAACTAAGAACTGCCACAAATTCAAAAGCATCTAGCCAACCCTCTGACCTTACAAGCATAACATGTCATTTGTTTCCTTTGTGATATCTGTATGCTAATTTTCAAATCATGTTTATGGCATGCTCTCCCTAAAGAAGCTCTTCTGGGGCTAACATCTGTCATCTTTTCAATGACGAGCAAAGATGCACTTATTTTCCCAGGTATTTGGACATTAGCTATGGCCCAATTGTTCTGGGCTGGGGCGGGGTAAGTTCCTCACTTCCAGGGTCCCTTTCCCTCCTTCCCCCCCTTTGGTGTATTGTTTGTTTGGGGTTTTTTGTCAATTCATATGAAAATGACTCACTTCCCAGAGCTGTCCCCAAGCAAGAAACCTGACGCATTTCAGATGGACAGGTGCAGGAGCTATGGAATTACGATGCTCGGAAATCAGTTTCAGACTTTTTCATAGCGGAGCCTGGTGGTGCTGGAAGAATGGGCATCTCACAGCCCCATCCTTACCCTCCACCAGAGCACAGGTTTTGGACTCCCAGGCAAAACATGTCTGAGGATTGGAAGGTGGACACATTGATTCCTGCATTGAGCAGGGGTTTGGACTCGATGGCCTTGTAGGCCCCTTCCAACTCTGCTATTCTATGATTCCATGATTCTATGATCACCCAACCACAATCTTGTCTCTCTCATCCCCTCCCACTGCAGGCTTTAGAGGTAAAAAACAAGAAAGATGTCATTGTGTATTTATTTTGAGATAAATCCATGCAATGCAGGTATGTGTCCAAACATGCAAGTCACAGACAAAGCCTCATTCTGGATGGGATTCAGCCCTGTTGGCGTCACAGGGAACTCCATTTCAACTTGGGGCCTAATATACCTGGCGTGTCCCGTTAAAAAAGGATCAGGTAGCTAGCGATGGGGAAAGGCCACTCTCTTCCTGGAGCCCTGGAAAGCCACTCACAGAATGGACCATTCCAGGCTCAATGCGCAAGTACTATGACCATGTATAAGGCATCTTCCGCCATTCTACTATTTCATGGAGGACTCTGAGGCTAATGAGACACTGGGAGGGCCTTCAGGAATCCCTGATGCATTGCCAAGAGCCAAGGACTCAGCCTCTGAGAATGGCTCTCCCAAAGCCTCTCAGATCCCTCAGCCACAAGGCTGTGGAGATGACCCTGGGCCCTTTAAGGTTGTAGTCAAGACCCATTGGGAGGTGGAGCTTCTGAGGGACCTGAAATGACAGCCATGGGGATCTATCCCAGCCTAGCAGCTCCTGCCAAGTGCTGTCCATGCTGCTAGTACTCGCTGCTTCGCTCTAATCTTATTTACTGAGCATAATTGCAGCTGAATTGTGACCCTTGTCTTGCTGGTCTGAGAGTATTTCTTCCAGAGCCTCCTTGAGTGACCAATTGACTGGCCACTTCCCTCCAGGGCTCAACCCTAGCCAAGACCCACTAAGTAGTAATGGAGCAACCCTGGGAGCCCCCTGGGAGGTCTGTGTACACTTCTCTGAGCTTCTAATGGAATCATCTAAGACAGCAATGAATAAATGTCACAACACCGGCATCCCTACAACAGCTGTTTCAGCATCTCTCTATTTGAGCAAAGAAATTAAACTGTTGAAGCAATGTCTCAGCTGTGCTCTACCTTCTGCAAATATGTTTCAGAAGCAGAAAGGCTCCCATTTCTCCAACTCGTTTCTGATCCCAGCCCTGTGAAGATGCTCATCTTTGCTTCATGTACTGTATGACCCCAGCAGTGGCCACATCCTACTTGGGGGTTCTAATATGTACACCAGTAGCTGGGGAATAAGTTCAACTAGCTTAAGTTCAATAAGTTCAACTGGGGATAAGTTCAACTAGCCCCAGATGTGATGACGCAACTAGCTCAAAACCGAAAGGACGGCTAGCGGCCGACGGTGCTGGTGGTGAACGACGAATCTGATGTTCTAAAGATCAACACACCAAAGGAACCTGGAATTTAAGATCTATGAGCCAGGACAAATTGGATGTGGTTATTGGTGAGATGTAAAGATTAAATAGAACAAAATGAAGCCGGACATAGACTGATAGAATTCTGCCAGGACAACTCACTGTGCATAACAAACACTCTCTCCCAACAACCTAAAAGACGGCTTTATACATGGACTTCACCAGATGGTTGACACCGAAATCAGATTGACTACATCCTTTGCAGCCAAAGGTGGTGGCCCCATAGTAACCTATGGCTGCAAGAGCTGGACCATAAGGAAGGCTGAGCGAAGGAAGATAGATGCTTTTGAGCTGTGGTGTTGGAGGAAAATTCTGAGAGTGCCTTGGACTGCAAGAAGATCCAACCAGTCCCTACTCCAGGAAATAAAGCCAGACTGCTCACTTGAGGGAATGGTATTAAAGGCAAGACTGAAGTACTTTGGCCACATAATGAGAAGACAGGATACCCTGGAGAAGAGGCTGATGCTAGGGAAAGTGGAAGGCAAAAGGAAGAGGGGCCGACCAAGGGCAAGATGGATGGATGATATTCTAGAGGTGACGGACTCATAGAACCATAGAATCATAGAATAGCAGAGTTGGAAGGGGCCTACAATGCCATCGAGTCCAACCCCCTGCTCAGTGCAGGAATCCACCCTAAAGCATCCCTGACAGGTGGTTGTCCAGCTGCCTCAAGATGGCCTCTAGTATGGGAGAGCCCACAACCTCCCTAGGTAACTCGACCTTGGGGGAGCTAGGGGTGGCGACGGCCAACAGAAAGCTCTGGCGTGGGCTGGTCCATGAAGTCACGAAGAGTCGGAAGTGACTGAACGAATAAACAAAACAGCTGGGGAACATGGACTGGAGGGTGCTGTTGCACTCTTGTCTTGCTTATGGGCTTCTAACAGGCAGCTCGTTGGCCGCTGTATCAACAGACTGCTGGACTAGATGGACCCTTGGTCTGATCCTTGGCTGATAACAACAGAATGAAATTTAATAGGGATAAATGCCAAGTTCTACATTTAGGAAATAGAAACCAAAGGCACAGTTACAAGATGGGGGATTCTTGGCTCAGCAATACTACAAACGAGAAGGATCTTGGAATTGTTGTAGATCGCAAGCTGAATAGGAGCCAACAGTGCGATATGGCTGCAAGAAAGGCAAATGCTATTTTGGGCTGCATTCATAGAAGTAGAGCTTCCAAATCACGTGAGGTACTGGTTCCTCTCTATTTGGCCCTGGTTAGGCCTCATCTAGAGTATTGTGTCCAGTTCTGGGCTCCACAATTCAAGAAGGACGCAGACAAGCTGGAGTCTTTTCAGAGGAGGGCAACCAGGATGATCAGGGGTCTGGAAACAAAGCCCTCTGAAGAGAGACTGAAAGAACTGGGCGTGTTTAGCCTGGAGAAGAGAAGATTGAGGGGAGACATGAGAGCACTCCTCAAAGACTTAAAAGGTTGTCGCACAGAGGAGGGCCAGGATCTCTTCTCGATCCTCCCAGAGTGCAGGACACGGAATAACGGGCTCAAGTTACAGGAATCCAGATTCCAGCTGGACATCAGGAAAAACTTCCTGACTGTTAGAGCAGTACGACAATGGAATCAGTGACCTAGGGAGGTGGTGGGCTCTCCCACCCTAGAGGCCTTCAAGAGGCAGCTGGACAGCCATCTGCCAGGGATGCTTTAGGGTGGATTCCTGCATTGAGCAGGGGGTTGGACTCGATGGCCTTGTAGGCCCCTTCCAACTCTGCTATTCTATGATTCTATGATCCAGCATCAGGGCTCTTCTTGGGTTCTTATAGTGAAGGCCTGGCAGAATGAGATGGAAGAGAGTGCACAATTCAATCAGTCTGTGACCTCCAGCACTGACCTCCTTCAATATATCCAGGCCATATCCCAGTTTGCCCTCTCATGGGGGTTTAGTCGGGCAGCATGGCTCTTCTTATGTTTTGATCCAGCATTGATGCTCTTACGTTCTTATACTCTTAACAGGCTTCATCAGGCAGCAGCACTTTGCTCTGTCAAACTGGCTGAACATTCAGGAAATGAGAGCTGTCAGAAAGTGCAACTGAAGTCACGACTACTTCTCGTGCAAAGAAATCTGCTGAGCTTTCAAGGCAAACCTTGCTGGAGAGTCACGTTGCACTAATGGGCTCAATTAGAGAACAATTCTGAGGAGAATAAACATTAGATGCAAAATAAAATGAGTTTATGATGATTTCACTGTGGCTGCAAAGCAACAGGCCTGCTGTTGGGGGATTCAGCTCAGGGCCTTTGGGAATCTGAATGGCAGAATGGATTTGCCTTGCCCAGTTCAGAGAGGGTTGAGCCGTGCCAAATTCCATGGACAGTGGCCAGTCAAGAGAACTTTCCTAGATATGGAAAAGCAGCCCATTCATTTACACAGGTATATGAAATCTCCTGAAAGCAGAAATTTGTTTCAATTATGGATGGGTGAGAAATTCATTTATATCACATTTTAATGTGAATCATAGAATAGCAGAGTTGGAAGGGGCCTACAAGGCCATCGAGTCCAACCCCCTGCTCAATGCAGGAATCCACCCTAGAGCATCCCTGACAGATGGTTGTCCAGCTGCCTCTTGAAGGCCTCTAGTGTAGAAGAGACCACAACCTCCCTAGGTCACTGGTTCCATTGTCGCACTGCTCTAACAGTCAGGAAGTTTTTCCTGATGTCCAGCTGGAATCTGGCTTCCTTTAACTTGAGCCCATTATTCCGTGTCCTGCACTCTGGGAGGATCGAGAAGAGATCCTGGCCCTCCTCTGTGGGGCAACCTTTGAAGTATTTGAAGAGTGCTATCATGTCTCCCCTCCATCTTCTCTTCTCCAGGCTAAACAGGCCCAGTTCTTTCAGTCTCTCTTCATAGGGCTTTGTTTCCACACCCCTGATCATCCTGGTTGCCCTCCTCTGAACACAATTCTCACTTAATTGAAACTCTGTTATCCTTCAAAATTTTCAGCTCGCCAAATTTTGCAATGGAGTTCTCCAATCAAAAAAAGGCATGCCAAACTGTAAGTATCAGGGGCACGTAAACACAAAAATGCACGTACCAGTGAAAATAATGTTCAAAAATGCATTTTATTAGGAAAATGGCTTGCAAAAATATGTACGTTAGAAAAACGGCTGGCAAAACAGTGTCTATTGAGCAAAACTGCAGTTTTAATGCATGTATTAGGAGTAATTCACACCAAAATGAATCTACATTTTCATGCAAACTTTAAAACAATTCTCAAAATTCAAGACAAACCAAATTTAAAATAGGAAAAATAAGAAACTGAGAGAATGGTCAGATTCATCCACGCCTATTTGCACTGCTGCTGGGATTTCCAAAAGTTTAGGGCTGTGGACTAGAATGCTCTCAGCCCCTCCCCATTTCAGCTGCCATGGAGAGACCTGTGCCAGCAGGCTCACAAATTAATTCATTGGAGAGAAGGTAAGGGAGGGAGGCATTCATGTGGGCAGGAAGAAGACTGAGGAGACCATTCTACAAAGAATCCCCCAGTCCCCACAACCTCCTCCCCTCCCCAATGCTTCAGCTAGATGGGTGAAAAAGCCTGTCTAGCTGAAATGCAGAGCAGGAGGAGCGTGAGGGCAAAGACCACCTCTCCCACTCTGCATTGAAGGTCTGTAGGGTCACCCCACCCCCATAGGATTGTACCCTTAGAGTCTTTCTTTTCTCCAAGGGCAGTTTACCCAAGAAGGCTGTAGATCACAAGCTGAATATGAGCCAACAGTGCGATATGGCTGCAAGAAAGGCAAATGCTATTTGGGGCTGCATTAATAGAAATATAGCTTCCAAATTGCGTGAGGTACTGGTTTCTCTCTATTCGGCCCTGATTAGGCCTCATCTAGAGTATTGCGTCCAGTTCTGGGCATCACAATTCAAGAAGGACACAGACAAGCTGGAGCGTGTTCAGAGGAGGGCAACCAGGATGATCGGGTCTGGAAACAAAGCCCTACGAAGAGAGACTGAAAGAACTGAGCATGTTTAGCCTGGAGAAGAGAAGACTGAGGGGAGACATGATAGCACTCTCCAAATACTTAAAAGGTTGTCACACAGAGGAGGGCCAGGATCTCTTCTTGATTATCCCTGAGTGCAGGACACAGAATAACGGGCTGAAGTTACAGGAAGTCAGATTCCGGCAAGACATCAGGAAAAACTTCCTGACTGTTAGAGCAGTACGACAATGGAACCAATTACCCAGGAAGGTTGTGGGCTCTCCCACACTAGAGGCCTTCAAGAGGCAGCTGGACAACCATCTGTCAGGGATGCTTTAAGGGGGATTCCTGCATTGAGCAGGGGGTTGGACTCGATGGCCTTATAGGCACCTTCCAACTCTACGATGCTATGATTCTATGACTTATCCCAATGCTGGAGGAGGGCCGGAAGGATGTAATGGCCGGACTGTCTTTTCATACCAAATTAAGGCTACAATCCTATGTACAAACTTACTTCTGAACAGATGTGCATAAACTGCACTCTAAGGCTGCTTCTGATATTCCCCCACCTTTTTAAAGTTCCTGTCACCTGGCCATGTCTCTAATGGAGAACAGATGCATTTGGAACCTTCATTTCTTTCATTTTTCATTTCTGAAGTTTCGAGAGTGCTCCAAACAGGCCCGCTGCCGCCGTTTCTGTTCCTTCATTCATTCATAACTTCACCTTCACTTCTGTAGAAAGTTTTCACATTTACACTGCAAAAAAAAAAGCCACACGCACAAATTCTATTATTATAAATACGGTCATATAAAGGTTCTTTCTTACCAGTGTACAGGCACATATATGTGCATCTGTATAATAACACACAATAGGAACCTTGGTGCAGCCATATGTATGATAAATTCAAGGTTGGTGCTACTTCTTTTGTGTCTTGAGATATTTCTCTTGTCCATAATTTAGCTCAGTTCAAATCTTTTCCCAACCCTAAACGTCCAAGTTGATCTGGAGTGAATCACTCCCTTCTGCCTCAGTTTCCTGTCAGGACCATGGCAATGTTAACTACCAGCCTGTCGGGCATATTGTGAAAATGAATATAATGATGGCTGTGGAGCTCTTATGGAAATAATCAAAAGAACTTCTGGTACATCTCTCTTAGCTTTGCATCATGATTTTTAATCAATGGAATCACCCAGTTGTAATTAACTTGGCAACGCCAGCCTCGTCAACTGACCTTTCTGTTTGATGGAACAATTATAATTACATTGTCACTTCAGTCTGGTTTAACAAACAACCAGAAAATGTTCTTTAATAAGCTGCAATGTCGAGAAGGCAGTTTATGGCGGTTTAAAAGAATGCTTAATCTGAGTTAATTAATACAGTCTAATCTACCAGAACTAATGAAAACTTTCAATGAAACTGGTAGATTGTGGCCACAGTACTCAGCCACATGGCAATGTTTCGAGTTGCAAATCTGTCAAAACATACATGACAAAGACGGGAAAGGTAGCGATGATTTTGACTAGATCTGGAGAAGAGGAGATTGTGGGGAGACAGGATAGCACTCTTCAAATACTTGAAAGGTTGTCACACAGAGGAGGGCCAGGATTTCTTCTCAATCCTCCCAGAGTGCAGGACACGGAATAACGGGCTCAAGTTACAGGAAGCCAGATTCCGGCTGGACATCAGGAAAAACTTCCTGACTGTTAGAGCAGTACAACAATGGAACCAGTCACCTAGAGAGGTTGTGGGCTCTCCCACACTAGAGGCCTTCAAGAGGCAGCTGGAAAACCATCTTTCAAGTATGCTCTAGGGCGGATTCCTGCATTGAGCAGGGGTTTGGACTCGATGGTCTTGTAGGCGCATTCCAACTCTGCTATTCTATGATTCTTTGATTCTCAATCATCCCAGAGTGCAGGACACAGAATAATGGGCCCAAGTTACAAGAAGCCAGATTCCAGCTGGACATCAGGAAAAACGTCCTGACTGTTAGAGCAGTACGACAATGGAACCAGTTCCCTAGGGAGGTTGTGTGCTCTCCCACATGAGAGGCCTTCAAGAGGCAGCTGGACAACCATCTTTCAAGTATGGTTTTGGGTGGTTTTCTGCATTGAGCAAGGGGTTGGAATCGCTGGCCTTATAGGCCCCTTCCAACTCTACTATTCTATGATTCTATGATCATTCTAAAAGTTACACTATGGTGGCTAATTTTTCAATTTTGTAATTTATTACATTTTTATACCGCCCAATAGCTGAAGCTCTCTAAGCAAATGGGCAGAGTTTGGAGAACTGGCGAAGCTCAATACCATCAAAGGTTTGATTTTCACCTTGAAACTCAGTTCACCTGATTTCCATTCCTGATTGCAAGCTTCTTAGTGTCATACAGGAAAAATGAGCATTTAGGTCCATATTTTTTTAAGTGCACACCCACCTGTACACTTGAATGCAAGCTCAGGAATATCCGAGCAGAATTTGCCACCTGCCCCCCCCCCCCCAGGAGACATTATAGCACTCTTCAAATACTTGAAAGGTTGTCACACAGAGGAGGGCCAGGATCTCTTCTCGGTCCTCCCAGAGTGCAGGACACGGAATAATGGGCTCAAGTTAAAGGAAGCCAGATTCCAGCTGGACATCAGGAAAAACCTCCTGACTGTTAGAGCAGTATGGCAATGGAACCAGTGACCTAGGGAGGTGGTGGGCTCTCCCACACTAGAGGTATTCAAGAGGCAGCTGGACAACCATCTGTCAGGGATGCTTTAGGGTGGATTCCTGCATTGAGCAGGGGGTTGGACTCGATAGCCTTGTAGGCCCCTTCCAACTCTGCTATTCTATGATTCTATGATTTGCATTGGGAGTTGCATCCTTAAAGTTTACTGAAATAAGCTGACCCCCTGTGATTCTCTTCATTGCAAGTTTTTCCTCTCCGTTTCCTTTGCTCATTGTGCTTATTATATCTTTAAAAGGTATTTTTAAATTAATTTACAGTGCCTTGCAAACATTAGCAAAAACGTGTGTTTTTTTAAAAAAAATTAAGATGGTTGCATTGAGCTCCTCTTTGTGAAGGAAGCATGCTCATTCTTCCTTGAAGGAAGTCGATTATAAAAACCATAACCCATAAAGCAATTGCTAACTTGCCTTTTTATGCTCTTTAAGTCCATCCGTGTGTTAATGTGATGGAATTCAGGGCTTAATTTTTTAATAAATATGCATGGGAAATTCAAAACACCTAAGCGAATGGGCGTATTTAGTGTGTGCTACCCGGAGTAAAGGATGAGAATGTCAAAGGAGTTATTCACCCTTGGCAACAAATACAAGAGGTGTGAAAGAAACACATTGCCCAAAAAACTGATGCCTTGAAAGAGTGATCACAGGACCTTGGCAGATCACAGCATTGTATTATATATAATTACTCTAATGGGAATGGAAGTCCCTAAAAGAGTTCCATTAAAGCAGGAATAAACTCTGTTCATTCAAAAAGGAATAAAAAGGCATGAATTCTACATCTTCCCAAATCCTAGGGGTTGGGTCCATGATCTGCCTTCTGTAGATGGAAGAGTTCTGCTCATGGAAGGTGCTTCTGCCCAATTGGGGGGGGGGTCATTCTTTCCCCCATACCACAGTTCACTCCATTCATCTGGATCCCCCAACCTTCTGTGTAAGATTTCCAGGGGACTGGAGGGCCAGCAACTGAAAGGACTGGGCATGTTTAGCCTTGAGGAGAGAAGACAGAGAGGAAACATGATAGCACTCTTCAAGGACTTGAAATGTCACACAGAAGAGGGCCAGAATTTCTTCTCAATCATCCCAGAGTGCAAGACATGGAAGAATGGGCTCAAGTTACAGGAAACCAGGTTCTGGCTGGACAGCAGGAAAAAATTCCTGACTGTTAGAGCAGTATGACAATGGAACCAATGATCTAGGGAGGTTGTGGGCTCTCCCACGCTAGAGGCATTCAAGAGGCGACTGGACAACCACCTGTCGGGGATGCTTTGAGGTGGATTCCTGCATTGAGCAGGGGGTTGGACTTATGGGCCCCGTTCCAACTCTACTATTCTTCTATTCTATGACTTCTAGGCACATGCCATCCAAGGCTGCAAACCTGAGGGGAGGCCAAACACCATCTATGAGTAAACCTTAAGCTGCCAAGGACAAATGGCTTAACAGCTTCAAGGGATTCCACTTCAAGTCAGTAGAAGCTGGGTGTATCCAGTCTTCCATCATGGGCACTAGACAAAGAAGACATGTTTGACATGGCTGCTACTGATCGAACAAACAGAAGCTGACATTGGGAGCCACTTTCGCAGACGTTCTGCAACTGCATTCCATAGCCAATCAATATCATAACTTCTACTTCAAGCTTCTATTCACTCTTTAATAGAGCTGTCAGAGTTACATGTTTGCCGAAGCCATTTCCACAGAAAGTTGTCTTCTGACAGATTTTTGATAAAGGCCATTTTTCTTTTATTTGAATCTTGCGGTCACTGAGGAAAGGAAGCCAAATTGATTTGCACAAAGGGTTGATAAAGATTGCAATTCTCACTCTTCAAATAAGCAGACAAGGTCTTAACAAAAAGAAGAAATGTATCAACATAAATGAAGACATGGCAAGAGAGAGGGTTGGCGCTGAATAGAAATGCGGTCCTCTGTTGAAAGTCCTCCGTGGATTTAGGATTATACTGTTTCCCTGAACCAAAGGCACACAGGGTTCAATTGAACACAGCCACAACGTTTAATGTGGGGTTAATGTCTCAATCGCACATATAATATTCCATGTTTTACATGTGTAATGGTTCAAAGGAGTCTGTATGTTCACTCATACAAGGGACTAAGGGCATGTCTACACCAAGCCCTATCATAGAATCATAGAATAGCAGAGTTGGAAGGGGCCTACAAGGCCATCGAGTCCAACCCCCTGCTCAATGCAGGAATCCACCCTAAAGCATCCCTGACAGAGGGTTGTCCAGCTGCCTCTTGAAGGCCTCGAGGGTGGGAGAGCCCACAACCTCCCTAGGTCACTGGTTCCATTGCCGTACTGCTCTAACAGTCAGGAAGTTTTTCCTGATGTCCAGCTGGAATCTGGCTTCCTTTAACTTGAGCCCGTTATTCCATGTCCTGCACTCTGGGAGGATCGAGAAGAGATCCTGGCCCTCCTCTGTGTGACAACCTTTTAAGTATTTGAAGAGTGCTATCTTGTCTCCCCTCAATCTTCTCTTCTCCAGGCTAAACAGGCCCAGTTCTTTCAGTCTCTCTTCATAGGGCTTTGTTTCCAGACCCCTGATCATCCTGGTTGCCCTCCTCTGAACACGCTCCAGCTTGTCTGCATCCTTCTTGAATTGTGGAGCCCAGAAGTGGACGCAATACTCTAGATGAGGCCTAACCAGGGCCGAATAGAGAGGAACCAGTACCTCACGTGATTTGGAAGCTATACTTCTATTAATGCAGCCCAAAATAGCATTGGCCTTTCTTGCAGCCATATCGCACTGTTGGCTCATATTCAGCTTGCGATCTACAACAATTCCAAGGAAGTCCCTGGATCATCCTTGTGTGTCTAAATGATGCACACGGGATTTGGAGGCAACCTGGGATGACCATTTCATTTCACAATGAAAGTGAAATGAAAGCAGTATATAAGACGCAGGAGCCACACAACTGCTTTATAGTGGAACTGAAGTGCACTGACAACTGTTGGGGCCCATCAACGCAGACCACATACCGCTTTCGTAATGCTATATCCTGCTTGGTGTAGATCTGGCCCAAGTCTTTTTAAAAGTACAGTTTGGGGGGAAAGCCCCGGGGCCTACAAGGCCATCGAGTCCAACCCCCTGCTCAATGCAGGAATCCACCCTAAAGCATCCCTGACAGAGGGTTGTCCAGCTGCCTCTTGAAGGCCTCGAGTGTGGGATCCATAAACATGGGATCCATAAAAACGGTGTCTATGCGGAGAAGTTGTACCGAGACAGTAAAGTGCTGCATTTACACAGCAATCCTACACACAGATCTACCAGCTGGGAAGAGCTACTGTATGTGGTTCAGCAGAAGCCCTGCTATGCTGGGGGACAATTGGCCTTCTGGGTTACACACAGTACTGTCTGTGCCTTTGCCCCCAAAACTCAAAATGGGGGCCAAGTGCTTTCTCTCCACGGACATGGCGCAAGGAGGCCACTTTACAGATGAGCCATGTCCATGGAGAGAAAGCACCTGGCCCCCATTTTGAGTTTTGGGGGCCCTTCTGCCATTTTGAAACTCATTCACATTATAATTAGTTTCTCTCTCTCTCTCTCTCTCTCTCTCTCTCCCAGATTTCAGGCCATCTGAACAAAAAGATTGAATTGGCACCGTCATGCATGAAATTATTTCTTTTCAGCTGCAGAATGTTTCCAGTTGACATCAAGAGGAGATATTATTTGTGTATTGCCAGCAAATGGTGTGAAATTAAAGTCCTTCAACTCCAACAGGTTCTAAAGCCTGTGGTCACATCAGACATCAGGACAGCCGCTGATGGCAAACTCATTTTGCCACAAGCGTCGGCATTTCTAGCTGAACATAAAGCGTGGGCTAAAAGGTCAATGAAACGCAGAGCTCCGGGTGGGAAATTTCCCCTTTGACCACAGGATGATGGCCATAGTGGCTCACATTCAGTGTGAACGTCAGCCATCAGACCCAGTGTGAAGGCTTTTTTTTAATTGTGTTTGTTGAACAGACCTTTAGCCAACTTTTTTATATAAAAAAAATAGCCCAGTTTTCTAAATAAAAAAATAAAAAAGCTTGGAAGAAAACTAAGAATTATACAATTAAAACAATGCAGCTAAAATGCCAACAATAAAACCATGGGGCACTTATCCAGTGTGACAGTAGTGCTAATGGAAATTAGATTGCCCTAAGGGAAGTGGAAGGAATCCATCTGGGGGAGAGGGGTCAAGCTTTGCGAACTTTTGTTAGCTTGACCCACTGGACTCTGTTCTGACTTCCGCCAGTTGCCCAACTTAGCCCACAGTAGGTTGGGCCCAACTGGCAAATATTCCATCTTTTTTAAATAAATAAATAAATAAATAAATAAATAAATAAAATGTATAATTAGACATTTGCACAAATTGCAGACATATTAATTTCAGCTGCAGATTCTGCAAATTGCGGCCAAAATCGGCACAGATTATGCAAATTGCACCTACAATTTGTGCAAATGTGTATTTATGCAAATAAAAACAACCCAACAAAGTTTGGCAGATTTCCAGGGAAACCCACGGCTCAGCTCAAAAATGCAAGCCAAGTCGGGGGTGCCGCAGAAATCTGGCCAGAATCCAAAGCAACAGACGTCCCTACTTGCACTAGTGTAAATAATGACACTGCATAATGGCAACGCTGCTTGCTGGGGTGATGGGTTTCCCCCAGAAAACCTGTCACACCAGGAAGTGCTTTTGGCATGGCGCTAGAGAACATTTACCCCACTGCAACATAATTTACATTAGCTGTAGCGATGCATTGCATATTGCCCATAGAAAAGACAGTAAAGCAGCAGTTAAAATTAGGGGTTTGCGTTGATTCGGGAATGAATCCCGAATCTGAATCAAATCAGGGTGATTCAGACCTCCCTAAAACAGATCTGAATCGAATCAGGGGAGGTCCGAATTGACCTGAAGTGAATCAACTTGGTCCAAATCGATCCGGACTGATTCGACAATTCGGCCACCAAATCAGCTCACTTCCTAGGCAAATAGAAAGCTCTTAGCTTAATCAAACTTTGGACTGTCTGCATTCAAAGCATGGGCCATTTCACTGGGCTACAGGCCCTCTCTGAAGAAGGGCCACTGCTGTAGACCTTTACTGGGCAGGAAGGGATGTGGGATGATTCCATCTGGGGGGGGGGGTGAAATCTGCCCAGCCTCCGACAGCATGTTCATGTGAAAGCTGGTGTCCTTTGATTACTGACAGCCCAAGCTTCACAGGGCTTCAAAGGTTAAAATTACCATGTTGAATTATGCCCTTAACCATACCTGGAGGAGAAATCCAGCCCTCTGGGTTCCCCCATATGGCCACACCCCTATTCCCCAGGCCCACCCCCTTCCCCCTTAACACTCAGCCTTTGGGCATTTCCTGACTTCTCTGCAGTTTTTCCTCCACTGCAAAAGGTTGAAATGCCTCTAGCAAGGCTTAGTTGCCGGCCGCAAGAGCTTTAAGCTAAACTATACTGGCATTTCTACCCCATTTTCCCACCCCTGGAATGCAGCCCCCCCCCCCCCCCGGACATCTCCGAAATGGAATTCAGCCTCTGGGCTGGAAGAGGTTCTGCTCCCGTGCCTTAAACAAAGAGGCAGCTCCTAGAACTGCTTTAAAGCCGCTGAGATGTGTTCCAATTGACCAGTCTTAGCAGCACACAAAGTTAGGTTTGGTTTGATTTGGTTTGGTTTAACACCAATTGCAGTTTCTGCAAAATGAACAAATGCTGGAATCTGGATGTTACCAGGACATAGGTCGCAATGGCTAAGATAAATTCCTGGAAGCAAAGGCTATCAGTGGCTACTAGCCCTGATGGCTGTGTGCTACCTCCAGTATTCAAGGCAGTAAGCCTGTGTGCACCAGTTGCTGGGGAACATGGGTGGGAGGGTGCTGTTGCACCAGGTCCTGCTTGTTCATCCCTGGCCGATGGCTGGTTGGCCACTGTGTGAACAGAGTGCTGGACTAGATGGACCCTTGGTCTGATCCAGCATCAGGGCTCTTCTGATGTTCTTACATCTCTCTCTAGAAAGGTTTGACACCTGCCTGAGGTTTTCAGGAATGACTGGGCTAAAAGACAAAAGGAATGGCTGGTTAGCAGTAATGGCATGGTGGGCTTGTGCAGCTCTTTGGACCAGGGATGCAGACTGGCCTGGGTCTTCTATTAGAAAGCAAGCATCCTGGCTGGCTGGCTGGCTGGCTGGCTGGCTGGCTGGCTGACGTAGCTCACTCCAATTCATGTTTTGGCCAGCCCGTAGGTGAACACATAGCCGTCCAGCAAGTGCCTGCAAAAGAGTAAAGCTGAATTCCCTTGCATGATTTCTGGACAGTATCAGGCTTTGGTCTTTTGACAGGCAACAGTTCTTCAGATTTTTTTTTTTTAAAAAAAAACCCACACAATTCTCAGAGCTAATTTGGAGCAACGGATTCATAAATTACACTGATTGATTCCACAAAATGATCCTATTCAAAAGAGAAAAGATGAAGCCATCCGCCCGTGCCGGCATCAAACGAACCCATGTTGCTGTAGGCACTCTGTATCCTGGGGAGATCTATGAGGTGTGGAATAGACAGCCAGGTAAGAAGGGGGCGGCCGTCCCACTGAGCACCTCAAACCAAGACAGGTGAAATCTGCACTGAAAGAGCCTCCAGAAAGAAGGTTTTAATGTACAGACCATCGCCATGGCAACCAGCATCCCATTAGACCTGCTGGATGGCCATAAATATCAAAGCGAGCCGGGAAACTAATGTCACTATTTGTTTAATTATCCGGTGCCTTCCTTTCCCTTTTCTTCTTTACCGATGGGAATTTTGAGCTCGCCTCTTTCCCAGACTTTTGGGTGGGTAATTCCCTGCTTCAAATCTGGCCTACGCCATGCTACTCACAGGGTGGCCTTAGGAAAGCCTCGACTTCCAACCTGCCATGCGGTATAATAAAAGACAGCTCACTGACAAGGCCCTGGATAGGTTTGCAACCAGATGGCGTAAAGGAAGCAGTTTGAACACTGAAAAGTGATATACAAACGCACAGGCGGTTTCAACCCGTTTTGTGACAGCTGCCCTATTTTGCTTCCTGGGCCCAATTCAATGCAATGGTGTGTGTTTTTACCTTTAAGGCATTGCATGGCCTTGGTCCGTGTACCTTAAGGACTATCTGAGCCCCTGGCAAAGGAAATTAGGTGTGTGGCTACCAGGAGCAGGGCCTTCTCTGCTGTGGCACCCCGGCTGTGGAATAACCTCCCTAGAGAGGTTCGCCTGAGTTGTACTCTATTCAACACCAGGTGAAGATCTTTACATTTTATTTATTTATTATTGCATTTATATCCCGCCCTTTTTCCTCCAAGGAACCCAAGACAGCATACATAATCCTCCTCCTCTCCATTTTATCCTCACAACAACAACCCTGTGAGGTATCGTTAACCAAGTTCATTAAGTAAACCTCAATTCTATTTGGAGGAGGAGGAGGAGGTGGGGAGAGAGGGAAAGTTGGGGAGAGACATCTCTGTATTCACTTTCTTCGCAGTCTTTGAAATAGAATGTATCTAGCCCTTCTTCTTGTGTGACATCTGTAGCGTTCATTTCATTAATCTGTTTTGTTTTAGCATACTTTTCTTGGTTATTCATAAAAGGCTCACAGCTGGCTCTACAGGCCTCTTCCCGAGTCATTGGTCAAGTTGGTGTGATGTCACAGAATGCTCAACCACTGTTGAAAGGAGGAGATCAGTCCCAGAATGTTTGAAAATCATCCTGTAATGGCTGCAGGGAAAAACATTGACCTCACCCATGGCATGGGTAGAGGGAGACCAGGGAGACCAGTCAGCTGAGCACTAAGAAGCACACTGGGGCAGGCTAAGGACAGAGGGGATTATCTCACGGGGAATTGGGAAATCAAAGATAGCGGGGACTCAGGAGCCGAGGAGAAAGAAGGGCCTGTGAACTTCTGGAGAGGAGCTTGTGTTACTTCCAGCAGCTCATTTTTTGACTAACATATGTTGCTTATCTCAGCTGTCCATCAAAGTGCTCCAGAAACTTCAAGGAAGGACGTTGCCTTCCTTGTTTCTCCACTTTGGGCACTCCTAATGGGCATTGGGGATAAAAGTCAAACACATAAAGTCTTGAGAGACAACAGCCTGGAAGATCATAGAATCATAGAATAGCAGAGTTGGAAGGGGCCTACAAGGCCATCGAGTCCAACCCCCTGCTCAATGCAGGAATCCACCCTAAAGCATTCCTGACGGATGGTTGTCCAGCTGCCTCTTGAAGGCCTCTAGTGTGGGAGAGCCCATGACCTCCCTAGGTAACTGGTTCCATTGTTGTACTGCTCTAACAGTCAGGAAGTCTTTCCTGATGTCCAGCTGGAATCTGGCTTCCTTTAACGTGAGCCCGTTATTCCGTGTCCTGCACTCTGGGAGGATCGAGAAGAGATCCTGGCCCTCCTCTGTGTGACAACCTTTGAAGTATTTGAAGAGTGCTATCCTGTCTCCCCTCCATCTTCTCTTCTCCAGGCTAAACATGCCCAGTTCTTTCCGTCTCTCTTCATAGGGCTTTGTTTCCAGACCCCTGATCATCCTGGTTGCCCTCCTCTGAACACGCTCCAGCTTGTCTGTGTCCTTCTTGAATTGTGGAGCCCAGAACTGAACGCAACCTGTCAGTTATAAAATGTCACCCCATTGAAACGCCAGCGTGTTTGTCTGCAGAAAGCAGCACAGCGCACAGTACTGTCGGCTGTTGTTGTTGTTTTAAGAAAGCCAATGGTCAGGTGGCTTTTCTTTCCCCATCTCTGTGCCTCTCTGCTTCAGAAAGGCAGCACAGGAACCCCTCCCTGCCACAGATCACAAAGAAACGCCCAACTTCATGGGCCTCAGAGCACTCAGGCACCAAGCAGCCTCCTTCCTCTGCTCGAAAGAGTACAGACATCGCCAAAAGCTTGCCAGCTTGACTTCCTGAATCCTCCGGGGCTTCCAACTCAGACAGCACGCAAAAGCCCTGTCCACACCATGCTCTACATCAGCCAGGATCCCTTGAGAAAGTCACTCTGACGAAGGAACGGCCATGGGCCCAGGGCAGCTTCCCTCGAAGACTGGAGGCACAGATGTTCCTGACAGACTCTGCTTATGTCTTGAGGTTTCTTTCCTGTCTTAGAAGGAGCTCAAGGGAGGTTCCAAAGTGTAGCGTTCTCCCCTTGTTACCCTCACTGCAACACCCCAGTGGAGGAGGGACATCATGCTGAAGAAACGCAGCTGGTGGACATGGGAAATGGCTCCAGGAACTACCACGGCCTACGACCCTGAAGCCTCATTATCAGAGGATGAGACTCCTGAGCTAAAAGATCTGAATGGGGGATCAGTTCTAGAAGGACCATGAGGTTTTCACCTCCTTGGGGCCTAGCTCTCCAGGAAGATCCCAGGGACTATCTCCCCTGTATCCAAAGGTGCTTCCATTGCCATCCTTGGACTCCAGTCATGAAGATACCACCACACTGCAGCCAAGGTGTCATCACAGCTCAAACCTGTCATGCTGCATCTGCTCTGGGTAATGGCTCAGGTGAGGAGGTGCAGTATGGGTCAGGCAACTGGAGAAGAAGCCATTTTAGTTCCACGCCCAGCATTGCAAGTACCAGACCAGGACTTGGATTTGATTTCAGGGCCATAGAGAGCAGCCCTACTCTACTACCGTTAAGTTACCCCAGCACTGACTGGGAGCAACTGGCAGGTATTTACAGCCAAGCCCTGAGGGTGTTTCTGGAAGCCTCACCCCTGCAGTTGCTGGATCTGGCTGTTAAAAGCCCAGCATCCTTTTCCTGTAAATGTTGCCAACACCTGGAGGGTGAAGGTTGGAGGAGTGAGGAACCAGTTGGGTCTCCCTGTTCATTTGAAGACTCTTGCATCTCTGAGATCTGAGGCAGTGGGCCCTAGTTCAGAAGAATCTGGGACTGATTATGGCACCTCCTCAGAATCACTATTGCTGGAAGCTTCTGTTTCCATGTGCTCCCAGTCCTGAGCCATGACACTGAAACTATCTAGGTACCTTTAAGGGAGAAGATCTTAGTCAATAGGGAATGGAGGCTATCCAGCCTAAAGGAAGCTAAAACCATACTTAAGGTTCAGTCATAACCTGCTGCTTGTTGGAGTAACATACAGGCAAGCTTCTCTGGCTTCCAACCCCAGAATCACTTGGAGATCTCCGTGATGCTGTTGTACTCCTGCTTGATTGGAAACCCCTAAGCCTGTCTTTCCCCAAGTCTTCAGTGTGACCTGGACTTCACAATGCCCAATGATGCCAGCCCTTCCCTGCAATAACAGGGTTCCCTGGCTGAAACAGAACAGTAACCAACAGACACCAAGGTTCTGTTGGCATTCTCTGTTGTGCATCACATTGCCCACGCCATGCTTCCCACCTGGGAGAGGGCAGCTGGCAGGTATCTCAGGAAAATGCTGAGAAAGACTTTGCTGACTTGCATAGTAAGGGGGTGGGCTTTTCCAAAGCCCCTCTTGCTGTCCCCACTAGGAAGGAGTAGACAGGTCGAGGAGCCTTTTCCTCGAGTGAGTCAGAAGGTTGCTTACCCTTCCCTGTACCTGTTGGCATTCTCTTCCCCTCCTTATTGTTTTACTATGATTTTATTAGATTGTAAGCCTATGCGGCAGAGTCTTGCTATTTACTGTTTTACTCTGTACAGCACCATGTACATTGATGGTGCTATATAAATAAATAATAATAATAATAATAATAAGGTTGTGGTCCTTCAGCCCTCACTTCAATTCAAAATACAGCCGCTGGCTGCCCAGTTTACAGTCTCCAGCTTGGATTTTGCTCCACCTGGAGCCTGTATGGATCTTGCTTATAGTTATTTAAAGAGCAGAAGGAGAAGGGGGTTATTTTGTTTGTTAAGGAACGGAGGCAGCTATGAATTGTCCGTTGTACTCTCCTGATAGCAGAAAAGAAAATAGCTTTTCATTAATGGCTGTTTCCCTGGAAAAGTGAGTAAAAGATTGCAGCTAAGCAATAAAATAAAAAAGCAGGTGGTGTTGCTTCCCCCCCCCCTTCTTCTTCAAAACGTTATTGCCTTTCTGTTGCCCTCCAACCAAATGATTAAAATGTACTGTATATAAAATAGCAGCACAACACAACAAGCTCAATCGTGCCTCATGGTCTGGCAGCCTGCCCAGGACTGTGAACGAAATAAAAACTAGAGGAGAAATCTTTTCTCCCCAGTGAGAAGCATGGAGGCCCTGCCAGCAGACGGCTGCTTACAAGAGAGCATCAGGAAAGGCCACTGTTCTCACGGGGATGGAAGGAAATCTCTCTCTCTCTCTCTCTCTGTTTGTCTCTCTGAGTTATGAATGTTTCCTCCTGTTTCTTCAGGCACGACACGAGCACTGAGAGAGGGGAGGCCTGCCCCAGAGAAACCTCCTCCTCTCCTGAATGGCACACCTCTGGCACTCTATGACCCGAAAGGTGGGCTGTCAGGAAAGGCCTCCGTGCAAATGGGACAGCAGGCTGGTTGCCCCATGCTGCCAATCAAAGCTTTCCCCATCTGGTCAGTTCCATCCGAGCGTGAGCA
This sequence comes from Elgaria multicarinata webbii, assembly GCF_023053635.1. Taxonomy (NCBI): domain Eukaryota; kingdom Metazoa; phylum Chordata; class Lepidosauria; order Squamata; family Anguidae; genus Elgaria; species Elgaria multicarinata. Next base: position 181,086,545 of record NC_086172.1, on the reverse strand, counting down.
GATGCAAAGGAGGAAAGGGAGAGATGGACCTCTACCTCCAACAGCTGTGCAGAATTTCAGGGGGAGCAGCGCTGCCCACCAGTGCCTGACAAGCCTTGATGGCCCAGACTCCTCCATTGTGTGATCTGAAGCAGCTCAGGTGTCCAGGGCAGGATCTACACTACTGCTTTATAATGGTTTATAAAAGTAGTGACAACTGTTTAAGACCAGGACACACTACATATATACAGTTTTCAAGCCGTTTTCAAAGTGTTATCTCCTGCTTGGTGTAGAACTGGCCCTGCTGTTAGGAATAGAAAGCACAGCTGTGGGGTCTTAAGAACATGAGAGGAGCCCTGAGGCTGGATCAGACCAAGGGTCCATCTAGTCCAGCACTCTGTTCACACGGTGGCCGACCAGCCGTCGGCCAGGGACGAACAAGCAGGACATGGTGCAACAGCACCCTCCCGCCCATCTTCCCCAGCAAATGGTGCACACAGGCTTATTGCCTAGTCCAACACATCTGGAGCGCCCCAGGTTGAGGAAGGCTGCCCTATGGGAACCATTATCTGTCAGCCCTGACCGTTAAGAACATGAGAGGAGCCCTGATGCTGGATCAGACCAAGGGTCCATCTAGTCCAGCACTCTGTTCACACAGTGGCCGACCAGCCGTCGGTCAGGGATGAACAAGCAGGACACGGTGCAACAGCACCCTCCCACCCATGTTCCCCAGCAACTGGTGCACCCAGGCTTACTGCCTCAGATACTGGAGATAGCACACAACCATCAGGGCTAGTAGCCATGGATAGCCTTCGCCTCCAGGAATTTGTGTAACTCCCTTTTAAAGCCATCCCAATTGGTGGCCATCACTACATCTTGTGGTAGTGAGTTTCATAATTTAACTCTGCGCTGTGTGAAGAAGTCCTTCCTTTTATTTGTCCTGGATCTCCCACCCATCAGTTTCATGGGATGACTCTGCTGGCTTCTAGTATTTTGAGAGAGGGGAAAAAAGGTCTCCCTCTCCACATTCTCCATGCCATGCATAATTTTGTACACCTCTATCATGTCTCCCCTTTGCCTCCTTTTCTCCAAGCTGAACAATCCCAGTTGATGTAACATTTCCTCGTAGGGGAGATGCTCGAGTCCCTTAATCATTTTAGTCGCCCTTTCCTGCACTTTTTCCAACTCTATAACATCCTTTTTAAGGTGTGGTGACCAGAACTGTGTGAATTGATCTCTGTCAGTGTTCTCAGAGCAGAGTTGTGGGAAATAGAAACCATTTAGGAAATAGAAACCAAACGCACAGTTACAAGATGGGGGATACTTGGCTCAGCAATACTACAAACGAGAAGGATCTTGGAACTGTTGTGGATCACAAGCTGAATAGGAGCCAACAGCGTGAGGTGGCTGCAAAAAAGGCAAACGCTATTTTGGGCTGCATTCATAGGAGTATAGCTTCCAAATCGCATGAGGTACTGGTTCCTCTCTATTCGACCTTGGTTAGGCCTCATCTAGAGTATTGCATCCAGTTCTGGGCTCCACAATTCAAGAAGGACGCAGACAAGCTGGAGCGTGTTCAGAAGAGGGCAACCAGGATGATCAGGGGTCTGGAAACAAAGCCCTATGAAGAGAGACTGAAAGAACTGGGCCTGTTTAGCCTGGAGAAGAGAAGATGGAGGGGAGACCTGATAGCACTCTTCAAAGACTTAAAAGGTTGTCACACAGAGGAGGGCCAGGATCTCTTCTCGATCCTCCCAGAGTGCAGGACATGGTATAACGGGCTCAAGTTAAAGGAAGCCAGATTCCGGCTGGACATCAGGAAAAACTTCCTGACTGTTAGAGCAGTACGACAATGGAATCAGTTTCCTGGGCCAGATCTACACTAGTCTTATAACGTTGCTAGTGTCCCTTTCTAACGTGGTTCTCTGTATCGTTTCTCTGACTTACGTTTCGCTGCAACGGAACTTCAGGGCACATGGTTCAATCCTTCCGTTGTTCTCCCTCTTCTGTGAGAGCTGCTGGGTTTGCTCCGCCCACTGCCTGCCTCATTCCTAGCCAGCAGGGCAGGGCAATAGTCATAAGCACACACAAACCTCCTCCCAAAACATCTTAATGTAAGTCCCAGGGAATTGCCTGAATGTATAGGAGCCAGCCACTTTGCTGAAGCTAAGCAGGGCTGGGTTTGGTCTAGGGTGACCAACTGTCAGGATTTCCCCGGATTTGTCCTGGTTTTTGTTCTTTCCATGGTGTCAGGGGGGATTTTCTATAATTTTCAATAATGTCCTGGAATGACACACCTTCCCCTTTAAGGCTGCCATTAGCATGGCAGGAGTGAATGACATGCTTTCTTGAGGCACATCATTCCCCCACCCCGAGCTCCAATTGAGGTCTGGAAGGGGAAAGTGGGTCATTCGTGGACATTATAGAAAAGGCCCCAATTGGAGCGGATGGTGGTCGTACAGAATGAAATCCACTCCAATCGGGTTCTTTAAGGTGGCGGGGGAATAACGTACTTTCCGCAGGACTCAGAAAGCTGCTTCCCCACACACACGCTAGGTGTCCTCTTTTTTGGTTTCCCAAATATGGTCACCCTAGTTTGGTCAGAGTTTGGAGGGGAGACCAAATTGAAAAGTTTTAGCAGCAGCCCCATTTAAGCCCCGCTGATCATGAGTTTTGGACTTTGGACCCTTGTTAATTTTCCTGCATGGAGCTACAGCGATCGTTTGAGCGCTCCTCAGCTCCTTTGCAAAGAGGGTGGAAATGTTAAAAAAAAAAAGTCATAAAAAATCAACCGATGACCCAATTTGATTCAAATTGGGTATTTGAATTACTGTGCCAGTTTTGGTGTCTTTATCTATAAAGCTTACGCAGATGAAAGCATTTGTTTAAAATCCTGCTCCTGTGCCCACAGCAGCAGCTGGGGCGAATCTTTCGCAAAAGGAGCACAATTAAGGCTGGATGCACGGGACTACTTCACAATCAAAGCAGATTCTAAGGGGGAAAACTTCTGAGTCCTTTGCATGCAATTGTCAGTGATTGCACAGTATAACGCTGGTGGGATTGATCTGCTGTAGCAGATAAGATAGCAAACGGGGTGAAGGAAGGAGAACAGGAAGTGGGCGGAGCAAACCCAGCAGCTCTGCTAATCTCAGAGAAGAGGGAGAGGAAAATTACCGGTAGGACGAGGCACATGAATCTGTAGCCACGCTGGAACTAAGAAATAGAACCTGTAAGTACAACTCATTTGCAACGTTGGAGACCCAGGGTCACGTGATGCTGTGCGTCACAGTAACCCATTCAAAATGTTAGAATAACATCAGTGTAGATTCCCACCTGGTGAGGTTGTGGGCTCTCCCACACTGGAGGCCTTCAAGAGGCAGCTGGACAACCATCTGTCAGGGATGCTTTAGGGTGGATTCCTGCATTGAGCAGGGGGTTGGACTCGATGGCCTTGTAGGCCCCTTCCAACTCTGCTATGCTATGATTCTATGATAACTAAAAAAAAAAAAACCCAACACAGACTCAATTATGATAAAAATCAGAGAGGCTGTGCAATTGTGCTGGATTTGCATCACTGATACAGGGTGCAATTTCAGCTTTTTGCAGCACAGAATTTGAATTGCCTGGATGCACAATTTTAATACTTTTAACAGGATGCATGCTGAGCAATTGCTCTGATGATGCATTGAGCCTCTGTCTGCTTTTGAGAGAAGCAGTTCGGCCAGAAAAGGTCCATTTGGTGCCACCCTTTGCAAGGCAATGCCTGTGCAGTGGCAAGTTTATTCTTTGCAAATTGGCTAATGCATTTCCCCGGTGGAAACTGACTGCATACTTCTACCCGGAGGCGTTGATAACAAAATCCTTGAAAGAGCTCCCAAAGCATCAAGAGCAATTCTTATTAAATTGTCAGGGATCTTTGAGTTGGAGTCAGACTTTCCATATTTCATGCCCCAAGTTCCTTTTCAGCATCCAGGAGAGAGGAAGAGGAGGGTACAAACGGAGGAGGCAGGGCAGAGTAACAGATTGCTGCTCCTAGCAGCATTTGACTTGAGATTGAACAGTCGCTTTCCCAGGTGCAAATCCAGCCCTTCTTCTGAGGCACAGATCAGAACTGTTCACAAGAACCCTGTCGTGTGGGCTTTGCTTAGGGGTCACTGCTCTCCCAGGCCACCTGAGCAGAGCATGGATGGATTTCAAGCTGGCTTGGCCAAATCCAATATCACACACTCACACACACACACACACACACTGTGCTGCACTGAATGACTCAAAGCGGGCAGCTCTCCTTGAGCAGCCCAGCTTCTGACTGCAGGGCAGCAGTGCTGAACCCCTTTCAGCCTGGGGCCCAAATTCCATCTCTGAGAAGGCTCGCAGGGGCCACGTTCCCATGGTTGGTGGGGCCAAAGGCAGGGCAAAGAAAGGAGCAGGGGGCAAAATGCCCCCAATACCAGCCTATGTTAGTTTTATAGCTCTTACTGCCAATAACTAACTCCACTTAAAAGAAGACTTTTAACCTTTTAGAAGGGGGGGGGGGACTACACAAAAGTCAGGAAACATCCAATGATCAGTGATTCAGGGAAAGGATGCAGGGCCCTTCTGAGGAACCCCCGAGGGCTGGATTGGGAGCGCATTTGTCCCCGGGGCCTGCTGAGATTCGACAGCCCATCTATGGAAGGAGCAATTACATGCCTGAATGGACCTCCATGGGGGGGGGGGGAGAATCTATACACATAGAAATCTAGCATCTCAAGGCAAAGGCTAGTCTAGAACCCTACAATCTGGAACATATACACATCCCAGAGTGCAGGACACGGAATCATGGGCTCAAGTTACAGGAAGCCAGATTCCGGCTGGACATCAGGAAAAACTTCCTGACTGTTAGAGCAGTACAACAGTGGAACCAGTTACCTAGGGAGGTTGTGGGCTCTCCCACACTAGCGGCCTTCAAGAGGCAGCTGGACCACCATCTGTCAGGGATGCTTTAGGGTGGATTCCTGCATTGAGCAGGGAGTTGGACTCGATGGCCTTAGAGGCTCCTTCCAAATCTACGATTCCATGATTCTAAGGCCGTAGCTAGACCTAAGGTTTATCCCAGGATTGTCCAGGGGCCAAACCTGTTCATCTAAGTGCCACACAGGGCATCCAGCGCTCAGGCAGGGACGAACCCGGGATGATCCTGGGATAAACCTTAGGTCTAGCTACGGCCGAAGTTTCTGTGTGGAAGCGGGGCGGGGCTTTTTCACATGGGAAGTGGCCACCCCCTGCCAACAGAAAAGGCCAACAAGTGTGTCTCTGTCTGGACCCCCATTCTGAGCATCCTTCTTTGAGAGCAGGGAGTCATGCTGCAGCCCTGCATCAGAAGGACACCCCATTCCTGGCCACTGGAGTGGAGTCTGACTGGACGGAGGCAAGGAGAAGATGCTGAATCATGCAGATGCTCCTTTTTCACTGATGTATTGCTTGTTGCCCACAGTTGGTTCCCTATTTCCTAGGCTGTTTGGGCAGGCAAGAAGTTGCTGGAGGAAACCTAGCCAGCTCAGAAAGAGGCCATGAGTGGGGCGGGGGGGACTTCCTTAAGTGCTCACTCTTTTCAAGGTCTTTTTAACGTTGACGCTGCAGTTTTCAGGTGCAGCTTATCAGCACTTTAATGAGCCTAGAGAACCATCCCTGGAGAGCGACGGCACGGCAGGGAAGTGTGCCAGTCCGTTGGCCTCGCTCGCTTCCGTTTGCACACGGCGTGGTGTAACAGAAGCCCCTTGAATGCCTGTCCTCTGCCTTGGCTCTAATTGCGGCATGCCGGGCTCTGGCACGATTGCAACCCCGGGCATTTTAGATCTCTGATCACGGGACATTTTGTTGCTTCAGTGTGCAAGAAGGAAGGAGAACACTTGACTTCGAAGAGACGAGCAGAGCGGTCCTGGAAGGGAGCTTCATCAGGGTGCCTTGGGGAGTCCTTGCTCCTAGGTCTGATCTTGAGCCACGGTGGGATGATGGTGTCAAGACCCAGGAGTCCAGCAGTGACATAGACTCTGATGCTGAGGATCCAGTGGCATCCACAGGTCCAAGCACCACTGCAGTGCCTGCAGAGGTTCCAGAGCCCGAGCCTGTGAAGACTCCTGAGCTGAAGCCTGTAGAGGTCACTGAATCTACAGACTCCTCTGAGCCTAGCCTCAGTACTGGACCACCACCTTCCGCTACAAGGGAGCTGTCACATCAACGGCAACAACGTGCCAGGCATGAGCTCTTGGAGAGACAGAGGAGTGCTAGGCGACAGGCCCGAGGCGTGTCCCTTTAAGACTTCCAGCCTGAAAGAAAGGGCGGCGGCGGGGACCACAGCATAAAAGGCTTCCGTTTAGCCTCAGCCTTTGTTGGAGCAACTTGTGACCTCGCTGCCTCATTGCCTTGTATCCGAGCTGCCTCGTTCCTTTGCTGCCTCGCTGCTCTGCTCCGTGGGCTTCTGCTTGCCAGGAACACGACAGATGGAACCATCACAATGTCCTGGAGTGCAAAGCTGAAGAAACAAAGTTGGAGGACAGGATGCGACACCCAGTTTTCTACATCACACCAAAGCAAAATTAAATCCCTCTAAACCCTTTACTGAACCGCCATCCTGGGTGAAACTTCTCGGTTTGCCACTGCGAAAGGGGTGGGACCCTTATGGTCAGAGTTCCTTTAAAAAATATCGATAAGGTCCTATCCTAAAGCAAACTCAATGAAGGCACAAAATAGGTCTAAAGAGGCTTATAGGGATAAGGATACTGCAGCAAAATACTACAGTTCCTTTAAAAGCATAAGGATATAAGAAGAGCCACACTGGATCAGATCACGGGTCCATGGGCCTTGCTAGACCTATCAGATAATCGGGTGGGGAGTTGGGGCGAGGCCGCGCTGCAGCTAGCGCGCGCCGTCGCCCCTAGCTAGACGTAAACACACGACGGGGCAAGGGGAAGCCCCGTCGCGTGCTCCGGTTTTTCCCAACTTAAAGGGCCATGTGCGCAGGAGCGCACCAACGTAAAAGTAAGAACTTTTTTAAAAAATAAAGGGTTCCCCACTCCCCTTGCCCCTGATCCCCCCCACAATGTCTGATGCCCCCCCGCCCACTCGCTCATCCGTCCTCCCCCGTCCGCCAGGCCCTGTCCCCGTCCATCATGCCTGTCCCCGTCCTACTTCCTCCCCCCCGTCCGCCATGGCTGTCCCCCATCCCTGTCCTACTCCCCCCCATCCGCCATGCCCATCCGCCATCCCCGTTCTTCTTCCCCTGTCTGCCATGCCTGTCCCCGTTCTTCTTCACCCCCCTATCTCTCCTGCCGGGTCTGTTCTTTCCCCTGGCCCCCATTCCCCCCCATGATTCCCCTCCCCGGCCCAATGGGCACAGCGCTCCTATGGAATGCTGTGCCCAGTGCGTGGCTTCTCCCAGCTACTCGTGAGTAAGCGAGCAGCCAGGAAAAGCCACGGACCCTGCTAGAACTTCCGCAGCCCCGGGATCCCCTGTGCGTCATCTGGATGCACAGGAGGGAGACCGGGCCTCACACCGGGCTAACTCCTCGTCTAGCAACGGCCCATCTAGCCAGCATTCTTTTCACACAGAGGCCAACCAGTTGCCTTCAGGAAATCCACAAGCAGAACATGAATGCAACGGCACCCTCCCACCCATGTTCCCCAGCAACTGGTGCACACAGGCTTACTGCCTCTGATACTGGAGGTAGCACATAGCCATCAGGGCTAATAGCCATGGATAGCTTTCATCCTCCAGGAATTTATCCAACCCCCTTTTAAAGCCATCCACATTGGTCGTCATCACTACATCCGGCGAGGTGATGTTTGCCCTGTCCTGGACGGGGTTGCACTCTCCCTAAAGGATCGGGTCCGTAGTTTGGGGGTGCTCTTCGATCCAGAACTGTCACTTGAGGCACAGGTGAACTCAGTGGCAAAGAGCACCTTTTATCAGCTTAGGCTGATATACCAACTGCGCCCTTATCTGGACAGTGATAGCCTAGCTACAGTTATCCATGCTCTGATAACCTCTCGTTTGGATTACTGCAATGCGTTATACGTGGGGCTGCCTTTGAAAACGGTCCGGAAGCTTCAGCTGGTACAAAACAGGGCAGCCCGTTTACTAACAGGGACTGGCTGGCGAGATCACATTACGCCAGTCCTTTTACAACTTCATTGGCTGCCAGTCCAGGTCCGGGCCCGATTCAAAGTGCTGGTATTGACATTTAAAGCCCTAAACGGTTTGGGGCCAGGTTATTTGAAGGAACGCCTCCTCCCATATGTACCTACCCGGACCTTAAGATCATCTACAGGGGCCCTTCTCCGTGAGCCCCTGCCAAAGGAAGTGAGGCAGGTGGCTACTAGGAGGAGGGCTTTCTCCGCTGTGGCACCCCGGTTGTGGAATGAGCTCCCCAGAGAGGTCCGCCTGGCGCCTACACTGTACTCCTTTCGTCGCCAGCTGAAGACCTTTTTATTCTCTCAGTATTTTAACACTTAATTTTAACTTAAATTTAAATTATACTGTTTTAACTCTGTATTTTAACCTTATATCAATTTTGCTGCGTGGTTTTATCCTGGTTGTGCTTTTTATATTGTATTTTGTATTTGTATTTTTAACTTGTTGGTTGTTTTATGATGATTTTAATTTTTGTGAACCGCCCAGAGAGCTTCGGCTATTGGGCGGTATAAAAATGTAATAAATAAATAATAAATAAATTATGGAAGCGAATTCCACAGTTTAGCTATGAGCTGTTTGAAGAAGTCCTTTCTTTTATCTCCCCTGAATATGCTTCAGGAGATGACCCCATTGAGGTACTAGTATTATGAGGGAGGGAGAAAAATGTCCCCTCTCCACTATCTCTCTGCCATTAATACTATTCATTTCACCTGTTGCAATTAAAATGAACTACTTTTTCATAGATTGTCACCCAAATAACACACCATCCTAGCCCCATCCATCAACCAAAGAAGGTTGGATTGCAGGGAAATAGTGCCCCACTCCCTGTCAGAAAGAACAGTCTGCCCCAACTGCCAGTTGCCCTGGGTCTGCAAAGCTGGAGGGAGGCACCCTCTGGCCTCTGTCATCAGTCAGGTCACTGTGGGAAAGGGATTTAAATTATTTATTTATTTATTTATTTATTTATTTATTTATTACATTTTTATACCGCCCAATAGCCGAAGCTCTCTGGGCGGTTCACAAAAACCCCTAAATACCCTAAATAACCCCTAAGCTGTCCAGTTGATCAGGCCAGGACAGCTTGGATCTTATGAGGAGGAGCCAGAAAGAGCAACCAGTTTATAGAATCATAGGATCACAGAATACTAGAGTTGGAAGGGGCCTACAAGGCCATCGAGTCCAACCCCCTGCTCTCTGGACTCTATTTATTTATTATTTATTTATTTCACTTATATACCGCTCCCATAGCCAGGGCTCCCTGGGCAGTTTACAGAAATTCTAAAATTGAGATAAAAACAAGTATACAAAATTTAAAATTCTAAAACATAGAACATACACACATAAAGCATTAAAAACCGTTAAAAAAACTAAACATGTGGGTGATTAAGATGTGCCGCCATATGCCTGGGCAAAGAGGAAAGTCTAAACCTGACGCTGGAAAGATAGCAGCGTTGGCGCCAGGCAAGCCTCGTCAGGGAGATCATTCCAGAGTCTGGGGGCCACCACTGAAAAGGCCCTGTCCCTCGTTGCCACACTCCGAGCCTCTCTCGGAGTAGGCACCCAGAGTAGGACCTTAGATGTTGAACGTAGTGACCAGGTATATTCACGTCGGGAGAGGCGTCCGTCACGTATTGTGGTGTTTGTGTGTGCATGCCTGTGCACATGTAGCTTTATTTGCCAGCCAGATACATTTTGATGGGGAAACTGTTACCTCCCCTTCCACAGTTAAACTGGAACTCACTACCACAGGATGTCATGATGGCCACCAATTTGGATGGCTTTAAACGGGGGTTGGATAAATTCCTGGAGGAGAAGGCTATCCATGGCTACTAGCCCTTATGGCTATGTGCTGTTGCTCCATGTCTTGCTTGTGGGTCCCTGGCCGATGGCTGGTTGGCCACTGTGGGAACAGAATGCTGGACTAGATGGACCCTTGGTCTGCTCCACCATCAGGGCACTTCTCATGTTCTTATGAACACCCCAATATATATTTTAGTAACACATAAAGTCTTTGCAATAAGGATGACAAGTGAGCATATGGTTGTGATATAAACAAATATTTTTTCTTCTAAAGGATGACAAAAAAAACTTTTAAAAAATCCCCAAATGAGGAAATTAAGATTGACAATATTTTAAATGCCAGTATGGCCTCTCCCCCCCCCCCCCACCTTCCCCACTAATTCTTGAATCTGAGTTAATTTAATAACTGCAAACACTGTCAGGAAGCATATATATGACATGAGCTGTAGTCAGCCACAGATCAGAGGGGGAGAGCGTAGGTAATTTACTGCTAAGTACAACGTGGCTAAATCATCCTGGGAGAATGACCCTTTTATCTTGGTGGGTTATTCTACTTGTCACATTAAGTAAGGGATGTCCTGAACATGCCGAGCGAGGGAGGCAAAACGATGGAAATCCGTGACAGGTACATCATGCAAGTGAGAATTACATTTCCAAACGAAGATTAACGACTGGGGAACAGCCTTTGGGGAAACTAGGAATGAGATTCAATAGCTGTTTCTGGCTGTATATATATTTTCCCCCTTGGGATGGTGTTGACAAAGTACTGTTTATCTCGTCGTGATTGTAGGGGATTTTGGACATTATGAAGAAGCAGAGAAGGGGCCAGGAAGCATGACGGACTGATGTGATCCCTTTTCCTGTCCTTCCACCCTTGCATCCAAAAAAGAACTCCTCCACACTTCCTGATGGGCATCAAGAAAAAAACTTCCTAACTGTTAGAGCAATACGACAATGGAAGCAGTTACCTAGGGAGGTTGTGGGCTCTCCCACACTAGAGGCCTTCAAGAGGCAGCTGGACAACCATCTGTCAGGGATGCTTTAGGGTGGATTCCTGCATTGAGCAGGGGGTTGGACTCGATGGCCTTGTAGGCCCCTTCCAACTCTGCTATTCTATGATTCTATGAGGCAGCTGGACAACCATCTGTCAGGGATGGACATCAGTAAAAACTTCCTGACTATTAGAGCAGTACGACAATGGAACCAGTGACCTAGGGAGGTTGTGGGCAAACCCACACTAGAGGCCTTCAAGAGGCAGCTGGACAACCATCTGTCAGGGATGCTTTAGGGTGGATTCCTGCACTGAGCAGGGGGTTGGACTCGATGGCCTTGTACGCCCCTTCCAACTCTGCTATTCTATGATTCTATGATCTGTACCACAGTGGAAGAGTCTCCCTATGGGGTTGTGGGTTCTCCATCTCTGGAGGTTTTTAAGAAGAGGCTGGACAGCTGCCTCTCATGGATGGTTTAAATGGTTTTCCTGCTCGTTGCAGAGGGTTGGACTAGATGAGGTCCCATCCAACTCCACAATTCTATGATTCTATGATCCCCACCCTGCAGGAAGAGACACGTGAGCTGGGCAATGCAGTCAGCAGCTTTGCTGGATCATACCATTTTGGACTGCAGCTGGAAGGAGTCAGATATTTGAATTTGCCCCTATATAATTAAATACTCCCTGCACATTCAAAACCGGCACATCAAAGAGCAAGGAAGAAGAATAAATGAAGGGGGTGGAGGGGTATGATCTCACGATTTCATGGTCATGAGATCGTCCCCCTTGTCTACACACAGCGTGCAATGTCCTGGAAGGAAGAGGACATCACGCCCGCCATTTTGTTTTTGTTTGTTTTTAATAGGAGAAGAGCGCACGAGCGTTCGTGCGCAAAAGGTAAGTGTCTTAACGAAAAAAATCTTGCACTACCGCCTCCCCACCCCCGATGGGCAGAGAGTTCCTGAGGAGCTCCGTGCATGGTTCCCAGCTCCTCACAGTTACTCGCGAGGAGCCGGGACAAAACTGCGATGGCGGGCCACACATCCCACAGTCTCGGGATCATCCCAAGACCATGGGAAAAATCAAAATTAATGGATAGGACAATATCCCAGGGAAAGGGGCGGATCATCCCTCCCTGGTCCCGGGATGCCCTGTGCGTCATGTGGATGCACAGGGACAATCCCGGGACGATCCCCGGGATATCACCCTGTCTAGCCATGCCCCATGACTCATGTGTTTCATTCAGAAGGCCACAGGTTCAAACCCTATCCAGCAGAAAGGATCTCAGGCAACAGGGCTGAGAAACCCCTTGGCCCTTGGCCTTGGAGAACCACTGCCAGCTGTAATTGACAGCATTGGACCAGATGGACCATTGGTCTGGCTTGATATAGAATCATAGAATCATAGAATCATAGAACAGCAGAGCTGGAAGGGTCCTACAAGGCCATGGAGTCCAACCCCCTGCTCAAGGCAGGAATCCACCCTAAAGCATCCCTGACAGAGGGTTGTCCAGCTGCCTCTTGAAGGCCTCCAGTGTGGGCGAGCTCCCATATGTACCTGCCTGAACCCTATGGTCATCCTCAGGGGTCCTTCTCCATGAGCCCCTGCCAAAGGAAGTGAGGCAGGTGGCTACCAGGAGGAGGGCCTTCTCTGCTGTGGCACCCCGGCTGTGGAACGAGCTCCCTAAGGTGGTTCACCTGGCACCTACACTTTATTCTTTCAGACACCAGGTGAAGACCTTTTTATTATCCCAGCATTGTAACAGTTTATAAACTTAATTTTAACTTTGCTATTTTAAATTTGTATGTTAGAATTGTATTTCTGCACTGCTGCCGATTTTATCCTGGTTATGTTTTTATATTGTATTTTATATCACGTTTTTATACTGTTCGTTCTATACGTTGGATGTTTTTTTGTGTGAACCACCCAGAGAGCTTCAGCTATTGGCAGGTATAAAAATGCAATAAATAAATAAATAATCAATTGTCAGTTTCAGTTTCCCCCGCATTTGAATTATTTTCAACTTCAAGATCTTTTTGTTCCAGATATGGAGAACTTTACGCCTGGAATGCTCTTCCAGAACATTTGCGAACTACAAGTTCAATCGCAGTTTTTAAAGCTCAGCTAAAAACTTTTCTTTTTTCTAAAGCTTTTAAAACTTGATTTTGTTCTGACTTTATACTGTTAGTTTTACTCTACCCTGTTTGGTGCATTCTCTTCCCCTTCTTACTGTTTTATTATGATTCTATTAGAATGTAAGCCTATGCGGCAGGATTTTGCTATTTTATTGTTTTACTCTGTACAGCACCATGTACACGGATGGTGCTATAATAATAATAATAATAATAATAATAATAATAATAATAATAATAATTTCTCCTCGAAACTGAACTGAAAAGAGTTTTCACCCATCCCTATTTCTAGTTTTTTCCTGGTTTTTCCAGTGAGCAGTCCTTGATTTGCCTGGCTTTCTTCTCTGGTAAGGCTGGCTCAGTTTCTCTCACTTCGTCTTGCATTCCCCCCCCCCCACTCCTTCCCTTAACTTTACCTTCTGAGTTCTTCGTTGCCTCGTGAAACGTGGCTCCCTCCTGAGCTGGAGCTGGCTGGCGAAGCTTTAAGTTGAAGACGTGATGGAGAGGCCAGGCTTCAGCAGCAGCAATCAAACTGTGGAGTCTGCCAGTTCCCCACTGCAACGCACACAGATTCTCAGACACCAGGATAATGGAGATCATTTTATCGCCTCCCCAAACACCACTCAAAAGCCTGTCGAGTCCCATCAAGACTAAATTATCACTGAAAGCAGGCAGAGCTGGTGCATCACTCTCTTGGCAAATAAGGAAACCAGAATGCTGTCATTTATTACATCAAACTCAAGTGATTTTTAGCTTGAGGGCTGGTTTTGAGCCTGGCTTCATCATTGCCGTACTTCACTATAGTCAAGCCGAAACTCTGAGGCCTGTTGAAAGACTTCTCAACAGAGTCCCCAGACAACAAATCCACAAGATTACTCTGTTATCAAAGCATGGAAAGTTACTCTACAGCCATCTCAAGGGTCTTGGAAAGGCTTCCAAATTGAAATGTACTAAAGTCGTTCATCGTCGGTGGTCATGTTGCAGCAAAGTTATGTCCATATAATGGGTTTGGGGGTGCGGAGAGTGGACTGTGTACACTTCAGAAGGGTTCTTTTGAATTGCAGCTGATTACGTAGCTGAAGAGCCAAGCTGCTTTGTGGTTGAAGTATAAAGATTTAAATCGGAAAAAAGGATTGCCTCTTCAGCTTACATCAGGATGTTTTTAAACAAACTGTCTTCAGCATTTTACTCTATATTTTCAGTATGGGCTAATGGGCACCAAAGAACACTGTAAGAACCTCTGGCCAATTAAATATTTTATAGCAATATCCACAGAGGATATTTCCTTTTTAAAAAAAAAACTCCCACCCATCTTGCGCTCCTTTTCTCCTTAGGGTCACTTCCCATGGGACCTTTTGAGTTTATTAAAATCCAATTTCTCATAATCCAGAGTATGTGTATGACTACACTCAGCCTTTGCTTCCTTTAAAATCCAGAATTCAAGTATGACGTGGTCACTTTCCCCGAGTTCCCGTAACTGCCGTTTTATCCACTAAGTCATCCCTATTGGTCAATATCAAGTCAAGGATTGCTGATCCTCTAGTTCCTTCCTCCACTTTCTGCATTTATTTTTATTTTTATTTTATTTTTGCATTTTAATACTTTTATTATTTTTCTACAGGAACACATGGGGGAATGGGAAACAATACAGAATACATACAATACATCTATTTAAAAAAACACATATACATAAGGCTATACTCCATTTGAAGCAATCTTCATGTCAGACAACGGCTGTCAATTATTACTATTTACTATTATTACTACTCTGTAGGAGAAAGTTATCACCCACACATGTCAGGAATTTCTTGGAAGGGGCGCTTTTGGCTGTATTTGTTTCCCAACAGAGACTGGGGTAATTGAAGTCCCCCATCATACTTACAGCAGACTTCCTTGAAACACTGGCAATTTGTTTCTCAAAAGTTTTCTTCCCGTCTTCTCCTTGATTGGGTGGTCGGTAGTAGACTCCGATTATCATATTCTTTTTATTCCTTGCCCCATTTATTTTAATCCAGATGCTCTCGATGAGGCTCCCAGTCTGATCCGCCTGTATTTCTGTGCAGGGATAGGTATTTTTAACATACAGTGCAACGCCACCTCCCTTTCTATTTCTTCTGTTCTTTTTGAACAAGTTATATCCTTCAATTGCTATATTCCAGTCATGGGAGTCATCCCACCCATCAAGTCGTATTTGCCTTCATGTATTAAGAGTTCAAGTTCATTCTGTTTGTTTCCCATGCTCTGGGCATTTGTATATAGACATCGAAGACCATGTGCTTTATAGTCTGGCGTCATTCCTACTTGTTAAAACAAATCTCCAAAGTTCAAGATGAAACAAACATAAGGCTAGAAAAATGAGAAATTGAGAGAAACTAAAATGGTCTTATTCACCCAACCCTTCTGGAGATATCAAGAACTCAGCCCGGGACCTTTTACAGTCACAGCATGTGTGAGATCAACCATGACACGTCTGTGCTCCCCAGTGGCCTTTGCCAGTCTTAAGATCCTTGTTAACTGGCAGTGCCAAGGACCGAACTTTGCAAATGCCCAGGGGCTAGGGTCTCTACTCACAATTCTCAGCAGCAACCCTATATTGGAAGAAAAGGCACTGTGGTTTCCAGAAATGGGAAGGAGAGAAATGGGGTTTAAGTTGCAATTACTTTTAAAGGCAGCTCAACAAAAATGTCCTGGCATAAATAAACACTTTGCAAAATCTAAAGGCTGTTTTGAAGGCTCTATATGCTTTCCTAAAGCAGATACTTTTTTCCCTTCCTGGAATTGTTACATGCTGAACAGTGCAAAAATTAACATTTATTTCTGGGGAGGGGGGGCACCCTCCCCTTGGACTCTCGTTTCCGCTGTCCTAACATCAACTTGCAAGGGCTTAGAAAAAACTGGCCTTATTTGCTCAACAGCAATTTGAACGGTGCTCAGCCTTTTTAAGCAACAACATCAGCTGGAGGTAGATCAAAATAAATGCTTTGCTTGCTTAAAAGTGTTGCCGTTTCAGCCCCTCACAGATTCAGGGACGTGCACAAACCCACAGATTTGGGGAAACCCAGCAAACACCAATGTAACAAACAAACAAACAGGTTTGGGGTGTTAAGACTCCTCCTGACCCCACGGATGATCCCGGCTCTCATCCTCAGCTCTCATTTCATCCGCCACTGTAATGAGCAACACAGTGGGACGCATTTAAACCAGAAGGCAAACAAATTGAGGTCTCCGGTTAGGAGGGCAGCCACTAGAGGACTCATGGATTAGACGCTGGAAATCGTCTGCTATGCAGAGAACTCAGGGGCTGGAAGCCATTGCTGGACTTGCTTTTTACTTAATGAGGTTCACTTACGCTGCCACTGATCTAGCTGACAGCCTGTCCCTGTGGTGGGGTGGGCAGTTATCAACCTGAAAGCAACAAAAGGTGAATAAGAGGTGTTTTCAGGGACCAGCAGTCAAGGGCTTGGTCTGCACTCTGCCTGACTAAACCCCCATGGGAGGGCAAACTGGGAAATGGGGAAGTGAATCTTGGTTGGCCTGGAGATATTGAAGGAGGTCAGTGCTGGAGGTCACAGACTGATTGAATTGTGCACGCTCTTCCGTCTCATTCTGCCAGGCCCTCACTATAAGAACCCAAGAAGAGGCTTGCTAGATCAGACCATCTAGTCCAGCATTCTGTTGACACAGTGGCCAACCAGCTGCCTGTTGGAAGCCCACAAGCAGGACAGGAGTGCAACAGCACCCTCCAGTCCATGGTCCCCAGCAACTGATGTACTCAGGTACATTTCCTCTGATATTGGAGGTAGCACTATAGTCTTCAGGACTAGTAGCCATTGGTAGCCTTCTCCTCCTCCAGGAATTTATCCAACCCCCTTTTAAAGCCATCCAAATGGGTGGCCATCGCTACATAGAATCATAGAATAGCAAAGTTGAAAGGGGCCTACAAGGCCATCAAGTCCAACCCCCTGCTCAATGCAGGAATCCACCCTAAAGCATCCCTGACAGATGGTTGTCCAGCTGCCTCTTGAAGGCCTCTAGTGTGGGAGAGCCCACAACCTCCCTAGGTCACTGATTCCATTGTCGTACTGCTCTAACAGTCAGGAAGTTTTTCCTGATGTCCAGCCGGAATCTGGCTTCCTGTCACTTGAGCCCGTTATTCCGTGTCCTGCACTCTGGGAGGATCGAGAAGAGATCCTGGCCCTCCTCTGTGGGACAACCTTTCAGGTATTTGAAGAGTGCTATCATGTCTCCCCTCAATCTTCTCTTCTCCAGGCTAAACATGCCCAGTTCTTTCAGTCTCTCTTCATAGGGCTTTGTTTCCAGACCCCTGATCATCCTGGTTGCCCTCCTCTGAACACACTCCAGCTTGTCTGCATCCTTCTTGAATTGTGGAGCCCAGAACTGGACGCAATACTTGTGGTATTCTCTACCACATCTTGTGGTAGAGAAATCCCTAGTTTAACTATGCACTGTATGAAGAACTACTTCCTTTTATTTGTCCTGAATCTCCCACCCATCAGCTTCATGGGATAACCCCAGGTTCTAGTGTTGAAGAAAACTGTCTCCCTAGCCACATTCACCACACCATGCGTGGTTTTGTACACCTCTATCCTGTCTCCCCTCAGCCTCCTTTTTTCCAAACTAAACAATCCCAGTTGATGTAACCTCCCCTCATAGGGGAGATGCTCCAGCCCCTTAATCATTTTAGTTACCTTTTCCGGCACTTTTTCCAGCTCTTCAATATTTTTTTAGGTGCGGTGACCAGACCTGTACACATTATTCTAAGTGTGGTCACACCATAGATTTATATAAGGGCAGTATGATACTGGCGGTTTTATTCCCAATCCATTTTTAATTATGCCTGACATGGAGTTTGCCTTTTTAATAGTAGCCACACACTTTGTTGGCATTTCCATCGAGCTGTCCACCACAACCCCAAGATCTCTTTCTTGGTCGGTCACTGCTAGCTCAGATCCCATCAGGTTGTACTTGAATTTAGGATTTTTTTGCCCTGACATGCATCACTTTACACTTGCTTACAACTTAGGTGCCAGGCAAACCTCTCTAGGGAGCTCATTCCATAGCCGGGGTGCCATAGCAGAGAAGGCCCTCCTCCTGGTAGCCACCTGCCTCACTTCCTTTGGCAGGGCTCACAGAGAAGGATTTGTATGAAGGCAGTATGATACTGGCTGTTTTAGTCTCAATTCCTTTTCTTATAATGCCTAACATAGAGTTTGCCTTCTTTACAGCGGCCGCACACTGGGTGGACATTTTCATCGACCTGTCCACCACAACCCCAAGATCTCTTTCTTGTTCGGTCACCGCCAGCTCAAATCCCATCTGATTATCTTTGAAGTTGGGTTTTTTGCCCCAACGTGCATCACCTTACACTTCCTTACATTGAACCACATCTGCCATTTGGATGCCCACTCTCCCAGCTTGGAGAGATCCTTTTGAAGCTCTTCATAATCCCTTTGTGTTTTAACCACCCTAAATAATTTGGTGTCATCAGCAAACTTAACCACTTCACTGCTCACTCCTAATTCCAAATTATTTATGAACAAGTTGAAAAGGATCGGTCCCAATACCGATCCCTGTGAGACCCCACTATTTACTTCCCTCCATCGGGAGAACTGACCATTTATTCCTACTCTCTGCTTTCTGTTCTTATTTATTTATTTATCTATTTATTACATTTCTATACCGCCCAATAGCCGGAGCTCTCTGGGCAGTTCACAAAAATTAAAAACATTCAAAGTATAAAACAACAGTATAAAACCATACTATAAAATGCAATATAAAAGCTCAACTGGATAAAAACAGCAGCAATGCAAAATTACAAATTTAAAACACCGAGTTAAACTTTATTTAGAGACTGTTAAAATGCTGGGAGAATAAAAAGGTCTTCACCTGGCATCTAAAAGCATATAATGTAGGTGTCAAGCGAACCTCCTTAGGGAGCTCATTCCACAGCTGGGGTGCCACAGCAGAGAAGGCCCTCCTTTATTTATTTATTCATTTCATTTCATTTCATTTCATTTCATTTCTATACTGCCCAATAGCCGGAGCTCTCTGGGCAGTTCACAAAAATTAACCAGTTGCTGCTCCATAAGAGGCCCTCTCCTCTTACTCCATCAATCCCCTCTCTCTACACAGGCTCTCTAACAAGCTCTGCAACAACTTCAAGTTTCTCGTCCTCAGTTCAAAAGCACACCATCTCGAGATGCTAGGGACTGACGAAAGTTGCTATCACCTTTGCACCCCACTCATGAGTGCCCACCAGAGGCATCTTGCTGGCCACTGTTGAAAACTAGAGGTTGGGCCAAATGGCTAACTAGAAACATGCACTTTTTATCTTCCAATCCACAGTGAGCCGAATTATGCGGCCAGTTATCACTTCAACCTCTTATTTATTTGCAAGATCAAGGCTGAATCCAGGCTGAATCCTAGACTGAAGAGAATCGTGAGGGGTTGCTTGCCAAAGGAAGTGAAGCCGGTGGCTGCTAGGAGCAGGGCCTTCTCCGCTGTGGCACCCCGGCTGTGGAATGAGCTCCCCAGAGAGGTCCGCCTGGCGCCTACACTGTACTCCTTTCGTCGCCAGCTGAAGACCTTTTTATTCTCTCAGTATTTTAACACTTAATTTTAACTTAAATTTAAATTTTACTGTTTTAACTCTGTATTTTAATCTTATATCAATTTTGCTACGTGGTTTTATCCTGGTTGTGCTTTTTATACTGTATTTTGTATTTGTACTTTTAACCTGTTGGTTGTTTTATTATGGTTTTAATTTTTGTGAACCGCCCAGAGAGCTTCGGCTATTGGGCGGTATAAAAATGTAATAAATAAATAAATAAATTTGTTTTGTTTTGTTTTTTAACCTAGCAAGATTGGATTCTTATCCTTCTCATTCCTGTTCTTTTGGACTTCTGCCATGATGCTCTAATGTTCTGAAAGAGCTAGGGATGTATCAGGAATTTGTTTCAGTTCCTTTTTTGTTCAGGATTTTACCCAGTTTGAACCTTCCAAGACGAACATGGACTCAGATGCAAGTTGTTTTTGCACATAAATAGGATGCCAGAAAAAAAAAAGTTTTACCTGCATTATAGAGTTTGGTATCGAGATAGAGTCCAACAAGCTTTGCCATATTTGTGAGATCTCCTCATCTTCCTCCTGTGGGGTCTTTGTTGGTGGGAACTGTTCATCGTCAGAGCTGGTGCTGAGATAACGTTTTCTGGGTTTAGGCCTCTCTGGTGCCAGCGGGGTAGACACCTCTATAGGCCTCATTGGGGTGCTGGGGGTTTCCATGTTGTCTCCTGCTTAAAATCAGCAACTGTTCCCGACGGCTTGAAAGTCTGAAAAGCACTGCACACCCTGGTGAATCCTTTAGGGGTTCTGAAAACTCTTCCTATTGGCTGCGGGGCAGGCCATGTGATATTCATTAGCCAACCACTGAGAGGCTGTGGGGAGACACGCCTGGATATGTTCCACCGGTCGCCTACAAAAAAGCATCATTTCCGGTCGCCGCAGAAAAAACATCACTTCCGGCCACGTGGCCTTTCTTTTGACAGGTAGTGCCAGCATTTCTGGGCACATGGCGTTTTGTTTTGACAGCTGGTGACATCAGTTCCGGTCATGTGGTGTTTTGTATTGACAGCTGGTGACGTCACTTCCGGCCATGTGCTGCTTGTTTTGACAGCTAGTGACGTCACTTCCGGTCACGTGGTGTTTGTTTTGGTCACGTGACCAAAACAACGCCACATGGCTCATTTGCATAAATTTGACAGGAAGTAGGGCCATATACTACTGACAACCTTTCAAGTATTTGAAGAGTGCTATCATGTCTCCCCTCAATCTTCTCTTCTCCAGGCTAAACAGGCCCAGTTTTTTCAGTGTCTCTTCACAGGGCTTTGTTTCCAGACCCCTGATCATCCTGGTTGCCCTCCTCTGAACACGCTCCACCTTCTCCACTTTTCTCCTCTCCTCCAGCCAGCCAGCCAGCTTATCCTTCCAAGGCCATCATAATGTCATCATTTTGGCTCCTGCTGCTACTATGCTTAATCTTTTTCTGCCCATCCGTCTTTCTCCTTGGGAATGCACGATGCTAAGGACCACCTTGCTGAATCAAGCCAAGGTTCCCTCTAGCCAGTCCTCTCTCTCCAACACCAGCCAGCCAGCCAGCCAGCCAGACGCCTCTGGGTCACTTACGAGCTTGATCTGTTTTATAGCTTTTGCGGTTCTACAATATCGTTTTAATGGTGGGTTGACTCCTTGCTCCCTTGGCCAGGTGGGGATGCTTCGTCATCTCTCCTTTGCTCTTGACCTACGTGCCCTCCTTGTATCCTTCTCCCTCCGCTGGGCAAAGACCCCAAAGGTGAGACTTCCCAAAATGAATGCTAGAACAGCTCTCTGACCTGCTGTGTGAACATTCCCCAACTGTGAAGTAATGAAAGGTTTTACCCTCCGACGATGCTTTCTTTTGATACTAAATTCATCACCAAAAACTCAAGGATACATTTATCTTTCATCATTTAATCCGCCAGGAGGCATAAACCTGTCAGGAACGCCACAGAGGTTTTAAATGACACCTTAATGAGGAGAAGGCGAAGATAAGAATTGGCCCATTTGGAACGGCTTCCGACATGAAAGAAAAATGGACCTCACTGACTCAGCCTCCTGCAGTGTTATTGGAAAGCCGATTGCTGGAGATTGAGTTTCAGAAATGCAGGTGTTGCAATAATCATAATATATTGTCTTCTCTAACATCCGTTTTCAGCACCAAAGGGGATTTGATCAACTCATTGCCGGGCATAATGGAAAATTAATGTTTTTATTATTTCTTTTTGCAGACCTTTCTTGTTAAATGAAGACTGATGCCATAGTCCAATAGGGAAGCCTCAAGAATGTTGCATTATTCTTCGAGGCAATTGGTAACATGGTTAGAGGTCTTCCTTTAAAACAAAAAAACAAAAATCGCCTGTTAATGAAACCGTTACAGCTGGCTAGTCATATGAATTTTAAATGGGTCAGTTAGCCCAGGGCCTTTTCTAAGGGGGAGATTCATTTGAAAACTACTGCCCTAGCTATCTGTATGTCCATTTATTTATTTATTTATTTATTTATTTATTTCATTTATATTCCACCTTTTTTTCCTTATGAAGGAACCCAAGGCGGCGTACGTAATCCTCCTCCTCCTCTCCATTTTATCCTCACAACAACCACCCTGTGAGGTGGGTTGGGCTGAGAGTCTGTGACTGGCCCAAAGTCACCCAGTGGGCTTCCTTGGCTATGTGGTGACTAGAACCCAGATCTCCCAAATCCCAGTCCAACACTGAATGATTGACAGGGCTCTCAAATCTCAGTGCTTTGGAGGAGGGTTGTTGAAGTGATATACTGCAGGACTGATGCAGTGTTTAGTGCACTTTGCTCACGCACTTTCCCAGCAACGAGAACACTGAGGACACAGCCCTATCAATTGTGCCCTTGGTGATAGGAGGCCCCTGAAGTCAGAGGTGAGTAATCATCCAGGGCGGAGCAGGAGGAGCAGCAGGGGTGATCTTTGCCTTCTCATCCTCCCACTCCACAGATTTTGCTATATGAGCACTTAGCCCATCTAGCAAGGGGGATTTGGAGGGGGAGGGGAGGAGGAGGCTCAGAATAACTCAGATCCTGACCTCTCTGGTCTCCTCCCCTCTCTGCCCACCAGAATGCCCCCTTATCCCCTTCCCAGAAATCAGATTTCCAGCCTCAGAGAGGCAGCTCTAAGGGGGCAGTTCTCTGACCCCCTTCTGAGGTCAGAGCACTGTCTCCCACCATGGAAGGGGGAATCCAAACAGTCCTATGGTCCTTGGGACACTCACCCATGGACCGTAGTATTGTCCTCTAAAAGAGGTGTGGTGGAATCTATGAGACCTGAAAGGGTGCAAAATTCTAGATGCCTCTGCCACATCCATCACCCACCTGTGTCCTACGGCACTTCTGTGACTGTGATGCCAATTGATCAGAACACAAAAAAGGGTTTCAGCCTAGGGATACAAGTTTGATACAAATTGTTTTTCCACCCCCTCTTCCAAAGAAAATCCGTGCAGGTGGTAAAAGGATGTGAATCACGTCCACGCCAAACATCTGAACACTTCTCTTATTCTAACAAAGAATTTAAAATTCATCAGCAGTTCTATTTAAATAAAATAAAATAAAGCAAGGAGAGGCTACTTCAGTGGGGCCAGGGGGCAATTTTCCACACCCCCAGACCACCATGCCCACCTGCTGCTGCCACTGCCCCATTGTCAAAATTTAAAATCCCACCCCACCCCCTGTGAAATCTGGCAGGAATGACCCTCTTGTATGGCACTGCTACGCCTGCAAATTTCATCCAGTTCTGACAAACAGAGAAAAAGTTATAGCTATTTGTTGATGGTAATTAATGGGGGCCATGAATATTTGGATTTCCAAATCAAGATTCAGATTTGGACCCAAGTCAAAGCAGATGTCCTCTGAATGGGTCTGAGCCAAATTGAGCTGATTTGTGAATCGCCAAATTGGGTTCCAAACTGAATCTTGTGGTTGGCACATTAACCCTAATCTTTATGGAAATTCAGAATATATTGTATTACACATTCTTGCCTTGAGGAAGAAGCTACAATGATATTTTCTTTCTTTTTAAGTGTATAGGGCAAAATCCACTTGGATGTTCTCCTGAAAAAACCCCAAATGAAATCAATGTGTCCTGTGAACTCCAATCATAGTTGGAGCCTAAGAAGGTCACAAGTCTAAGAGTAGTACCTGATGTCTGTAAGGCCGTTCAGAGGGAGACTGAGGAACATCTCCTTGGGTTTTGTGGTTCTCAGTTCACCTCTTTCTAGAGAAGTTGAGAAAACTGTTTGTTTGTATGTATGTTTACACTATTTCTATACCACCCTTCAGCTTTTGTAATGGTTTACCCAAACAAGAAAAAAAAACCAGATAAATAAAATATAATAAGCAACAGCATGTTTAAAGAGCAGAGGGAAAGCTCGTAATGTCCAAACTCTGATGGTTTGTAATGCTTCCGTTCAATCCAAGGTGAACATTACAGATAGGGATGTCTGAGAAATTCGTTTCAGTTCTTTTTTATATATATAAAGATTTACCCAGTTCACACCTTCCGTTTTGAACGCAGGTCTAAATGCAACTGTGACTGAAGTCCATAAATTTCTGAGCTTGCAATGTGATTTACAGACCAAATGCATTTCATTTGGGGTGGGGTGGGGGTGGAGTGCATTTAAATGACAAGAAGGAGGAGGAGGAGGAGAAGGAGAAGGAGAAGAAGAAGAAGAAGAAGAAGAAGAAGAAGAAGAAGAAGAAGAAGAAGAAGAAGAAGAAGAAGAAGAAGAAGAAGAAGAAAAGATTGCAATCTAATATGGGCTTTGAAGTGAAATTTACTGTGGCTTGTATGCACATCCTACAACCACCTGAGTTCTTCACTGACACCAATTGTAATCCAAGCCAGAGAAGAATGCTTCTCCCTCACCCCACTGACTTGCCTGCTGCCAGGACTAGCCCTATAATTAAGCAGCTGGCTCAGGCGGTGGATGATGAGAGCAGCAGTAGCTGCCCCCACCCCACCCCACCCCACCCTGGCATCCTCCTGCGGCCCCAGGTATTCCCATCCTCCTCAACTAGTACCCACACAGTTGCAGCCCTTGCTGGCCTGGTCTCACCTGGTCTCACCTAGTCACCTTCTACAACTGCATCGCAGACAGCAGTGTTGGGAAAGGTCCCTGGCTGAGCATAGAATCATAGAATAGCAGAGTTGGAAGGGGCCTATAAGGCCATCGAGTCCAACCCCCTGCTCAAGGCAGGAATCCACCCTAAAGCATCCTTGACAAATGGTTGTCCAGCTGCCTCTTGAAGGCTTCTAGTGTGAGAGAGCCCACCACATCCCCAGAAAGCCTATCAGCCCAAGCCATGCTGCTCCAGCAGCCATCATGTGTGCACATGCATTGCTCTGCTCACAGGGGGCACACCAGCACCAATGTCACTTCATAGCAGGCAATGAACAGGCACCAGGCAGAGTGACAAGCGAGCAACCAGGAGGTGTGGAAGGACAGAGCTGTAGGTGCCGTTTGCAGCTTGCCCAGCTCCCCTAAACTAGCTCATGGTCCTCCATTGTGGCCAAGAGGATACTATTCCATCGGCAGTGTCAAAGTAAGACTAGGCTTGCACTCTTAATCTGGTGGGAAGCCCTCCTGCATTGCAATGAATGGAGGCTCTGGCTCAACTCCCATTCATTGCAATAGGGCTTGTGGCTGGAGGTCTTCCCAGTGGGCTGAGCCCTGTGTGTGTGTGTGTGTGTGTGTGTGTGTGTGTGTGTGTGTGTGTGTGTGCACGTCATATCTCAGATGGGATATCTGTCAAACTGCATTTTTAAAAAGGGAGGCATTTATCTCCAGCTGTAACACCTGCTGTTTCCCCTCCACTGGTATGAACCCTTTCCTTGTTGGCAAGCAATCTCTTGAGCAATTTCCACGCAAATCCCACCAACAAGTCCGAGACTCTAAACCAGTGGTTCCCAAAGTGGGCGGTACTGCCCCCTTAGGGGCGCTGGGATTGCATAGGGGGGCGCTAAGAGGCAAAGGGGCAGCAGGGGTTGCTCCAGGTGGTCTTTTCCAACAAGCACCCCTCCAGAAGGTCTTAAAACCCAGGGACATTTTTATGGCAGAAGGTAGTTTGGTCCCAAGCCATATAGGGGAAGAATTCCACTCATGTATTAATACCGTTTAAGAAGAGTCCTTTTAACGGTGAATTGAAATGTTTCAAAAGCACCAAAACGCTAATGAAGAGACATACCCTGCGTGGTGTGCCCCGCTATCCTGCACTATGGAGAGTGGTTCAGAAGCTCCTGGTTGCATTTCCAACGTCATATTTGGTGGAATGTGGTTTTAGTGTGGTCTGCCTACTTCTCTCCAAGCAAAGAAATCCACTCCAGATTACTAAATGTGGTGATTTAAGACTCATGTTAAGTGACTTTAAACCAGACATTGGGAAACTGGTATCACTTCATCAAGCCCATCCATCACATTAAGAATTTACAAAATAGTGAGGTTACTAAATGTGGTATCTAATATTCTTGCTAAATGACCATCAGACTTTGAAACCATGATATCGCTGGATCAAGTTTAATTGAATAAACGGGGGGAAATGAAATTGGATTTTGAATAAATATTCAATGAATTGTTACTGTTTTGAATGTTATTGTTATTATCTTCCTTAGTGGGTCGTTGAAAACGGCTATTCTGAATAATGATTTTTATAGGGTAGGGTAGGGGGCACTGGGCATGAGTTTGTGGAACCAACGGGGCAATTACCTGAAAAAGTTTGGGAACCACTGCTCTAAACCAAACAGCCTGAGGCCTCCAAACGATGTTATTAATGTCACTGCCTGCCATTACCGAAACACGCTGCGTACCATTGATTTCACAAGCAGGCTGGCATTGGGATGTTCTGAATCCATTTTTTGCTCAAGGAAGCCTGAGAGGACAGCAGAATTCTTGCTTCTACCAGGGGATGCTCTCACTTGGTCCGGCCCTGTCAGCTTGATAGCTATTTAATAGGGGCCTTTTTCCATCTCCCTGAGCAACCGGGAGGACTGTTTGGTGTGCAACCCTTCAGTGGGTCAGCAAGACAGGTCCATTGATTCCTAGTAATCGTGAAGCTGAAATGATCGCCTTGCAAGATGCATCACTGCCAAGCTGCCGATACAAACCAGAGCTGCCTCAAGACACAGAGCCGCAACAGTTATTCTTATCCAGTTGCTAATACTGAATAGGCAGGTTTCATGTGGATGTTAATTAGGGTGACCAACTGTCAGGATTTCCCCGGATTTGTCCTGGTTTTTGTTCTTTCCATGGTGTCAGGGGGGATTTTCTATAATTTTCAATAATGTCCTGGAATGACACACCTTCCCCTTTAAGGCTGCCATTAGCATGGCAGGAGGGAATGACATGCTTTCTTGAGGCACATCATTCCCCCACCCCGAGCTCCAATTGAGGTCTTAAAGGGGAAAGTGGGTCATTCGTGGACATTATAGAAAAGGCCCCAATTGGAATGGATGGTGGTGGTACAGAATGAAATCCACTCCAATCGGGTTCTTTAAGGTGGCGGGGGAATAACGTACTTTCCGCAGGACTCAGAAAGCTGCTTCCCCACACACACGCTAGGTGTCCTCTTCTTTGGTTTCCCAAATATGGTCACCCTATGTTAATACATTTCTTGGAGGTCACAGGCTGCAGGGCTTAGCTGAAATAACTCACTCTGCAGACATGCAAACCTTGCCGGCACATTTGGTGGAGGATCAAAATAAAAAGACACTTCTATTATGGTAAATTACAGGTAGCACCTTAGATTTGCTTTATACAAGTGAGGCTGTGTGAGTTCCAAGCATGCACACTTGAAGGGAGTGTGGAACGCTCCAGTGATGGGTGGACAGAATGAAAGCTGAACTACAGGGTATTTGTGTTTTTAACCTGTTGGTTGTTTTACGATGGTTTTAATTTTTGTGAACCGCACAGAGAGCTTCGGCTATTGGGCGGTATAAAAATATAATAAATAAATAAATAAATACAGGTATATCACGTAGGAGAGAGGAAAAAGTAAAATAATTGAATCTGGCTCCAGAAGCAAAGAGAGACAACATCTAACATAAGAACAGCCTTCCCCATTGGCCACGCTGGCTGGGAATGATGGGTGTTGCAGTCCCGCACATCTGGAGGGCACCAGGTTAGGGAAGGCTTACATAAGCCCATAAGAAGAGCCATGTTGGATCTGTCCAAAGGTCTTCCTACACCAGTTCCCCAGTAGCCAGCCTGAGGCCCCAGTGGGAAACCCACAAGCAGAACATGATTATAGTAGCACCTTGCTACTCATGTTCCCCACCATACTGCCTCTGGTACTGGAATTATTATAAAGATACCATGGCTAGGAGCCATTGATAGCCTTCTTCTCCAGGAATCTATCCATGCCCCTTCTAAAGCCATCTAAATTGGTGGCCATCACTGCATCCTGTGGCAGCGGATTCCATATTTTAACTATGTGCTTCATGGAGGAGTCCCTCCTTTTATTGGTCCTGAACCTCCTGCCATTCAGCTTCATGGGAAGAGCTCAGTATTATGAGACAGTGGGGGGAAATAAGAAAATCAGAAGTGCCCTCATGCTGGATCAGACCAAGGGTCCATCTAGTCCAGCACTCTGTTCGCACAGTGGCCAACCAGCCATCGGCCAGGGATGAACAAGCAGGACATGGTGCAACAGCACCCTCCCACCCATCTTCCCCAGCAAATGGTGCACACAGGCTTACTGCCTCGAATACTGGAGATAGCACAACCATCAGGGCTAGTAGCCATTGATAGCCTTTGCCTCCAGGAACTTATCCAACCCCCTTTGAAAGCCATCCAAATTGGTGACCATCACTACATCCTGTGGTAGTGAGTTCCATAACTTAACTATGCGCTGTGTGAAGAAGTACTTCTTCTTATTTGTCCTGGATCTCCCACCAATCTGTTTTATGGGATGACCCCCACTCGTTCTGGTATTTTGGGAGAGGGAGAAAAATCTCTCCCTGTCCACATTCTCCATACCATGCATAATTTTGTACACCTCTATCATGTCTCCCCTTAGTCTCTATTGTCTACATGATGCGCAGTTCTACGGCTCTATCATGTCCCCTCTTAATCACCATTTTTCTAAGCTGAAAAGGCCTCAAATGGGTGAGCTGCTCCTGCCCTTTGATCATTGAGGTTGCCCTTTCCTGCAGCTTTTCCAGCTCTACGAAACCTGTTTTGAAATGTGGTGAGCAGAACTGTAGACATTATTCCAAGTGTGGTCCCACCACCATAGATTTGTGCAAAGGCATTATGATACTGGCAGTTTTATTTTCAAGTTTGTGCAACCCATCAACAGATCACAGGGACCTCCAAACTTCCAGAAATTAATTGGAATGCTTTGAATGGGCTTAGGGAGACAGCTAACTTAGGAACTGCAGAACCTGCCTGGCACACCGTGTGTTCCTATGGTAACCAAGTAAGCTTTCATATGAATCATTGTCTTGGTTTAATTTTAACTGGATCACTTTCTGGTGGATAATACTGCACAGGTAAGTTGAACATGTTCCTCAGCTGAGAGGTAATCACTGGGCTTCCGCTGAGCATCAGTCACTCAGAATTTCTTCTCTGTGAGTTTCTGCAAAACCCCTCAAGGGCTCTCGACGTGGTTGGAGGCCACACATTCCTGCAGTCCCAACTGCTGGTTTGAGAAATACTGAGACACTAATTGCAGCCCTGCTGAAATGCGCCTCGTACCTTCCTCTCCCATCACTAGAAAGAGAGAGGAATAATGCTTCCCCTCGGAGATTGACAGCATAAGGAACTGCGAAACCATCATTCTTCTAGCTGCAAGATCTGAGAGGCAGGCGGAAGGCTGAACCTGGGTTTTTCAGAGCCAGCTGCTACAGCTGAAATTAATGGCAGTGGAATTCAAGCCGGCTCTAAAAGATGGAGCCATTAATCACCTACAGACAGGTTTTCTTGGGTTTCATCCTCCAGTCCAAGAGTAATTCATTCCATTCTCTGGGCCAATATGTGGGGGAGGAGCAGGGAGGTGGTAGGTAGCTGAAGCATCTAGCCATATCCCCCCAAACCCCCTGTAGAATTCTATCTGGAGTTGAGTGGTGCATGATCACTAGGGCTGGTCTTCTTCAGCCTTGGTCTTCAACTGGTGGGTTGGGTGATGGCTCAACCTGAGGTGAGCCACACAGGTAGGTTGCCACCACCTGTACGTACTTAGGTGTGTTTGTTCCTTTTAAGGGAAAGAGACAGAAAGAGAAGAGAAGGGAGCAGGAAAAAGAGGGGGGGGAGATAAACAGCAGGAGGATTATCAAAGGGGAAATGTTCAGAGCTTGTGAAAAGCCCAATGCAGATGTTCTAATTGCAAGGGGTCCTTCCAGAAGGGGAAGGGGAATGGGGAGGAATGTGTGAGCTCGGCCCCCAGACCTGCTGTCTCCAGTGGTGGGCCTCGTGAGAGAGGACAAGTCGTATGGTGATGGAGGGGTGTGAGCTAGCACTCCTATTCTAACTGCAGCTCCTCACATCTGGAAACTGACATGGGCTGGGCCCATGGGTCCCTTTAAGAAAACACCTTTGCATTATCTTGGAGAGAAGGAGATGGGTTCCTTTGTGTCCAGAAGGGAGTAGCAAGTAAAATGCCAAGGCCGCGCTTTTGCGAGAAGCGCCTGGCATCTGATAATGCCTCCCCGGGCTGGTACCGGGGGAGAGTAACAATAGGGTGACCCTATGAAATGGAGGACAGGGCTCCTGTATCTCTAACAGTTACATAGAAAAGGGAATTTCAGCAGGGGTCATTTGTACATATGGAGAACCTGGTGAAATCCCCTCTTCATCACAGCAGTTAAAGCTGCAGGAGCTATACTAGAGTGACCAGATTTAAAAGAGGGCAGGGCACCTGCAGCTTTAACTTTTGTGATGAAGAGGAAATTTCACCCGGTTCCCCATATATACAAATGACACCTGCTGAAATTTCCTTTTCAATGCAACTGTTAAAGATACGGGAGCCCTGTCCTCCTTTTCATAGGGTCACCCTAAGTAACAAGTTGCAGCTGTGCAATGTCTGGGAGCATTCCCCCCTCCCTTCAGGTGAGGTGTGGGTTGCTAGGGGGTTTCAATTAGTCAGGGTGGGTCTGGTGATCAAGGGGGTCCCAGAAAGAGATAAAAGCTTGGGCACCCAAGGGTCCGGTCTCTTTCCTGTGGGTGTCAGGAGTCCGGTGTGTGCGTGTGTGAGCAAGAGCATCCAGGCCGGTCCAGCTGGATGGTGGAAGCCCCACGTGGCCGCTGAGGGAAGAAGTCTAGTTCGAGTGGTGTGAAGCCGAGTCGAAGTGAGCAACAGAGATTGAGCTGCAGTGTTAAATGTTTGTTTTGTTTTAGAATAGGTTTGGGTACAAGTGGGCAAGGGACCTTGCCGGAGTTATGGCTGGTGGGTGGTTAGTGGGGAGTGAGTGCGAATCCAATTGGTCTGAGTGTGGAAAAGGGGGAGGGGGAGGTATTAGTCCCTGCTGTCCAGAATGTGTCATTCCTTTGTCCGTGTTTTCCCCCCAAACCTCTTACGTGTTTACCTTAATGCGTGGACTCTTAAGGAAGTGTGTTTGCGTGAAGAATAAAAGTGTTTGGTCCCTATCTCCTATGTGGTGTTGTTCCTTGAGAACCTAGACTCCCAAAGGGTTAAAAAGTGGCAGTGAAGGGGCGAGTGTCTGGGCTGGCCGAGCCAGACCCCCCCCCCTTTTCCGGCCGGGGAATCGCTAAGTCAAGCCGAGCGGTTCCATCCCAGAAACTACATGCAATTATCAAAAGGACTGCATAAGGTTAGGGTTGTGTAAAAGAGAGGATTTCAGCATTTTCAGCTTTACCTCATGCCTGCATGACAAGCTGAACCAGTCAAAACTCTATCTTGATTTGGGTATTGTTACCGTGTGTGTGTGTGTGTGTGTGTGTGTGTGTGTGAGAGAGAGAGAGAGAGAGAGAGAGACCGACCGACCGACCGACCGACCGACCGACCGACCGACCGACCGGCCTGAGCCAGATCTACACCAAGCAGGATAAAACACTTTGAAAACGTTTTGAAAACTGTATATGGAGTGTGTCATGGGGCCAAACAGTTGTCAAAACTGTTATAAACTGTTTTAAAGCAGCAGTGTAGATCCTGCCCTGGTTTAAAAAAACATTGGATCCAATGTTAATCGTACATAGAGTAGATACATTGAAATAAATAAATAACGTAACTGCCTTTTGTTTCAATGGGGCTCCTCTACGTAGGGTTAACATTGGATACTTGGATGCTTTTAGGATGTTTTAACAGTGTATGCTATGTTTTTAATCAGTATTTTATACTTACTGTTATTTCCCGTCTCGATCAGGATGGAGAGGCAGGGAAGAAATAAATGTATTATTATTATTATTATTATTATTATTATTATTATTATCCACAGACATTGTTGCGGCATGCAGGAAACAGTGATGTTATCTGCTTATTTTCTGAAACAGCCCATGTGCGTTTATATTTATTTATTTATTACATTTATATACTGCCCCATAGCCGAAGCTCTCTGGGAGGTTTACAAAAGTTAAAAACAGTAAACATTAAAAATATACAAAATTTAAAACCATCAAAAACATTTTTAAAAAGTGTGAAGTGTGGATGTAATCCACGCATCTGGAAACCAAGATGTATATGCATGGGTAAAACTCTCTCTCACACACAGATATGCATAGATGGCATCCTCTTGACATGGTTGCTGGTGCCAATGCTGGCATTTGAAAAGGCTGGGGAGACTACTGTTCCATGGGGTGCATCAGATACACCATATCCAGGCCCTCATACGGGAGAGTTCTCCAAAATTATTATAGACAAGTGTCAGTTACTACAAGGGACATACAGAACTCTTGAGCATTAATTGTTGGAAAGCAATGTATAAACATATTCTGTCCTCCATATTTCTCTCAAAAAT
This sequence comes from Elgaria multicarinata webbii, assembly GCF_023053635.1. Lineage (NCBI taxonomy): Eukaryota > Metazoa > Chordata > Lepidosauria > Squamata > Anguidae > Elgaria > Elgaria multicarinata. The sequence goes on along the minus strand of NC_086172.1, from coordinate 181,053,930 downwards.
CCACAGATGTTCAACCAGAAACCACAGAAAAATCATCTCAAAACTGAACACTCACCCAAGCTATGATAATGCCTGCAACAGTGAGGTCTTCAAGCATGTAGCTGTTTGTGCCTAGGCTTCCATGCAATTCAGAACCCTGGTCATGCAGGGTTCCAAGTCACATGGAGGTCGACACGAATACAGCCATATGTGCAAAGGCCTTCCCACAGCAGGCATTTGAGCTGTATGTGTGGACACCTATGGGCTGGGCTACCTTATGGCATGACATCAGGGTGGAGCCACTCATGTGGTGAGTTTCGCCACTTATCAGGACATCTGAATAGGGCTTTTGAGAGTGTCAACAAACATGTGGACAGGGGTAATCTGGAAGACATCTTTTAATTGGGACTTCAAAAGGCTTTGGACAATGTCCCTCATCAAAGACTCCTAAGACAATCTATCAGTCCTGGGAGAAGAGAAGAGGTCCTTTTATGGATAGAGGGGAGTTTAGATGTGAGGAGAAAAATGGTTTACAGGCTCAAGTAGCTGTAACATGAAAAGAAGAAATAATATGTTGGTCATTCTTCAGTTACTGTATTTTGGTTTTGAACATTTTCTACTCAATAAATTTGTTTAAAAACCATTGTTGTTGTTGTTAATAATAATAATAATAATTTATTTGATTTCTGTCCCATCCAATAGCTGTAGCTCCCTGGGCAGTTCACAAAAATGCACACATCTATATTTCATGTACATGAACCTAAATCATGTCAGATTTATTCTATTGTATTTTTAACCTGGGGTTATCTGCCTTGAGGCCTAGTAATAGGTTGTATTCAAAGTATAAAATGATCAGCATAGCCTTCTGGTTACAATTCAAGGTTTTCCACCTATGAAATCCTAACCATCTTGGACGAACTTAGCTGGCTACTGCCTACCTTCGCATTTTTTATGCTGTGCTCCTTTCTTCTAGGAGATGCTTTATTCATAGAGAAGTTTCTTTTGGGCAAAGGTAATATGCTCTTTTGACATACAGATTTGCCAGTATTTAACATGGAGATGGATACAGGACATCAGGAAAATGTTCAGTGAATACTAAACATCCGTCTTGGAGGGGGAAATTCACAATTATCTTATGGTCCATCGGATGCCATCTTGGAGCCCTACGACTGCACTCTTAAAATGGTTTCAGGTTGTATGAGTTTTAAAATGGTCAGTTTACATTGTTTTTAATAGCATGTAAGTTAATGTAGAAGCCTTTGAGGGCTGATCGTTTGTGGGATATGATAGAGGTGTACAAAAGTATGCATGGTGTGGAGAATGCAGATAGGGAGCCATTTTCTCCCTCTCCCATAATACTAGAATCCATCAAGGTCATTATCCCATGAAGCTGACTGGTGGGAGATTCAGGACAGATAAAACGAAGGACTTCTTCACACCGCGCAGAGTTAAACTATGGAATTCACTACCACAGGATGTGTTGATGGCCACCAATTACCTCCCTAGGGAATTGGTTCCATTGTCGTACTGCTCTAACAGTCAGGAAGTTGATAGTTTTCTATTAACCTTACATAGCAGCAACACCCTTTTACTTTTTCTGCAGAATACTAGTTTTTATGTTGAGAACATACTTTAAAAGATATTATAAGTTTGCCTGTAAATCTAGCTTCCAGAATGCGTCCCTGTGCATTCACAGGGATTGTCCCTGTGGGTTCCTGACCTGCCTCAGCGCCAAAGCTGAGGCAAAATTTGGGCCCTCCGAGGTGACTCTGAGTTTTCTGGGCACCCAGAAAATTCCCCACTTACCTGGTGCCTCCACGTGGCCTACTTCCAGCCTCATGCGTCGGTGGCAGTGGAAGCCACTGGATGCAAGGGCAGTGGCGGTGGGCAGCGGAAGCAGGTAAGGAAACTGGGGGGGTGGGCCACCTCTGAAGCACCGAGGCAGCCCGAAGCTTCAGAGGCAATTGGCTTTGGCTTCGGGCCGCCTCAGATTTCACCTGAACCGGTTCAGATCCGGTTTGGGATGGTCCGAATCACACCGATCCACTTCAAATTCAGGGTTTGGTCCCGAGGTGAAAAATGCACATTTGAAAAATGGGGGGAGCCGCCTGTCACATTTGAAAAAGGGGCAGGCTTAGCATTTGATATGAGGTAGCCTTTTTCACCGCTTGTGCCAGATTGATCCATACCGACAGATTGAGGACTGAGCAATTTCAGGCAAAAAGAACTCATGAACAGCTGTGTCTAGGAGCATAGAAAATAGCACACTCCTTCAAAAGCCATCCCACCAAAGCACCAGTGGCTTATAGGCCAGCAACCAGACCGGAACAGTGAGCTATTTATCAGCCCTTAGTCCTAAATGGCTTCCCAAGTGGAACACATGAAAGACGCCGATGCCATGGAGGATGCAACCTGGATCAACCAAAGAACAGGCAAAGTAATGAAATGCAAAGGTCTGCAGACAAGCGGGATTTGGGAGCTTGAGCGTCTTTCAGCCATTCTGCAGGCTTCTGTACAGGAATCCCAGATAAGTCAAGATTCAAAGAAAGGAGAACAGAGCAGATCAAAAGAAGGAATTCCTTTTTCAGGAGAAGCAAAGACAGAGCAGCCCGTGATGCAGGGATCTTGCTGCAAGAGGAGACAGCCTGAAGAGCAAGGATTACAGCCAAAGGAATGGCCGTTCCTGCTTGAGAGTCAAGACCTACAGGATTTCCAAGGACAAAGCCAAGAGTCCAAGGAACTGATTGCAGAGAATTATCTCAAGAGGCCTCAAAAACTTCCAAAGTGTAGTCCAGAAATGGAGCTGGTCTCACGATCACCGCCCCATCCCCCAATGGCGTGGGAATGAAATGCAAAAGTCAGCAGTCAAGCAGAATTTGGGAGTTTTAGCCATTCTTCAGTCTTCATGCAAGAATCCAGGGGAGGGGGGGAGTTTCAAAGAAAGGAGGGATTTCTCTTCTGCTGCAGTAACCAGCAACCTAAAGAGCAAAAAATGCAATGTGGTGTACAATGAGGTTAAGAGTCAATGCCTATAAGATTCCCAACCATCTAGTGAGCAGCCAGAACAGAAGAGGAATCACAGGGAATTCATAGTACAATGTTCAAGCATTTCCAGAGAACCCCAGATATACCCCATGGGCAGCCCACAAATGGAGCTGGTCTCAAAACTGAGATCCGCCAACAATGCAATTAAAAAGTCAGCAAAAGCCTTATGGGAAGTGAAACGGCTTTTAGAAATCCTCCTCACACTGTTAAGGGTCTCAGAAAAGCAGTAAGCTAACTGGATCCGAGGAGGAGAAGGAGGAAGAAGAGGAGGAGGAAGAAGAGGAGGAGGAGGAAGAGGAGGAAGAGGAAGAGGAAGGGACACCTGACCTTGAAAAGAAAATGAACAGAGAGATGATAGTGTCATATACAGAAGGAGAGGATGAAGTTCAGCAAACATACAACTTAATTTCCCTGGAAGAAGAAATAGCACTCAACAGAAAAGCTCACAAAATACTCCTCCGTCGCTCATATGGGTGTTAGCCAGACTTTCCAAGCATCATCATCATTGCCCTGCATGTTGAGAAGGAACTTTTGAAGACAGACACCTGAATGCTCCACTGGAAGTGCATACTGCCGAGGAAGATCAGGAGAAGTGGGCGAGTTGTCTTCCAGAGAAGCTTATCTGCTGTTGCTGACCTTATGGAGAAATGTCCCATAAGCTTTGGTAGACTCCCCGGGGCTTCCCATACTGAAAGCCATGGGCACATTGCTTGAAACTGAATGCGCCAACCTGACTCTGGAGACAGCTTCTGTTTTCTTGCTTATTGTTTTCCTGTGGATGGGGTTGGTCACTAGTAGGGGTGTGCTCTGCTCCGTTACGGATCCCCGGATCCGAAGCGGAGCGAGCCGATCTGGACCTCCGAAGCCCGGTTCCAGAGCGGATCGGGGGAGGTCCGGATCGGCTCAAAGCGGTTTGGAATGGTCTGAAGCGATTCGGACCATTCCGAAGCATCGGAGCAAGGTAAGTGGGGAGGGGAGCTTACCGGGCTCCTCCGTCCGCCGCCATGATCCATGCGGTGATGGCAGCAGAGCCAGGTAAGTGGGGAAGGGGGAGGGGGCTTATCTGGAGCCAGAGCCATGCGGTCCATGCGGCAGGGGACGACAGAGCCAGGTAAGGGGGGAGGGGAGCTTATTCAGTCCCCATTTTGTCCCCCCTTCCCAACTTACCTGCCTCCGCCATCCACTGTGGAGGCAAGTAAGTGTGGAAGAGGGGGCAAAATGGGGGCTGAATATTGATCCGGACCTCCAGATCTCGTTCCGGATCCATTCGGTTCCAGAGTGGAGCGGGGAAGGTTCAGATCGGAGGTCCGGATCGGGTTCCGAAGCGGTTCGGGTAGGGGGTGCACAGCCCTAGTCACCAGCAGTTAGAGGAAGACATCATGGATCAGTAGCAGAGTACGTAGTTTGGGTGCAAAAGGTCCCAGGTATAATCCATGGTACTTCCCATTAGAATAGCCAAGGCCAACCTGATGCAGGCTGGGGATGATGGGCATCAGGTTGGGAAAGGTGGGGCATTAAAAGGACCTAAAGGTGCCATCGTAGGCATTGTTTAGACAGAAAAACAAGTCCTACAATTCCCAGCATGCTGGGACCTGTAGGACTTCCTTTCTGTCTACACATACATGGGATTCCACCCTTAACTTAAGTAGCAGGGCTGGAAAAGATCTTACTCTCTCAGCTGCTGCCTCTTGGAGTTGGCAATACCACATTAGATGGGCCAGTGCTTGGACTTAGTACAAGATGGTCTCCTATGCCCATAAACTCTGCTCAAAGATGCATTTGTAAATGAACTGAGGAGCCCAGACTATAGGAAAAAAAACACATTGCTATTCTCTGGGGAGCCAATTCATTATTGTACAGAATCTCTCTTTCTTTTTCTAAAAGCAGCGTTGCTGTGTGCATTCATGTGTGCATGTCATAAATACAATTAGGAATAGTAATATATGCTGTAGACAGTAATTATTCTGTCCTCCCAGTGAGAAATAGCCAACTAGAGTGTCCCTTTTCAGAAGAAAAATCCCCCATGGCTCCAGCTACTATACAAGGGAAAGTGTGAGAGTCATGATATTTGTAACCACTGTACACATTCTAACTCATAGAATCATGGCATAGTTCAGCTGGAAGGGGCCTATAAGGCCATGGAGTCCAACCCCCTGCTCAATCTGTACAAAGTGGATGCTAGGAGTGACAGTGTGGATGTATGACAGAAATTCATTTCATTTGTTGCCAGAATTTTCATAGTTTGCACTTCCCAGAACCAAATATGTCAAGGGGACAGGAGCAGGCAGAAGAAACATCATGGCCTGCTCCTGTTGGACTCTCTCTCTCTCCTCCCCCCCTCCCTCCCTCCCGAACTCCTGTTCCTTGTGTGTCATGTCTTTATTAGACTGTAAGCCTGAGGGCAGGGACTGTCTTTTTTGCTAAGTGTAAGCCGCTCTGAGAGCCTTTTTTGGCTGAGGAGCGGGGTATAAGTATGATAAATAAATAAATAAATAAAATAAAATAAAATAAATAAATAAATATGGGCCTGAATGCAATCTGCGGTCAAAGCCCATATACGTCTGAGCCTTGGATGCAATTCACGGGTGGGGGGGGTGCATTAAAAAGGTGTACATTTGAAAGGAAAAGGAAAGGAACCTCTCGTGCAAGCACTGAGTCATTCAATGGGAGAAAATACATACATTTTTTTCAAATGTGCACATTTGATGCGTACATTTGGAAAACTATGAATGAATTTGTATGCAAAAAAAAAAGCAAAGCTTTCAATCTCATATGGACATGAGTCAGAAGAAGCTTCAAGGTAGAATTTGGAGATCTTTGATGGGCTCAACTTTTGTTGATTTGTACATCCCTAGCTAGGGGCAAACAGCAGCTACTTCCTGTCACCTTTGTCTGCTACGCCGAGGAATATCTGGCTAGCAGCTAGGGACCTTTGGTCAGGTCTCAGGATGCAATTCTTCTCTTTTTATGTTCCTCCTGAGGTACTGCCCACTCTTCTCCCTGACATGCCAGTTCTTCTATGTACAGTCATAGAATCATAGAATAGCAGAGTTGGAAGGGACCTACAAGGCCATCGAGTCCAACCCCCTGCTCAATGCAGGAATCCACCCTAAAGCATCCCTGACAGATGGTTGTCCAGCTGCCTCTTGAAGGCCTCGAGGGTGGGAGAGCCCACAACCTCCCTAGGTAACTGATTCCATTGTCGCACTGCTCTAACAGTCAGGAAGTTTTTCCTGATGTCCATCTGGAATCTGGCTTCCTTTAATTTGAGCCCGTTATTCCGTGTCCTGCACTCTGGGAGGATCGAGAAGAGATCCTGGCCCTCCTCTGTGGGACAACCTTTTAAGTATTTGAAGAGTGCTCTCATGTTTCCCCTCAACCTTCTCTTCTCCAGGCTAAACATGCCCAGTTCTTTCAGTCTCTCTTCATAGGGCTTTGTTTCCAGACCCCTGATCATCCTGGTTGCCCTCCTCTGAACACGCTCCAGCTTGTTTGCATCCTTCTTGAATTGTGGAGCCCAGAACTGGACGCAATAATCTAGATGAGGCCTAACCAGGGCCTAATAGAAAGGAACCAGTACCTCACGTGATTTGGAAGCTATACTTCTATTAATGCAGCCCAAAATAGCATTTGCCTTTCTTTCAGCCGTATCGCACTGTTGGCTCATATTCATAGTCACTATGACTATATTCATAGTCATCCCCTACCTGTGTATCAAAGAGGTAGCATCCCGGTGGGGCTGTACCATCTGTTTCTTTCTGAACAGGCAGAACAGCTCCAATACAGATGGAGAAACAGAGTGGGCATGGTGTTCATTCTGGACTATCGACGTTCCTTCTTCTGATGATGAAAAAAAGGAAACAGCCATTCAGGAGCATTCAGCCGAAGAGGGGAGGGCGGAACCCAAAGTGAAAGATTATGCCAAGTCATGGATGGCAGTGGGGGAGGACCCTAACATCTGGAGATGCCTTTCAGTACTATGAAGCAATCTGTGCAGGGCGAGTTCCTCCAACATGCTTCCAAAACTCAGCTTAGCTTTTTGTTCTCATAAAACTGGAGATGGACCATTTGGTTTATGGGTAATTCAGCTAGTGGCAGAACACGGCTCTGTTTGCCAGCCCACAAATTTCAAACATGTTCGGATTTTTCTGGTCTTTTTTTTTTTTTTTTTTTTGTATTAATGGCTTTTCTTTCATTTCATTTCTTTTCCTCTTCAATAAAAAGAAAAAAAAAGATGTCAGCCTTTGCTTTAGCAAAAACGCCAGATTGTTCATTGTTAAATATCTGACACACCATCCCATTCTGTGTTTCATGAAGCCTCCTCCATTGTTCGGACAGTCGACGCTTTGCCACGCAAAGTGACCTCGAGATGGATGATCAGGCAATGCACCATCAAACTGTGAGACTTCCACACAGCTATGGAGTGCGTGCTCTCGGGCACAGCCATGTACGCCAGAAAGCACAAACAGAAATGATGGTGTATTGAAAGATAGAAGATCTCTGTCTCTTACAACTTGAAAACCTTCCTTCCTTCCTTCCTTCCTTCCTTTCCTTTTACAAGTGAAACCAAGGACAATATTGCTACTATATCAAACATAAAAACTTGGACGGTTCATGAGAACATAGGAAGATGCCTTCTACTGAGTCTGGTCACCAGTCCATCTATCTCAATATACTCTGCAGTAAATAGTAGCTGCTCTCCAGGGTTTAAATGGGAGTGTTTCTGAGCCTGGCTTGGAGATTCTGGGGAGAGAACTTGTTGTGAGCTTATTGGAGAAGTGGGGGGGGGGGGGAACCCTAGGGAAATGGGGAGAAATTGATTTAAAAGAACAAACAAGCCACCAGGTTTTCCAAAGACAACAAAAGTCCCTAGAAGGGCGGGGGGACTTTATTTTATTTGGGGGAGGGGTGCCAGTGTTTTTTCTAGTTATTTGGGGGGGGATGAGGCAGCAGAGGGAAAGGAATGAGGCAGCAGAACACGCCTCCTTCGCCTAGCTGCCTGTTTCTCCCTCTTTCTTTTTGTGAACCGCCCAGAGAGCTTCGCATATTGGGCGGTACAGAAATGCAGTAAATATATAAATACAGAAATAAATTTGTTTTAAAAAGCTTTCTCTGCGGGGCTCCACAGAGAGACTTCAAACTAAAATCGGCACGAACGAACGTGACAGCCGATAGGTGGGAAACCGGGAAATTGGCCAATCAGGTTGTCCTACCCTCAAAGCTCTGCCCACAGGTCAAAATGCAAGTTAACTCTCCCAAAGACACATAGCCATAACGTGGTGCAAACTCGAACATGATCTAAAAGTCGCAGTGAATCGCGAATGCGAAGATGCGCATTTTAGGGTAAAAAACCCGGCACTGCGGCGAATGGACGGCTGCGTCATGTAACCGAAAATGTGAATATGCACATTTAGGTAAGGGTAAACAAGGCTTTTGACTATCTAGCTTGGTATTGTCCACAACACTAACTGGAGTAGCAGCCGCTCTCTGGGGATCCAGACAGGAGTCTTTTCTGGCCCTTCCAAGAAAGAATATTGAACCTGGGGCCTTTGGTGTGCAAAGCATGTGGTCTGCCACTAAGCTATGGTTCTTAGAATCATAGAATAGCAGAGCTGGAAGGGGCCTCTAAGGCCATCGAGTCCAACCCCCTGCTCAATGCAGGAATCCACCCTGAAGCATCCCTGACAGATGCTTGTCCAGCTGCCTCTTGAAGGCCTCTAGTGTGGGAGAGCCCACAACCTCCCTAGGGAACTGATTCCATTGTCGTACTGCTCTAACAGTCAGGAGGTTTTTCCTGATGTCCAGCTGGAATCTGGTTTCCTTTAACTTGAGCCCGTTATTACGTGTTCTGCACTCTGGGAGGATCGAAAAGAGAAGAGATCCTGGCCCTCCTCTGTGTGACAACCTTTGATGTAGTTGAAGAGTGCTCTCATGTCTCCCCTCAATCTTCTCTTCTCCAGGCTAAACAGGCCCAGTTCTTTCAGTCTCTCTTCATAGGGCTTTGTTTCCAGACCCCTGATCATCCTGGTTGCCCTCCTCTGAACACGCTCAAGCTTGTCTGTGTCCTTCTTGAATTGTGGAGCCCAGAACTGGACGCAATACTCTAGATGAGGCCTAACCAGGGCCGAATAGAGAGGAACCAGTACCTCACGCGATTTGGAAGCTATACTTCTATTAATGCAGCCCAAAATAGCATTGGCCTTTCTTGCAGCCATATCGTACTGTTGGCTCACATTCAGCTTGCTATCTACACCAATTCCAAGATCCTTCTCGTTTGTAGTATTGCTGAGCCAAGTATCCCCTATCTTGTAACTGCATTTGGTTTCTATTTCCTAGATGTAGAATTTGGCATTTATCCCTATTAAATTTCATTCTGTTGTTTTCAGCCCAGCACTCCAGCCTATCAAGATCACTTTGATGTTTGTTTCTGTCTTCCAGGGTATTAGCTATTCCACCCAATTTTGTGTCATTTGCAAATTTGATAAGCGTTCTTCCCAAGAAGCCAAACGCCATGTTGTATACTGTTGTTTTATACTTCAAATGGTTTTAATTTTTGTGAACCGCCCAGAGAGCTCCGGCTATTGGGCGGTATAGAAATGTAATAAATAAATAAAATAAATAAATAAAATAAATGGGAAAATGCAGTGATTGGTCATTACCAGAGAAAGCCTAGTTTTTTATTTTATTTTTATTTTTTTAAAAAATGGATGGGTGGATGATGTCACCATACTTTGGAGGCAGAAAATTGGGATTCACTCCATTGGAAAGTGAGCAAAAGGAGTTCAGGTTTCTTGGTTGGTTTATTTATTTATTTGAGTGTATTTACATACCGCTTACGTCTACAAATTTCAAAGAAATGTAGACAAATCATTAAAAAAACATAAAAATATAACACTGATACATAGGCACCATTGGGGTCCTGGCGACCCCAGGGCATGGGGACAGAATTGCACTCTCCTGCGGCTTAGAGTTTTCTCTGCCCCATAGAATGATTTGGTGAAGTCCCAGGTGTCTTGGAAACAAGAAGAAAATGCTTTGCATACAGGAGGTCCCAGGCTGGATCCCTGGCATGTCCAGAGAGGCCAGGAAAACTGCTGCCAGTCAGTGTCGACAATACTGAGCTGGATGGACCAACTCAGGATTTAGGCAGCTTCCTATATATCTCCCTATACTCCGCCGCGCTCAAACTTCCAGCGCTTGACTTCGTTCCTCTCATTATAATGGTAATTTCTTACTCTATTTCTATATGATAATTTCTTCTAAACTTTCATCTCTGTGCTTTATCTTGTACAAAGTGGCTTTTCAGAGCTTGTCAGAAGTTCAAGACTGACATAAGACATCAATTAAGGCCCAAGTCGAACGCTTTGAAATGTCTCTGCGTGGGAACCAGATGGGGCTCGTTCTTCACAGTCTCTGCTCCGCTCTCGTGGCAGCCTCTGATCAAGCTCGAGATCACAACGACTTTCTTTCATTGCTGAAACACACGTGTCGCCATTTGATCCCCAGAGTCATCCTGTCCTTTCTAATAATGGCTGGATGATTTAAAAAATAAAAAAGATCCCCAATTTTCTTTCCCCCCCAAACTTTTATTACAGATTTCCAAGGAAGGCGGATAGGGGAGGGGGAATCATTATGGGCATAATTGTTTTTTTCTTTCTTAAAAAAAAAAAAAACTTTAAAAACTTTTGCTCACCCCTGCAATAAAACTCCCAATAATAAAATGCAAACCAGTTCTAGTTAGGGACACTTAATAAGGTGTTGTGGTGGCAGGGCCGGTGCCTGGCTTTTTTGCGCCCAAGGCAAGGTGAGCTGCTTTTATCCCCACACACACCCCACCGTACCCCCCCACCACCCCAGGTAGGCAGAGACAGGCGGGGATGAGGCCACATTACCTATCCCTCCCCCGAAGTCCTCCCGACTTGGCGGGACGCTGCGGTGGGGTGGGTGGGCGGCTCCACGGTCTGACTTCCAGTGTGCCCGGACGCCAGAATGTGGAGCCGTCCGTTCCCCCCCCCCCCCAGTGGCCTGGCTTGGCTTTGGCTGGGAGGGCCCAGCCGAAGCCAACCCAGGAAGCTGGGGGAGGGCAGTCAGACAGCTTCACGTTCTGACGTCCAGCACGCGCCAGAAGTCAGAACGTGGAGCCATCTGTTTTCACGCACACCCCAGCCCGGCCCGGCTTGGCTTCGGCTGGGAGGGCCCAGCCGAAGCCAAGCCAGGAACCTTGGGGAGGGCGGTCAGACGGCTCCACGTTCTGAAGTCTGGCGTGCGCCGGAAGTCAAAACATGGAGCCGTCTGCCCGCCCCCACCCCCCTGTGTCCTGGGTTGGCTTCGGCTGCTGGGCAGGTGCCCAGCTGAAGCCAAGCCAGGGACGCTGGGGGGGCAGAAGGCTTCAGAATGGCGCACCCGGAAGCTGCCCTCACTCAGCCAGAGCGGCTCTGGGAGTGGGAGGGCGACTTCCGGGGGGGGGGGCTTACCTTGGCGCTCTAGGTGGCTGCCTAACTGGTCTCTATGGCAGCGCCGGCCCTGTGTGGTGGGCAGCTTGATAAAAATGTCCACCCAGTGTGCAGCCACTCACTGTAAAGAAGGTGAACTCCATGTTAGGCATTATAAGAAAAGGAATTGAGAATAAAACGGCCAATATCATACTGCCCTTATACAAATCCTTCTCCGTGAGCCCCTGCCAAAGGAAGTGAGGGGGGTGGCTACAAGGAGAAGGGCCTTCTCTGCTGTGGCACCCCGGCTGTAGAATGTCCTCCCCAGAGAGGTTTGCCTGGCACCTAAGTTGTACTCTTTTCAACGCCAGGTGAAGACCTTTTTATTTTCCCAGTATTTTAACAGTTTATCATCTTAGCCTTAGCTAGACCTAAGGTTTATCCCGGGATCATCCCGGGATCATCCCTGCCTGCTCCCGGGATCCCCTGTGTGTCATTTACATGAACAGGGATGACCCCGGGACGATCGCGGGATAAACCTTAGGTCTAGCTGAGGTCTTAGTCTTTTAACTTTGCTGTTTAAAATCCGTATTTTAAATCTGTATAAATCTTTGCATTGCTGCTCAGTTTTATCCTGGTTGTGCTTTTAAATTGTACTTTTATACTGTGTTGCTTGTTTTATACTTTGAATGGTTTTCATTGAATTATTTTTTGTGAACTGCCCAGAGAGCTTTGGCTATTGGGTGGTACAGAAATGCAATAAATAAATAAACAATAGGAACACACCCACCCACCCAGGACCTCACATAAGCTCCCCTCCCAGTACCTTCCAGTTCTAGGCTGCTGGCTACTAGTTGCCTAGTGGCAAGGCTTACTCTATGCCCATTTAGCCCTTTGGCATGGACAGCTTGCTTGGTAGGCAAAGCTCTTTGCATGACCAAACACACTCCCACTGGGTCCATGCTGACATTTTGTTATGGTGTGGGAGTTTCCAACAAGCCAGGGCAAAGTGGAGGGGGAGGGGCGGAGGCTCAGGGGTTAGGGCACATCCTTGGCATGTGAGAGCTTCCAGGTTCAATCCCTGGCATTTCCAGGTAGGGCGAGGAAAGACCCCTGCCTGGAGCCCTGGAGAACCATTGCTGCCAACCAGTGTCAACAACACTGGGCTAGATGGACTCAGGGCCTTGCTGGACCAGAGGTTAGTGTGGTGCGAGGCCCGTGCTCGTCCCCGTGTGTCCAAATGACACACAGAGGATCCCGGCCTCAGGTCAGGCTGAGGCCGAGACCGTGGGCGTGTAGACTGTTTCACCGCTTTTCCCGGCTACCGCACTTACGCGCAAGTAGCGGGGAAAGCGGAGGATGGGCTGCAGCGCTTCCCCCATCCCCCATTCCCCCCCATGTCTCCTGGCTTCCGATCCCCACATCCCCACTTCCATGTCCCGCCCCACCCATGTCCCCAGCTGCCTTTTCCCGCTGCTGCCACCGCCACCGATGTCCCCACAGGCTGGACATGGCGACAGCAGGCATCACAGGCCGGGGGACATGGCGACAGCAGGAAACAGCAGCTGGGGACATCAGTGGCGGCAGCGGGAAACGGCAGGTGGGGACATGCGGGGGAGAGGGGGGATCGGAGGCCAGGGGAGGTCGTGCGGGGGGGAAATCGGTGGAAGGGGACAGGGGGGCTATTTTTTAAAAAAAAAAAATACTTACCTTTCCCGATGGTGCGCTCCTGCACACGCAGCCCCTTTAAGTTAAAAAAAAATGGCCAACGCAACGGGGCTTTCCTAGGCCCCGTCGTGTCTTGCGTGTAGACGAGGCCAACCGGCCACGCTACCTCTAGCACGGCCTGGACCCTCCTCACCACCGGATTCAGCGGTTGGTCTAGCAAGGCCCTCAGTCTACATCAGGTTCCTAAGTTCCGATATTCCTAGTGTGGGACAAACCACAGCGTGGGAAGGAGCCTCATGCCATGAAGCTCACATCAGAAGGGCCCTTAGTGTGGAATTCATCCGGAGGCTTGTCTATACGGCTTCTTTACCCCAGCATAAATGCGCATATTCGCATTTTAGGATACATGACGCAGCCGTCCATTCGCCACAACGCCGGTTCTTTAACGCAATAATGCACATATTTGCATTTGCGATTTACCGCAACTTTTGGAACAAGGTCCGAGTTTGCACCACATTAGAGTTATGTGTCCTGGGGGGAGTTTTGACATGTGGGCGGAGCTTTCAGGGCAGGACAAAGTGATTGGCCAATTTCCTGCCTTTCCACCTATCGCATTCTCCCCCCCCTCCTTCCTTCACGCCATTTTCATTTTCAATTGTATGATTCTGCAGAGCTCCACAGAAAGAGGTTGTAATATTAATACAAAGTCCCCCTCTCGCTGCTAGGGATAGCCTCCATTTTTTCTCTCTCTCTCTCCTGCCAATGACTCCCGAGTAGTTATATTGAGCTGTCTCCCTCCCCACCCACGCTCCGTGCTGCTTTCATCCCACCCACCCCCACATCATCTACAGATCAAATGTATAGCTTCACTGGGCTATAGAATTATTTATTTATTTATTTATTTATCTATTTATTTAAAATATTTCTATCCCGCCCTATATCACTAAGATCTCAGGGCGGCATACAGATAAAAACATACATTATAAAACAATAAATATACACAGTTAAAAACAAATTAAACCATGATCCAAGTTAAAACAATATACAATTTAAAAGGAATAGATACAGTTAAAACAGTTAAAACAATGTGCCAGTGAGTTTAACCATCAAAGGCTTTGTTAAAAAGCCATGTTTTTACTTGGCGTCGAAATGCAATCAGTGTTGGTGCCAATCGGGCCTCCAAGGGGAGGGCATTCCACAGTGGGGGTGCCACCACAGAAAAGGCCCTCTCCCTTGTCCCAACATAACGTATATGTTGCATTGGTGGGATGCGGAGAAGGGCTCCTCCAACAGATCTAAGGTCTCGGGCAGGCATATATAAGGAGCGGCGCTCTCTCAAGTATCGAGGTTCCAAGCCGTTTAGGGCTTTAAATGAATTCCGACCGGAAGCGTATAAGCAACCAGTGCAGCTCCTTTAAGACCGGTGTTATGTGATCTCTGTAAGATGTACCCGCCAGCAGTCTAGCTGCTGCATTTTGCACTAGCTGCAATATATATATGCGATAATACGCACGTGCGCACTAATAAACTGCATTACACACAAAAATTTCAGGAGAGAAACTGCTGTTGCTGCTGCAGTTCTGACGCTCTTTACCTAGATTCGAATCAACGGAATTTCAGGTTTATATTCAATGCAGAGCAATCCCGCTGTCGTATAGATGAGGGCCTGGTGCTGTGTTTGACTTTGACCTGCAACCCAGGCCATCCTTCCTCAGGAGTTAGGGTGACCATATGAAAAGGAGGACAGGGCTCCTGTATCTTTCACTGTAATGTAGAAAAGGGAATTTCAGCAGGTGTCAATTGAAGTGAGTGAAATTTTCTCTTCATCAACACAGTTAAAGCTGCAGAAGCCCTGCCCTCTTTTGTATCTGGTCACTCTAGTATAGCTAGTGTAGCTTTAACTGTTGTGGTGAAGAGGGAATTTCACCCACTTAAATTGACATCTGCTGCAATTCCCTTTTCTACATTACTGTTAAAGATACAGGAGCCCTGCCCTCCTTTTCATATGGTCAGCCTATCAGGAGTAAGCCCCCTTGATACAACGGGGCTTGCTTTCTTCTGAGTAAACAGGCTTAAGTTGGTGCTGCATGGGGCAGGTTCTAGGAGTTTTTGTACTCTGCTTTTCCGCTGGTGGTGCTTCGTTCCTAGTCCTATTGTGGATCCATAGGAGCAGGCCAATGATCAAATGCCTGATTATGCGTATGAATAGTATTTCAGGGAAATGCCGTGAAATTAAAATTCAGGGAGAAGTGGAGCTTTATTACAGATCCCGCATTCATATTCAAACTATGCTAATTCAGTATCATTGGATTCAGTCAGGAAGGCACTTAAGAACAAAAGAGCCCGAAAAATACACAAAGCAGAAACATTTGGCGGAGAAGAAGAGACAAAGCACTGGGGTGTTTTTCCTACAGCCTTGCTACGTTTTTCAAATATTGTTCTTCGATAAGTAGTAATGAAAGACTCGGAGATATGAATCAAAATAGAATAGAGGGCCAGCCACGCTTTTGTGATCTGCAGCTGAAAGGCAGTGAAAGGAATAAAATAAAGACCATTCTTGTTGTTGTTGTTGTTGTTCAGACTTGGAGGAATGGGACAGAAAAAGACGAAGCAACCGTGTCCAGCGAATTCACACAACCGCAGGGTCACAGCCGCAAGACTGGGAACTCACAGGCATCATGTGAATCCACCACCTGGACAGTTTTGTTCAGACTCTGTGTGCTTACCTGTCGATTTGGCTGAATTGGCTAGAAGGATATCAAAGGCCAGGGCAAAGTGTCCTGAGCTGCTGGGTAGGGTGACCCTATGAAAAGGAGGACAGGGCTCCTGTATCTTTAACAGTTGCATAGAAAAGGGAATTTCAGCAGGTGTTTTATTTGTATATATGGAGAACCTGGTGAAATTCCCTCTTCATCACAATAGTTAAAGCTGTAGGAGCTATACTAGAGTGACCAGATTTAAAAGAGGGCAGGGCACCTGCAGCTTTAACTGTTGTGATGAAGAGGAAATTTCACTGGGTTCCTCATATATACAAACGACACCTGCTGAAATTTCCTTTTCAATACAGCTGTTAAAGATACAGGAGCCCTGTCCTCCTTTTCATAGGGTCACCCTACTGCTGGGGGTTGTCCTCGAAGCATCTCATGTAGGGTGACCCTATGGAAAGGAGGACCGGGCTCCTGTATCTTTAACAGTTGCATAGAAAAGGGAATTTCAGCAGGTGTCATTTGTTTGCATGCAGCACCTGGTGAAATTCCCTCTTCTTCATCACAACAGTTAAAGCTGCAGGAGCCCTGATCTGAGCGACCAGATACAAAAGAGGGCAGCTTTAACTGTTGTGATGAAGAAGAGGGAATTTCACCAGGTGCTGCATGCAAACAAATGACACCTGCTGAAATTCCCAATTCAATACAAAGATACAGGAGCCCTGTCCTCCTTTTCATAGGGTCGCTCAAATCTTGCCAGCCGCCCTTGGAAACAGGGCACTGGTCTAGATGGGGCTTTGTTCTGCTCCAGCAGGGTTCATATTGTCATCTTAGTTTTAGATAGTTTTAGAAGGGTCACCAAAGGGCTGGGAAGGAGAATGGGCTGTGGGCAGGCAGGCTGCACGCAGTACTGTCCATGCACAGGCTTGCCAGCATGAGGGGATTGAGGGGAGACATGATAGCACTCTTCAAATACTTAAAAGGTTGCCACACAGAGGAGGGCCAGGATCTCTTCTCCATCCTCCCAGAGTGCAGGACACGGAATAATGGGCTCAGGTTAAAGGAAGCCAGATTCCGGCTGGACATCAGGAAAAACTTCCTGACTGTTAGAGCAGTACGACAATGGAATCAGTGACCTAGGGAGGTTGTGGGCTCTCCCACACTAGAGGCCTTCAAGAGGCAGCTGGACAAGCATCTGTCAGGGATGCTTTAGGGTGGATTCCTGCACTGAGCACGGGGTTGGACTCGATGGCCTTGTAGGCCCCTTCCAGCTCTGCTATTCTATGATTCTATGATTGGGAGGAGCCCTTCCAGAGTAGGTCCTGACTGCACCTACAGAGCCTACTATGGGCCCACGTTGGTCTACATGTAGAGCCCCAGTGACACCTTTTGCTGAATGCAAAAAGCTCGATATGGAACGATATGCAGGCAAAGCAATGGGTAGGATACATTTCAGCACACTCCAAAACAAAACAAATGACCCCTATTAATGCATCCAGGTTAAAAAGCTGGTGTTTTATACCAAAACATTTCACATTTTAAAATCTGTTTAGATACATATATGTTTTTAAAATTATTTTTTTTAAAAAAAATTAAGATCTATAAATATTTATAAACTGAATGCACTACTAGAGGTCATGTCTTTTGTTTTTGGAATGCAGAAAGGTCCAGCAGATGCAATCCTGCTGCCGGTTCCACACGTACCCGGTCCTTGACACTGAGAAGACCTGGCTTGGACCTCTCTTATGTCTGGGACCTTGAATGACACTGAGTGCCGGTTTTTGGTACAAAGTCAGGGTACAAATCCAATAAATAAATATGTTCTTTATGGGGCTTTGTGGTTGCTCGTAACGCAGAGCAGAAGTGCAAGAGAGGGGTGTAGAATACTAACGATAATCCTTGCCCTCTGTAGGTTTTATATTCACATTACAAATTAAAAACAGCTTAAGTCTCAATGTGAAAATAAAACAAGAAGTCCTTCTGATCTCACAGAGTAAATAAGTAGTGCCGGGGTGGGGGGATTGATCTCCCTCCCTCTCTCTCCCCCACCCCCCATCTCTCTCTCTCTCTCTCTCTCTCTCTCTCTCTCTCTCTCTCTCTCTTCTCTGATCAGCAGAGAACTGGAAATTGCTTTTTCTTTAACTGAATGGCCACTTTGGGAACAATAACTGCCAGAGCCTAGAATGGAAAAAGCTGATACAAGTTCTTTAAACTAGTTAGTGCCAAAATAGCTCCTACTTTTTCAAGAGTTCATAGAGGAGGACAGGATATAAACTGGAGAAAGACGGCTCTGTGTGTGTCTCTTAGAATTTCATCAACTGGGTTTCCAGGGGGTTTTTTGTGTGTGGGGGGGTGTTACACAAAAAGGGTTTGCTAGGGGGTCTGAGAGCACACCGCCAATCCCAATTTACCTCTGCACCTGGCTTCTCTGCAGCTACCCACCACCTCACTCCTTAGGACAGAGGACTGTATTTTCCTGACGTTACTCTGTAAAATACCCTGGACTCTGGAGGTGTGTCCTGTAGCCCAGTTTCATACATTGGTACATGCCCCAGAATGCAATGTGACATGGTGGGATTCTGAGGGCAGACATGCAGCCAGACAACTTGAAATCCTTTCTATCAATGCAGGTGGAACTGAAAAAGAGGAATGCTGATGAGAGGAAGAAGTCCTAAAAGACAGAGGAACGCTGACCACGGGAATGCCTCATGTCAGAAAAGGAAGACACAGGGCTTCACCACACAAGGCCTTTTATCCCACAACTTACCAGAATCATAGAATAGTAGAGTTGGAAGGGGCTTCTAAGGCCATCAAGTCCAACCCCTTGCTCAGTGCAGGAATCCACCTTAAAGCATTCCTGGCAGATGGCTGTCCAGCTGCCTCTTAAAAGCCTCTAGTGTGGGAGAGTCCACCACCTCCCTAGGTCACTGTAAGGTGACCCTATGAAAAGGAGGACCAGGCTCCTGTATCTTTAACAGTTGCACAGAAAAGGGAATTTCAGCAGGTGTCATTTGTATATATGGAGAACCTGGTGAAATTCCCTCTTCATCACCACAGTTAAAGGTGCAGGAGCTATACTAGAGTGACCAGATTTAAAAGAGGGCAGGGCACCTGCAGCTTTAGCTGTTGTGATGAAGAGGAAATTTCACCAGGTTCCCCATATATACAAATGACACCTGTTGGAATTCCCTTTTCAATACAACTGTTAAAGATACAGGAGCCCTGTCCTCCTTTTCATATGGTCACCCTCTAACAGTTAGGAAGTTTTTCCTGATGTCCAGCTGGAATCTGGCTTCCTTTAACTTGAGCCCGTTATTCCGTGTCCTGCACTCTGGGAGGATCGAGAAGAGATCCTGGCCCTCCTCTGTGTGACAACCTTTCAAGCATTTGAAGTGTGTTATCATGTCTCCATTCAGGCTTTAGCTAAACCTAAGGTTTATCCCCGGATCGTCCCGGGGTCATCCCTGCCTGCTCCTGGGATATCCTGTGTGTCATTTACATGAACAGGGATGATACCGGGATGACCCCGTGATAAACCTTAGGTCTAGCTGAGGCCTCAGCCTTCTCTTCTCCAGGCTAAACATGCCCAGTTCTTTCAGTCTCTCTTCATAGGACCTTGTTTCCAGACCCCTGAGCATCCTGGTCGCCCTCCTCTGAACATGCTCCAGCTGGTCTGCGTCCTTCTTGAAGTGTGGAGCCCAGAAATGGACGCAATATTCTAGATGAGGCCTAACCAGCCTTCTGCTTCCAGATTCTGTGCAGGCTTAAAATTTGCTCCGTACACTGGCTGACACAGGCTGCTTGTCTTTCTTGAGAATTTCTTGAGGAGTTTCCCTGCAATTTACAATGGCGCAATAAAGGTCATAAACCATGGGAGGGCCCTGGACATTGATGACGTCATGTAAAGGACCTGCAAATGTCCATGAGTAACCAATTGTGATCACATGATATAATCCCCATGTGGAAAACCCCACAGATACACAGATCAAGAACTAGGAGATGGTTCAGTGCAAGAGCAGAGAGAGAGAGAGAGAGCAGGAAGAAATAGAGTGGAGGAGGTAAAATAGGTTTATTTAATTCAAAAGTAAATCCTGGCTGATTACACATGGTAGCAAACCCCTCTTCTTCTTTTTCTTTTATCAATTTCTAGCTCTCTTGCAGATGTTCCTTTGGGTAGAAGAAGTGTATGTAGCCCAACCTTCCCAACCTGGTGCTTTCCAGATGTGTTGGACTACTGTGGCGTTACACCCCACAAGTCAATTCCAAATGTATGTCTGCAGTGTGTAAGTCTGTGGTTTTTAGAATGTTGGTCTGAGTGGGCGGAGTTAGAATGTCTTGGGAGGGGGGAGGAGGGATATATAAGGGAAGGACGGAGGGGATGGAGAGTTCTTGTTCTTGTCCTTTTCAGGGAAACTTTTCAGGGAGACTTGTTAGGTACTCTTAGAGTCTGTAGTGCTCTCTGTATTTATTGTACTTTAGTTCTGGGAAATTTGTGGGTCAGTGTAGTGAGTGGTGTCTTTAGAGTTTGGTGTGCACGTAGTGGAAGTATATTAACTAATACTGATAATAAAGAAAGTTCAAGAGTGATTGTGTGAGAAAAAGGAAAGCGTGAATGTGAGAGTGACCGGATTGTATGAAAGGTTTCAAAAAGGTTTTTAAATGTTGTTATTTGAAACAAAGCTTATGTACTTTTAAAAATAAATTTTGATTGTTTTGTTTTTAAACTACCACAAAAATCCCACGTGTCTGTTTGGCATTTATCATCTTAAGTTTACACATTCAGCACCCACTCTGACAATCATTCACCTAAGCAGATATAACTCACAGTGCATTATTATATATATTAAAATCCATTCTCCATTTTAAACCCCTTTCTTCACTTAGTTTGGAGGAAGGTGGGTTTTATCCCTTGCCTCAGGCGTATCAAGTGGTGGTGCTTAGCTTGAGCAGGGAGTAGCCTCGGCCGGGTCTGGTGTTCAGAGCCTGTGTCGCCCCATAAGAAGTGGTGGCAGACGGGAGGTCTGGTGTTCAGAGCCTGTGTTGTGGCATACACTTCCATCATCCCGGCAAGCGAGATATACCACCCAGTCATCAGTCATGCCGCTGTGAATTATGGGAGTTGCGGGCTGAGCCATCTGGAGAGCACCAAGTTAGGGGAAGTGGTTCTTATGCTATCCTGGAGCTTCCCTTGCTTCTCCCATGACCACGTCCCAGTTTCTGTTGAGCAGCTAAACATGTATCCAGCCCCTGTTGTGCTCCCAGCCCATTATGCTGGCTAGGAACTATGAGAGCTACAGTCCAACACATCTGGAGAGCACAGCTGGTGTAGCCTCAACTCAACATTCAATATATAAGGAGGGCAACCAGGATGATCAGGGGTCTGGAAACAAAGCCCTATGAAGAGAGACTGAAAGAACTGGGCCTGTTTAGCCTGGAGAAGAGAAGATGGAGGGGAGACATGAAGGTTGTCAGACAGAGGAGAGCCAGGATCTCTTCTCGATCCTCCCAGAGTGCAGGACACGGAATAACGGGCTCAAGTTAAAGGAAGCCAGATTCCAGCTGGACATCAGGAAAAACTTCCTGACTGTTGGAGCAGTACGACAATGGAATGAGTTAGCTAGGGAGGTTGTGGGCTCTCCCACACTAGAGGCCTTCAAGAGGCAGCTGGACAACCATTTGTCAGGGATGCTTTAGGGTGGATTCCTGCATTGAGCAGGGAGTTGGACTCGATGGCCTTGTAGGCCCCTTCCAACTCTGCTATTCTATGATTCTATGATTCTATATGCAAGATGTAAGCTAGGGATCAGTGTGGTGCTGCAACGCCCTCCCCCGTACACGCACACACTACCCGAATGGTCATCTGCATGGGGTTTCACTCTGTTCCAGTGTAGAAAAAGTGTGCTAAACACAGCAAGTTTTAAAAACATGATATGGGACCCATCGAAAGTGAGCAAAGATACAGATTGAAAAGCAAGGCCTGGATAAGCCTGCTGCAGATTAATTATCTACTTCTAGGCTTACCTATACATTTATTCCTCCAGCATTTAGAGATACCTCCATGGGTTTTATTTTCCCTTTCTAAATAACTTCTGCTCACCTTTAATCCCTGAAAAGGCTTTTTGCAGAGCCATGTGGGTGAGGGACTTGTCAAAAGGAAGCTGGCGATTTTATTAACATTTATTACCATTTCAAGGGGAAATATATGAAGCTAATTACGCTTCACGGATTAATTTCACAAATGGCCCACATTTTTCGCCAGCTAAGCTGGAATGATGCCCTTTGCGAAACAGCCGTTATCTTTGAAAAGCCAGAAATAACTGTCAGTGTTTCTGCTGCCTCGCCCAATTTGCGGGGCGGGGGGCTGAGGAATAATGTTTATGACTGAAATGCTCGCATAACGATAGGAATCTGTTTTGAGCTGTGGCTGAGCGATGGGGAACTCCGGACCAAACCCCAGAGAATACAACATCACCACTCGCCTGAGTGTCCTGGCAGTAGCTGCCTCCACAGACCTCTTCTCATATTTGCACCTTAATTTCCCTATCTTTTCCTCATGGGCGTTAGTCACTGGTGTGAGGTCAGGGTCCTTCCAGACATGGATGTCCGTGCTTTTTCTACATGCCTTGCAGGACTGGATTGCCTCTCGGTGAACGTGAGTTAGCTTCTCGGGCACCTTCCCCCATTACTATAGCCCTGTGCAAACCAACTTAAATGTGGGGATACTCAATAGATGGTGGAGAGAATAGGATTGTGTCCCTCCAACCTGTGGTTTCACAGAGGCAGACAGCAGGTTGGCCAATCCATGAACAGAATGCTGGACTAGAGGGACCACTGGTCTGAGCCATCATGACTCTAACTATCTTCTTGTTTAACCTCTGTGTGTTGTTTCATAGACTCTTAGAATCAAAGAATAGTAGAGTTGGAAGGGGCCTATAAGGCCATCGAGTCCAACCCCCCGCTCACTGCAGGAATCCGCCCTAAAGCATACCTGACAAATGGTTGTCCAGCTGCCTCTTGAAGGCCTCTAGCGTGAGAGAGCCCACCACCGCCCTAGGTCATTAGTTCCATTGGCCATACTGATCTAACCATCAGAACATTTTTCCTGATGTCCAGTTGAAATCTGGCTTCCTGTAACTTGAGCCAATTATGCTGTGTCCTGCACTCTGGGATGATGGAGAAGAGATCTTGGGCCTCCTTTGTGTGACAACCTTTCAAGTCCTTGAAGAGTGCTATCATGTCTGCCCTCAATCTCCTCCTCCGCTAAACATGCCCAGTTGTTTCAGTCTCTCCTCATAGGGCTTTGTTTCCAGACCCCTGATCATCCTGGTTGCCCTCTTAACAGGCTCCAGCTTGTCTGCGTCCTTCTTCAAGGGTGGTGCCCAGAACTGGACAGTTTAGTTCTTCTGAGCAGAAATAACACACACCTGGAAGCTGGGGGATACAAATCTATTCCCCCCTCCATGTTTGTTTATTTTTATTTATTTTATTTACTTCATTCCTATCCTGCCCAATAGCTGAAGCTCTCTGGGCGGTTCGCAAATATTAAAACCATAACATACAGCTTAAATTATAAAGTATGGAAACTTAAACCACAATATAAAACTTCAATATAAAAGTATAACCAGAATAAAACTGAGCAGCAATACAGAGATTTAAAATACAGATTTAAAACAGCAGAGTTAAAACACTTTTCATTTTGCTTCTTTTAAAATCTATTTTAAAGTGTTTTATTCTGTTTTTATTTTATTTTATCTTGTACACTGCTCTGAAATTTTGAATGGGGAGCGGTATATAAATATTGTAAGTAAATAAATAAAATGCTAAAATACTGTGGAAATTAAAAGGTCTTCACCTGGCACCGGAAAGAGTACAAAGTAGTAGGGATGTGCTCCGCTTCAAATCGGACCGGCAAATTAGAAGCGGAGCGGGGTGCTTCTCCTCCCCTTAAGGTGGAGGCGAAGAGGATTGGGGGGCCGGCGGAGCGTGGCGAAGAGGATCGAGGTGAAGGCAGATCCTTCGCCTCGATCCAGAGCTCTGCCGGAAAGGTAAGTGGGGTTTACCGGGCCCTGCCGCTGTCTCTGTCACCCATGCGGCGACAGCGGCAGGGCCTGGTAAACACCCCCCCCTCCTCTCCCTTACCTGCCTCGGTCCGCGGTCTGCCGGCTTCTTCAATTGAGCCCGCGGTTCAACCAGGAAGTCTAGGCCGCACTTGTGGCCCAGACTTCCTGGCTGAACCGCGGGCTCAATTGAAGAAGCCGACGGAGCGCGGACAGAGGCAGGTAAGGCCCCCCTCCACCTTGGTCCCTTACCGGGCTCTGCCGCTGCCGCCGTCAGTAAAACCCCCCCGCCCTCCTCTCCCAGCCTTACCTGGCACCACTCCCCTCCACTGCGGAGCTCCGATTCGGAGCCGGAGCTCCGCAGCAAAGAGGAGCGGAGCATGGGCGGAGCGGCACGGAACGGAGCGGGCCGATCCAAAATTTTTGGATCAGCCCACAGGGCAGAGCGGGGGTCCGTGCACACCCCTACAAAGTAGGTGCCAGGTGGACCTTTCTGGGGAGCCCGTTCCACAGCAGAGACGGCCCTCTTCCTTTTTGAGTGTCCCTACAATTTAGTTATCTTCACATGACTGTTTTAAAAATAATGGAGGTGTACAATAATTTAGGTGACGCCTAAATAAAGATATGTCACGTTTCAGATTCAGTGTAGCTAATTCTAAGGAGATGAATTTCATAGAATCATAGAACCATAGAATAGCAGAGTTGGAAGGGGCCTACAAGGCCATCGAGTCTAAGCCCCTGCTCAATGCAGGAATCCACCCTAAAGCATCCCTGACGGATGGTTGTCCAGCTGCCTCTTGAAGGCCTCTAGTGTAGGAGAGCCCACCACCTCCCTAGGTAACTGATTCCATTGTCGTACTGCTCTAACAGTCAGGAAGTTTTTCCTGATGTCCAGCTGGAATCTGGCTTCCTTTAACTTGAGCCCGTTATTCCGTGTCCTGCACTCTGGGAGGATCAAGAAGAGATCCTGGCCCTCCTCTGTGTGACATCCTTTTAAGTCTTTGAAGAGTGCTATCATGTCTCCCCTCAATCTTCTCTTCTCCAGGCTGAACATGCCCAGTTCTTTCAGTCTCTCTTCATAGGGCTTTGTTTTCAGACCCCTGATCATCCTGGTTGCCCTCCTCTGAATGATGCCACTTCTGCCTGGCATCAATTTATGCCCACAGTAATTCATGTCCGGGTGCCTTTAAGCTTGGAGAAATTGAACGCCAGGCCCAGCAGGTGAGGTGAGCTGAGCTTCTGATGCCAGCCCTGGGTTTTCTTCTCCTGGGGGACGTGCATCTGGAGGAGGGGGAGGAAGAACTCCAAGTGACGAGGAGGAAGGAAAGAGCTGAAGCTGCAAAGAGATCAACGTTTTTGAAGTGGCAACCCTGTCAGTTGAGGAGGTGAGAGTGGTGTTAATGGGGGCCTCTTCCTTTGATCCAAAGGCAGGAGCAGAACGGCAAACAGAGCTGCCGTCTTGGCTGAGACCAAAGGGTTAGCAGGGCTAATTAGCCGAGGGTGTCATTTCTGCACACCTCCTGACGTTTAATGCTTCGGTAGCAGATTTCACACTGCCCTTTACTGGGCAGGCTCTCTCTGATCCCCAGGCCGAGGGCAGTGTGCTGCCTTCTTTCCAAAAGATGCTGCCAACACAACTTTTGGCATTTTAGATTCTACATTCCCTCTGCGTTCCATCAGGCCTTTGCTTGGAGTGATCATCTCTGGGGGCTTCCAGGATCACTGCTTTGACATTCCGGCGGCCATCACAGGAAAACACAAGCCACAATGCTCTTTATACATACATACAACCTGGGCGAGAGTCCTAGTTCAGAGCACATGATTAGCGCGGGATCCCAGGGGTGCTCTTGCGCAATTCGAATAGCTAGACACACAGAGGGGGGGGGAGAGATTCTTTCCAAGACTCTTGCCAGTCAGTGCTTTGGAACCCATTGACCAGATTCCACGTAGTAAGAAGATTCCAGCTGACAGTAGCAAGCAAAAGTTCCTAGAGCTACTATGGCCCCCGGAGGGAGCCCCAATTCAACCTTCTCTCTACACCAACCACATCCTTCCTTTTCCAGGATCTTCTTCTTCGTCTTGGAGCTAGGGAATGGGGAAGACATTTCTTTCGATTTATTTTGGACCCAAATCTCTCCAATTCGCACCACCCAGAACTGAACGCAGGCTTGGACACAGTTGGACACAGTTGAGGGGAGACATGATAGCAATCTTCAAATACTTAAAAGGTTATCACACAGAGGAGGGCCAGGATCTCTTCTCAATCCTCCCAGAGTGCAGGACACGGAATAATGGGCTCAAGTTAAAGGAAGCCAGATTCCGGCTGGACATCAGGAAAAACTTCCTGACTGTTAGAGCAGTATGACAATGGAATCCGTTACCTAGGGAGGTTGTGGGCTCTCCCACACTAGAGGCCTCAAGAGGCAGCTGGACAACCATCTGTCAAGGATGCTTTAGGGTGGATTTCTGCATTGAGCAGGGGGTTGGACTCGATGGCCTTGTAGACCCCTTCCGACTCTGCTATTCTATGATTCTATGACTCTATGATTCTATCCATACTTTTAACGTGAATTTGCAGTTGGATGTCTGTACGTTTCTGTGGTTGCAATACAACTTGAGCAACAAAAAATATGTGCATGAAAAATGCATACATTTTTTTTAAAAAAAATATGCAAAGCATGTTTTAGTTTTCAGGGGGAGTAATTCATATAACTGAAAAATGCACACAAAAATGTGTACAATTTGAAAAAATGCATGCTGAAATAGGCACACATTTTCATTTGAAAAAAGCCAAATACAGACCCAGGACTGGATGAACTTTGAGGTGGAAATTGGTGTATCCCAATGAGATCAAGCCTGGCAGAGAGAGAGAGAGAATAGGGTAACCATATGAAAAAGAGGACAGGACTCCTGTATCTTTAACAGCTGTATTGAAAAGGGAATTTCAGCAGGTGTCATTTGTGTGCATGCAGCACCTGGTGAAACTCCCTCTTCCTCACCACAGTTAAAGCTGCAGGAGCTATATAAGAGTGACCAGATAAAAGGAGGACAGGGCTCCTGCAACTTTAACGGTTGTGATGAAGAGGGAATTTCGCCAGGTGCAGCATGCATACAAATGACACCTGCTGAAATTCCCTTTTCAATACAGCTGTTAAAGATACAGGAGCCCTGTCCTCCTTTTCATAGGGTAACCTTAAGAAATAAGGGACTCACCATGTTAAGTATTCATTGTAGGAAAGAGCTTTTGCCAATCACTGATGACAGGAATTCTGGTGGGATTTATTTCATATTGCTGCCTCCTGTTAAAAAGGCAGTTAGCAGAAAGAAAAACAAAGGCAGAACAGAATGAGTGTTTACCAGTCCCACATGCACACAAGGCTAAAACAAAAAAGTAGATCACTTTTCCTTAGTAAAGGAAAGAAAGCAGCTTTACTCACAAATATCCTTGCATACAAATGCAGATACAGCATAGGGTTTCAAAAGGAGTTTGTTCAGTGCATTTTGTGTTCCATTACACAGGCAGGAGCGATAGAGGGCATCAGATGGGGGAGGGGAGAGGAGAGGCAGGAAACCACATGTTAGGCTAAAGAGATCCTAAGGCTAAGTCCAAAATTCCCATGTGTTTAATACAACACTGTCCCCTTCCTGTAACTTGTAGATGAGGTTTCAATATTCCCAACAAATTCAACTATTAAGAGAGAAGCATAGAAGCATAGAATCGTAGAGTTGGAAGGGGCCTACAAGGCCATCAAGTCCAACCCCCTGCTCAATGCAGGAATCCACCCTAAAGCATACCTGACAGATGGCTGTCCAGCTGCCTCTTGAATGACTCTAGTGTGGGAGAGACCACGACCTCCCTAGGTAACTGGTTCCATTGTCGTACTGCTCTAACAGTCAGGAAGTTTTTCCTGATGTCCAGCCGGAATCTGGCTTCCTGTCACCTGAGCCCGTTAAAAGGTTGTCACACAGAGGAGGGCCAGGATCTCTTCTTGATCCTCCCAGAGTGCAGGATACAGATCAAAAAGCTGAAAAATACAGCCTTATCCATAGCATAAGAACAGTTTAGCTACAAACATATAAACAAACAGAGAGCAGACACATATCCAAACAATATGAGAGCCAGTGTGGTGTATTGGTTAGAGTGTTGGACTGGGAGTTAGGAGATCTGGGTTCTACCCCCTACTCAGCCATGCAAACCCACTGGGTGACTTTGGGCCAGTCACAGACTCTCAGCCCGACCTACCTCACAGGATGGTTGTTGGGAGGATAAAATGGAGAAGAGGAGGATTGGTTAGGCCTCATCTAGAATATTGCGTCCAGTTCTGGCCTCCACAATTCAAGAAGGACGCAGACAAGCTGGAGCGTGTTCAGAGGAGGGCAACCAGGATGATCAGGGGTCTGGAAACAAAGCCCTATAAAGAGAGACTGAAAGAACCAGAAAGCTTCAGCTATTGGGTAGTAGAGAAATGAAATGAAATGACATAGCTCTCAATGATGGCTTGTCCTTTGTACCTAGAGGGTCCCAGCTTCAATCCCCGGTATCCCTGGTTTAAAACATGAGGTAGCGCATGGTAGGAAAGTCCTCTCTCCCTCTCTCTCTCTCTCTCTGTGTGTGTGTGTGTGTGTGTGTGTGTGTGCCCGAGAGATCCTGGAGAATCCTGGGCTAGATAGACCAAAGCTACATGCAGAACACATCATGCGACGTGCTGGGCTTGACGAATCCAAGGCTGGAGTTAAAATCGCAGGAAGAAACATTAACAATCTCAGATATGCAGATGACACCACTTTGATGGCTGACAGCGAGGAGGAGCTGAGGAGCCTTATGACGAAGGTGAAAGAAGAAAGTGCAAAAGCTGGGTTGCAGTTAAACCTCAAAAAAACCAAGATTATGGCAACCAGCTTGATTGATAACTGGCAAATAGAGGGAGAAAACGTGGAGGCAGTGACAGACTTTATATTTCTGGGCACAAAGATTACTGCAGACGCTGACTGCAGCCAGGAAATCAGAAGACGTTAATTTCTTGGGAGGAGAGCAATGACAAATCTTGATAAAATAGTGAAGAGCAGAGACACCACACTGACAACAAAGGTCCGCATAGTTAAAGCAATGGTATTCCCAGTAGTAACCTATGGCTGCGAGAGCTGGACCATAAGGAAAGCTGAGCGAAGGAAGATAGATGCTTTTGAACTGTGGTGTTGGAGGACAATTCTGAGAGTGCCTTGGACTGCAAGAAGATCCAACCAGTCCATACTCCAGGAAATAAAGCCAGACTGCTCACTTGAGGGAATGGTATAAGTACTTTGGCCACATAATGAGAAGACAGGATACCCTGGAGAAGAGGCTGATGCTAGGGAAAGTGGAAGGCAAAAGGTTGAAGGCATTGCTTGTTTTTCTTCCTAAACCTTCTCCTCATCTCTCTTTCTCTCTTACTGTCAATGATGTTACGCTTACAAGGAAGCTCGTAGTCTTGGCTTTATATTTGATTCCTCGCTCTCCTTTATGCCTCATATTGAAGCAGTAGCTAAATCCTGTCGTTTTTTCCTGTATAATATTGCCAGGATTCGATCATTTTTGTCTGTCTCTTCTGCCAAGACTCTTGTTCATGCATTGGTTATTTCTCAGTTGGACTACTGCAACCTTCTTCTCACTGGCCTTCCTTCTTCTCACATCAGTCCGTTGGTTTCTGTTCACCACTCTGCTGCTAAGATCATCTTCTTGGCTCGCCGCTCTGACCATGTTACTCCACTGCTGAAATCTCTTCATTGGCTTCCAATTCACTTCAGAATCCAATATAAGCTTCTCCTGTTAACCTTCAAAGCTTTTCACGGTCTAGCTCCTTCCTATCTCTCCTCTCTCATCTCACACTATTGCCCCGCTCTTGCTCTTCGCTCCTCTGATGCCATGTTTCTCGCCTGCCCAAGGGTCTCTACTTCCCTTGCTTGGCTTCATCCATTTTCTTCTGCTGCCCTTTATGCCTGGAACGCTCTTCCAGAACATTTGAGAACCACAAGTTCAACCGCAGCTTTTAAAGCTCAGCTAAAAACTTTTCTTTTTCCTAAAGCTTTTAAAACTTGATTTTGTTCTGACTTTATACTGTTAGTTTTACCCTACCCAGTGCCTGTTTACCCTACCCTGTGCCTGTTTGCATTCTCTTCCCCTCATTGTTTTATTATGATTTTATTAGAATGTAAGCCTATGCGGCAGGGTCTTGCTATTTACTCTTTTACTCTGTACAGCACCATGTACATTGATGGTGCTTTATAAATAATAATAATAATAATAATAATAATAATAATAATAATAATAATAAAAGGAAGAGGGGCCGACCAAGAGCAAGATGGATGGATGTTATTCTGGAGGTGACAGACTTGACCTTGGGGGAGCTAGGACTGGCGACAGCCGACAGAAAGCTCTGGCGTGGGCTGGTCCATGAAGTCGGAAGCAACTGAACGAAAAAACTCCAAAAAATCTAGAAAATGGAGGCAGAAAGGCACCTCTGCCCCCTCCACACGTACCTCTACGGATCCTGCCTATGGCAAACCCATAACAGACATTTCAGAAATGCCAGACTCATCAGCACAAGTAGAAAACCATTACTAAATCTCTTTGCTGCACTGTGACCAAGGTATTGAAAAGTATAACATAATGGAAAGAACACACACACACACACATACACACATATATATATATGGCTCCCTTTTCAGCTCTGCATGGAGAAAATATTCTTTAATTATAAAATGCAGATCCCCACTGAAGATTTTGCAGAGGCTCTTTTCTAACCTCCAATGGCATGAAGTTAACCTGCTTGATGCAATCTTTATTAATGTGCCTGCAAGGTGTTTTTATGAGGTAGTCTTCTGTCAGCCCAGGCTGTTAAATGTCATGGCTTTTGTTCACCCCCCATTGAAATGCAGATAAGCAAACTTTCACATTACAGGATTGGAAATACTAATAGAGAAAGTGGGGAGAGAGAGGGAGGGAGGGGTGTTTGGGGAGCTATATTAAACATCATCTGTTTAGTCTTGTTCTGGTGGGGTGAGGTGGGTCTTGCAGCAGGCTGCTGAAAGGAATGGCTTTTTTTTAATTTAAGGAGTGCTTTTATGGCAACTCCTGTTAATCTTCCGAAACTGTCTGGAGACTATTAAAAATCTGTGCAGGATGGGGGGGGGGGGGGGGGAAGCCTTTCTAGCATGTGTGATAGAAGTCTATTATGTGGGATTTGCAAACATTGCTCTGCTGGAATTTGGTATATCAGAGAAACATCCCATTTCCCTGATCAGTATGGGAAATGTCAATCAAATGAACGAGCGCACGCTAAATGCTCAACATGGCCACTGTGAGTGCGGTGCCCCACTTTATTTTATTTATTTATTTATTTATTACATTTTTATACCGCCCAATAGCCGAAGCTCTCTGGGCGGTTCACTTCCGCTACGTAGGAACAGAGGAAGAGCCCGGCTGGATTAGAATCATAGAATAGCAGAGCTGGAAGGGGCCTACAAGGCCATCGAGTCCAACCCCCTGCTCAATGCAGGAATCCACCCTAAAGCATCCCTGACAGATGCTTGTCCAGCTGCCTCTTGAAGGCCTCTAGTGTGGGAGAGCCCACAACCTCCCTAGGGAACTGATTCCATTGTCGTACTGCTCTAACAGACAGGAAGTTTTTCCTGATGTCCAGCTGGAATCTGGCTTCCTTTAACTTGAGCCCGTTATTCCGTGTCCTGCACTCTGGGAGGATTGAGAAGAGATCCTGGCCCTCCTCTGTGGGACAACCTTTTAAGTATTTGAAGAGTGCTATCATGTCTCCCCTCCATCTTCTCTTCTCCAGGCTAAACAGGCCCAGTTCTTTCCGTCTCTCTTCATAGGGCTTTGTTTCCAGACCCCTGATCATCCCGGTTGCCCTCCTCTGAACATGCTCCAGTTTAGCACTGCTCCAGTTTAGCACTGCTCATCATGACCCAAAGGGATAACCCAAAGAGCTTCAGTTTTAAACCACCCAGATAGCTTGAGCAATGGGGCAGTATAGAAATAAATTATTATTATTATTATTATTATTATTATTATTATTATTATTATTATTATTATTATTATTGCAGCATGGCTTCAGAACAGCATCCTTTCTTGTAAGGATTTCCACTTACTGCTGCCATGCCTGCTTGTACAAACCACCCGTTGCCTGGAGGAAAGGAAAGCGTGGATTTGTCTCCCAATATGTGAGTTTGCACGCTGTGCCCAGAGATGAGTTAATCCGTTCCCCTGAATTGTCATTTGGGGGCGGGGGAGAAGCAGAATCAGAGCCATTCATAAATCACCCAAACGGTTACCTTCGATCGAAAGCCAGTGAACAATCTGCAGAATTATTGCAACATTGGCTCCCGTGGCTCATTCATGGAGAAATAAAAGGCAACAAAGGGTGGATATTTCAGAAACAAATATTTCTCCATCACTGCGGCACCTTCTATAGCCAATCCATCTCTCCAGCAACTCAGAGTAGGAAATCATTGGCCAGCCTCCAAGATATAATGGCCTTTAAACAGAGGGAAAAGGCAAAGAAAGACTCCTGTTTTGCTTCTAAATGACTTGCAGTAAAACTGCAAGCGGCCAACGCTTTTCATTCCATTGTGAGCAGCGAAACAAAAATGGCAATTAAAGCCGTACATCTCCGGCTGTTTGTCCTGTAAGCCATACTGCTGGCTTTTGGGGCTTTTGTATAACAAGATTGCCATAGCAGAGAGAATCAATGAGAGGTCCTTGGGGGAAATATGATTCTGTACCTACAGAGAAAACCTGCAAATCCCGTCCCCCCGCCTGCCAAAAACAAAAACAAACGCATCCACGCAAAGGAAATGTTTTCTCCCTTTGAAAAGCTTCTACGGGCTGGTCTGGAAATAGGGGCTATCAGTTAAATGATATTGCTTTGAAGCTGAAGGATACATGAAAATTGCAGAGCAGATTTCCTTATCTAGCCTGGAAGCATCTTAGTCTGCATATTATACACCTTTCAGCAGCAAGCTCAATTATTTGCCTGTTGCACACACAGAGGAGGAGTGAATTGCGCAGAGGTGATCCAAGATAGGCTGGTGGATTTGGGTGCAAGGCCTGGAAGAGATGCCTATGCAAGGGCAATGGTTTTGTGGCCCCTTCACAGGGGTGGGCAACACATGTGTGTCGTCATCGTCCCCTGGCTCGCTGGAGTGGTTCCGCCCTCCCCTGCCATTCTAAAAACTGGGCCTGTTTAGCCTGGAGAAGAGAAGATTGAGGGGAGACATGATAGCACTCCTCAAATACTTGAAAGGTTGTCACACAAAGGAGAGCCAGGATCTCTTCTCCATTCGCCCAGAGTGCAGGACACGGAATAACGAGCTCAAGTTAAAGGAAGCCAGATTCCAGCTGGACATCAGGAAAAACTTCCTGACTGTTAGAGCAGTACAACAATGGAACCAATTCCCTAGAGAGGTTGTGGGCTCTCCCACACTAGAGACATTCAAGAGGCAGCTGGGATCCCTCTGTCAGGGATGCTTTAGGGTGGATTCCTGCATTGAGCAGGGGGTTGGACTCGATGGCCCTTCCAACTCTACTATTCTATGATTCTACCAAACTACATTTAGTGCTACAGAGCACCAATTTGGGGAGTTTATAAAATGGCCCCTGGACCCCCCAAAGTTGCCTACCTGTGCCTTAAAATGTGGTGCGCTAGAGAAGGGGTAGTGGACAGAATGAGAGAAGGGGGAGACCTGGGAATGGGTCCCCTCTATCATAGGTTAAGTTCCTTTCAGCCAGTCAGTTTCTCAACCTCACTGGGTTGCTGCAAAGCTCAGACAGGGTAGAACCAAGCCTCCGAGAAGGAAGAACATTAGACAGATGGTCTGAATAATATGCCCCATGGAAAACAGGGATTGAGTCATAGGGGACAGCCTCTTCGTACAGGGACTGAAGATTTTATGGGACCCTCTTCTGGTTTATTCTTTGCAGACCAATGCAATTTTCTAAGAGCCACTGGATGGGAGGAAATTGGGAAGGGTTCCTCTGCATTGCAGCTCTATTACCACATTTGTTCTCCATGGCCATGATCCAACAAAGTTATATCTGCACTCACGGGGGAGAATCGTGAACACAGACAGGGATTACTTGGAAGTTTCTCCTGTCCTTGACTGCACAGCGAAGGATGCAAAGGGAGTTTTCAAGGCAGGATTGGAGAGTTAAGTCAAACGAGCAGCAGAATTTTAATCAGAGGGCTCAAAGGCCCATCTCCCTGGGCAAGCACAGGTCCAGAGCCTGTTGTAGATGGAGGCATTTCTCAGCCCTCTGGTTTTAGGGTGGGCACATGGAAAGGAGGACAGGGCTCCTGTATTATTATTATTATTATTATTATTATTATTATTATTATTATTTATTTATTTATGTAGCACCATCAATGTACATGGTGCTGTACAGAGTAAAACAGTAAATAGCAAGACTCTGCCGCATAGGCTTACAATCTAATAAAATCATAGTAAAACAATAAGGAGGGGAAGAGAATGCAAACAGGCACAGGGTAGGGTAAAACTAACAGTATAAAGTATCTGTAAAAGTTGTATAGACAAGGGAATTTCAGCAGATGTCCTTTGTATGCAAGAAGCACCTGGTGAAATTCCCTCTTTGTCACAACAGTTAAAGCTGCAGGAGCTATACTAGAGTGTCCAGATACAAAAGAGGGCAGGGCTCCTGCAGCTTTAACTGGTGTGATGAAAAGGAAATTTCACCAGGTGCTGCATGCATACAAATAAAACACCTGCTGAAATTCCCTTCTCTGTGCAACTGTTAAAGATACAGGAGCCCTGTCCTCCTTTCCATAGGGTCACCCTATCTGGTTTATCAGCTCTTCCAGGAGGATCCACAGCTCAGTGGGAAAGGGCTTCTTTTTGTTTGCACAAGATCCTGTCTTGGACCCCTGCTAGTTTAAACAAGGACTTCTGGGAGCAGGACTGGAAAAGACTTGGGCGAGCGACTGCCAGCCAAAGCAGAGTGTCCTGGGCCAGGGATGAAGGCCACTTCAAAGGTCCAATTTAAGCTGTAAAGCAGCAGAAACGTCAATGACATCTCCACCCCTTCAGCATTTTCTGTCTGTGCATCATGGTCTTGGGGTCACCTAAAAGTACAGCAAGGATCCCTGGTCTCTGCACCACAGTTTAAGAACCACTGGGACACAATTGTGCTGGCCAGGGGTGGGCAACACACGGACTATGGGATGCCTGCAGGGGTGGGGAGGGGCTTGCTGTTTCTGCAGCTGTCCGCTGCCTCTAGATGCTGCTGAATTTGCTACCCCCTTTGAGCACCCTGTTTCCTTCTAAAATCGCAAGCAAGAGTGGGGAGGAGGGCATTGCAGCCATGGCAGCAATACATCTGGCAGGGGCAATTTCAGCAGGGGAGGAGTTTGGGGGAGAGCCAGGGGCCGTGCACGCCCAACTCCTGGAAGTTGTCGATCCCTGCTGTTGGCAGGTCCAGAAACGCCTGTTGACATTGCTGTCATGTCTGGCCCTGCTCCCCCTAGGTTGGAAGAAGGGGTTTCAGGTAATCAATCAGAATCCTACTCTGAAGTAGAGGAGTTGTCGCCAGACACCGGCCGGCCTGGACCAGTGCGGGAGGAAGCTCTCAGGGGCTCTTCACCAGCTGGGAGTCAGCCCTCTCCAGAGCTTATCTCCTCAAGGCCAAATCCTACACACTCAGTGGGAAGTGATCTTTCTTCCGAAGGTGAGCGCCCCGACAGGCTGGCTGCTGCTAGGGTGTGCCGCAGGCTGAAACGCACGGAGCGAAAGGAAGGCGTGAGAAAGTCAGCCCGGCTCATATTGCCCCAGAACCCAACTCTGCACCAAGCTCTCTGAAGTAACGGGCTTTAGAAAAGGCTCTCGGTTCTCCTTGTTAAGACAATTGTCTCACTTATTTTGCATAGTTTTGCCTAGGGGGAAGTTTCCAAGAGTTTAGACTCTCTTCAGGTGGGAAGAGATGTTTATTGCTTGAATAAAGCTTTGTGGATTACCTAGCAGGCCTCTTGTCATTTGTCTCCCAAGGGTGAGATATGGCTGCAAGAAAGGCAAATGCTGTTTTGGGCTGCATTAATAGAAGTAGAGCTTCCAAATCACGTGAGGTCCTGGTTCCTCTCTATTCAGCCCTGGTTAGGCCTCATCTAGAGTCTTGCGTCCAGTTCTGGGCTCCACAATTCAAGAAGGAAGCAGACAAGCTGGAGCGTGTTCAGAGGAGGGCAACCAGGATGATCAGGGGTCTGGAAACAAAGCCCTGAGAAGAGAAGACTGAAAGAACTGGGCATGTTTAGCTGGAGAAGAGAAGATGGAGGGGAGACATGATAGCACTCTTCAAATACTTGAAAGGTTGTCACACAGAGGAGGGCCAGGATCTCTTCTCGATCCTCCCAGAGTGCAGGACACAGAACAACGAGCTCAAGTTAAAGGAAGTGAGATTCCAGCAGGACATCAGGAAAAACTTCCTGACTGTTAGAGCAATATGACAATGGAACCAGTTACCTAGGGAGGTTGTGCAGACTTTATACTGTTAGTTTTACCCTACCCTGTGCCTGCTTACCCTACCCTGTGCCTGTTTGCATTCTCTTCCCCTCCTTATTGTTTTACTATGATTTTATTAGAATGTAAGCCTATGCGGCAGGGTCTTGCTATTTACTGTTTTACTCTGTACAGCACCATGTACATTGATGGTGCTATATAAATAAATAAATAAATAAATAATAATAATAATAATAATAATAATAATAGTGGGCTCTCCATACTGGAGGCCTTCAAGAGGCAGCTGGAGAACCATCTGTCACGGATGCTTTATGGTGGATTCCTGCATTGAGCAGGGGGTTGCTTGATGGCCTTTTAGACCCTTTCCAACCCTACTATTCTATGATTCTATGAAAGCAGGAGTTTCCTGAGAAACACGACAATTACACACAAAAGCAAGGACAGCAGCCCATTCTCCGCTACATCCTTCTGAATATTTGGTCCCCTGGAAGAGGAGGAGGAACACACCTCCACATTAGCTTCCCATCCACAACCCAGGCCACGCTGTCCTTCTTCATTCCAGGCACACTTGGGCAGGGGCTGGTTTTCCTGTGATGTGATCCCATTAGCATTATATCGAAAACTTGCCTGGGCCCACGAAGGCAGTGGACACCCCCGCGTCCGGCTCTCGTGTGCCCAAGCAGACACACACACACCAGTGCTAGCTCAGCCCTACACCCAACCGCTCTTGAGCCTTCAAAAGCGGTCCAGCACGTGTCCGCCCTGACCCACATCCTTTGTCCCGTTTCCCTGACTGCAATAATGGGGGCCATAATGTGTATGGGTAGTGAACAATCCCCAAACACCCAAAGCCCTGTTTCTAAATGTGGCAATACTTAAGTCCGGGGGGGGGGGGGGTAGAGAGAGCAGGTGGGGGGGGCAGGTAAGGCAAGACCACCACCCTCTCCACGAGGTGCAGCTGAAAGAGGATACTGCTGTGATATAGGGTAGCACAAGGTCTAGTGGGTGGGTTGTGATTTACTCCCAAATGCATTTGGGCAAAACAGACGGACATTTTTCACAGGTCAGGAAACCTGGGCAGGATCTACACTACTGCTTATAACGGTTTATAATGGTTTTGACAACTGTTCAAGCCCAGGACACATGACATATACAGTTTTCAAAACGTTTTTAAAGTGTTGTATCCTGCTTAGTGTAGATTGGACCCTGGCTTCTTAAACTTAGAAGATGGCAGAAATGGGGGGGACTTGGGGCATGTCAACACTTTCGTTAAGCACAGTAATATTTGGGCCATTTCAATTGCCCCTCAAATCACTTTTTGACTTTAATTAATAGAGCCAAATCCTCACTCTCCCCCTTAATCTCATTTTTATGGAGAGAGGTTATCTATAAAAGAAGCCATTAGCGATAGATTTGCCTAAATCCCCAATTATATTACTCATCATCTGGGTAAATTTGAACTTGATTATGTTCTACAAACCCAGGATAATCCCTGTTTTCCTCCTCTGTTTACCTTCGGCTTTGTGGCACTGATTATGATACTTCAGTCTTACAAGCTCAGCAAGCAGAGACCTAGGAGACGACGAGCGGACTTCTTTCCTTCCACATGGCCAGGAGGGCTTTGATAGCCTGGGTTCCAGCATGGACCTGACCAGTCCAGGTCTCTTGTTGTAGCTTCCTCACTCCCAGGGGCCCAGGCTTTCATCATCCCAAACTATCAAACTGCAAATTGCTTTTATCCTAAGAACTGCTGTGGTGCTCCCACACTCTCTAAACACGTGGCTGAAGAAGTCCCTGGCTCTAATCTCACTTCTATCCCATGAACTCACTTGGGGCGTTACTAGACGAGGCTCTAGCGCGCGTTACCTTCCGCAGTCACGTCGAGGCTTCCAGATGACGTTCACGAGGATCCGCCGTTATCCCGCGGTGAAGCCTCTTTCTCCCGACTTTAAAAAAGTGAGTTTTAGGGCGCCTTTTCCTGCTGTCCCGCGGTAATTCGGAGTACGTGTGGGAGGATGTGAGGTCACTGCGGTCGGCACTGGTCAGGAAAAGGCGTGCTAAGGGGGAGTGGTCAGCGGCTTCGGTCAAGCCGCCTCCGCCATTTGCGCGCAGTCCGCCAGCTGGGGCAGCGCGGCGGAGCGGCTTTTTTTTTTTATTTCCCCAGTGACAGTTTGCGCAGGAACGGAGGAACGGAAAAGTGGCTGGTGACTCCTTGCGGTGGGCAGCTACCGTGGCCGCATAATGGCGGTGCTGTACGCTGCCTGTTAGTGTGGGTACCAGGCTGGCAGAGGGCAGAGCTGTTTGTGGGCTGCTGCCATGGCTACGGCCAGATGTGGGTTGGCTCCTTGGGATGGGGCACAGGGCACAGAGGCGGTCATCGCCGCCGACACCTCAGAGGCATGATGGGAGATGTAGGCACAGAGTGGCCATGCAGACGATTGACCTCGGGTCATATGACACCCGCCACGACCCCCATCAGGAAGTGAGCGCATCAATGTTGACCCTCAACAGCACCAGCAGCACTTCGGCTGGCACTGGCACTGCCGCCGCTGCCGCCGCCAGGGCCGGCGGCGGCATCGCTGACGGCTGCGCAAGTTTGCGGTCTTTCGGACGTGCGCAAACCGTGCAGCGAGCGAAAAAAAAAGCCGCGGCAATCAGGCCGGTGTGGCTGCGCAACCGTTCTCGCGGCGGCAGCAGCACAACCGGCGCAAACTTCCGCCACAAATCGAAGGCAGGTGTGGATGATGAGGCGTCACGGCTGAACGGGAAAAGCCGCTTTCACCGCTCCTCAACGACGGAACACCCGGTACGTCTAGCAACGCCCTAGGAGGCCTTTGGCAGGCCACAACGGCCCTAGTAACGCCTCTTCGCATTGGGCATATCAGGGATGACCGTCATTACTGAGAAAACAAAGCACTACCAAGGCTTGGAATGTGTTATTAAAATGCCACATGGACAAGGATTTTGTTTATGTTCACAAATCATGCAAAAATGTTCCCTCTGCAGCCCCAAATGTGAACGGGAGAACATGTTCTCCAAAAATGCTTGCAAACTCCCAAATTTGCATTCAGGCTTGACAAACTTTGTACTCTTAAAATATACATTTTTAAAATATGCATTTTTTAAGAAATATGCATTTTCATGCCTTACTCTATAGGGGAAAGTGAGCATTCTCAGTGTGCTGCTTTTTTTTTTTTTAGGAGTATGGTTCGCTTTCGAAATGCCCACTTTCCCCATTTGAACAAAACTTCAAAAGAGTGTACATGAACGTGGGAAATGAGGCAAGCTGAGCTTCAAGTTGGTGTCTGAAGAAACTGAGCAAATGCAAAAAAATGGCTTGTTCCCCCATCCCAATGCCAAGTGATATTATCAATCCATTGAGCACGGGATTTCCATCCCTGCGATCATCTTCAAATCACAAGACTCGGAATCAATGTATCTGAGGATTCACTTTTGTCTTCTGCACTAATCAGTTGTGCTTTCTAACACGAGCAAAAGTAGAGGCCCAAACCATCCGCGTGCAGGTGCCAACCCCTGTTCTCCTGCCGGTAGCAGCCCCATGGTTGGAGGGGATTTTGATTTTTGCCCCACTCCCTAGTTCGTAACTAGATTGCCTAACAGAAACAAACTTCAAAGTGATCTTGATAGGCTGGAGTGCTGGGCTGAAAACAACAGAATGAAATTTAATAGGGATAAATGCCAAGTTCTACAAACTGGGCATGTTTAGCATGGAGAAGAGAAGATTGAGGGGAGACATGAGAGCACTCTTCAAATACTTAAAAGGTAGTTACACAGAGGAGGGCCAGGATCTCTTCTCGATCCTCCCAGAGTGCAGGACACGGAATAACGGGCTCAAGTTAAAGGAAGCCAGATTCCAGATTCCAGCTGGACCTCAGGAAAAACTTCCTTACTGTTAGAGCAGTATGACAATGGAATCAGTGACCTAGGGAGGTTGTGGGCTCTCCCACCCTAGAGGCCTTCAAGAGGCAGCTGGACAACCATCTGTCAGGGATGCTTTAGGGTGGATTCCTGCATTGAGCAGGGGGTTGGACTCGGTGGCCTTATAGGCCCCTTCCAACTCTGCTATTCTATGATTCTATGAATAAAGATTCCACCAGACCCTTCTGAAACCATGAGTGGTTCTCAGCTTGGCCAACTGTTTGGCTATGCACCTGATACAAGCTTCCCATCTCTGGCAAACCTTCATTCCAGAACATTCTGTCAGTGATCTGACACCAGCCGTTGTCAGTTCTCTCATATCCTGCTCTTCACTGCCTTGAACCATTTGGATTTTGTGCAGCTGGCCAGATGCCTTTTCTGCTTCCCACCCTGTCCCCATCAACCATTATTTTAAATCCCGACAAGAGAAGGGCCCTCCTGGACCAGGCTGAGAGCCCATCTAGCCCAACATCCTGACTCCAAGCATGGCCAGCCAGACATCTTCAGGAAGCCCACAAGCAGGGTGTAAAAGCCAGAGTTCATTCCCCAACATCTGGTACCCAAAACAAGATGTATTCCTCCTCAGGGAAGAGCCATAGTTCAGTGGTAGAGGACATGCCTTGCATATGGAAAGTCCTAACATTCCCTGGGAAGACCAGGGGAGTGAACTCTGCTGAGCCCTTGGAGAGTCGCTGCCGCAATCAGAGGAAACAATGCCGGTTGAATTGGACTGACTCTGGATAAGACAGTGGGCCTTCCTAGACGAGGGTTTAGCCCGGTGCGAGGCCCGGGCTCCCTGCTGTGTGTGCAGATGATGCACAGGGGA
Source organism: Elgaria multicarinata webbii (assembly GCF_023053635.1). NCBI lineage: Eukaryota > Metazoa > Chordata > Lepidosauria > Squamata > Anguidae > Elgaria > Elgaria multicarinata. The sequence goes on along the minus strand of NC_086172.1, from coordinate 181,012,763 downwards.
TCCCGGGGTCAGGCCAGGCTAAACCTTCCCTTGACCTGGATAACCGGATCCACTTCTGGTCCGGTTTTTCCGCAGCCCGGGGCTGCAAAAAGTCTAGCTGGTTCCGCGGCTTTTCCCGGCTGCTCGCTTACTCACGAGTAGCCAGAAGAAGCTGTGCCCATCAGGCCAGGGGTGAGGGAATCGCGGTGGGGAGTGATGGGGGCCGGGGGGGAAAGACCAGACCCGGCAGGAGAGATGGGGGGGGAGAGCAGAGCCAGGGTAGGGAGATGGTGGTGGTGGAGGGGGCATTGGACATGGCGAGCGGGGGCGGCGAGCGGGGGGTGAGCAAGCGGGCGAGCGAGGGGGCAAGTGGGGGGCATCAGACATTGTGGGGGGAGTGGGGGCAGGGGGAGTGGGGAACCCTTTATAAAAAAACACTTACCTTTTCGTTGGTGCGCTCCTGCGCACATGGCCCCTTTAATTTTTTTTTTTTAAATGGAGGACGCGACGGGGCTTTCCTTTCCTCGTCACGTCTGATGTCTGGATAGGCATGACAGCCCATGCTAATTGGATTTCAAAGTAGGTCTAGCAAGGCCCAGTGTCATATTGAGCTAGGGCTGGAAAAGACTCCTGCCTGAATCCCCGGAGAGTGGCTGCTGGTCAGTATAGGGCTATTGAACTAGATGGACCAAGGCTGTCTGACCAGGTAGCAGGCAGCTTCCCCTGTCCCTATAGGGAGGTCCCAGTTCCATAAGAACCTCCTCTTCTGCTGCTCCCAGACTATGGAACGGCCTGCCGGAGGAGACTCGTCAGCTTGACAGTCTTTTAGCATTCAAGAAAGCTATCAAGACTGATCTCTTCCGGCAGGCCTATCCAGGGGAATGTTAGGATACTTTTAGGATGCTTTTATGAGCCTCGTGTGGCGCAGAGCGGTAAAGCAGCAGTTTCTGCAGCCGAAACTCCCCACGTCCTGCGTTCGATCCCAGCGGAAGCTGGTTTCAGGCAGCCGGCTCGGGTCAACTCAGCCTTCCATCCTCCCGAGGTCGGTAAAATGAGTACCCAGCTAGCTGGGGAAAAGGTAATAACAGCCGGGGAAGGCAACTGCAAACCACCCCGCTATAAGGCCTGCCAAGAAAACGTCAGCGGAAGCTGGCATCCCTCCAAGAGTCAGTAATGACTCAGTGCTTGCGCGAGAGGTTCCTTTCCCTTAGGATGCTTTTAGGATGTTTTTAACAGTGTATACTATGTTTTTAATCAGTATTTTATGTATTTTATGCTCGCTGTTGTTCCTCGCCTCGATCCAAACAGAGAGGCGAGTAAGAAATATAGTAGTAGTAGTAGTAGTAGTAGTAGTAGTAGTAGTAGTAGTAGCAGCAGCAGCAGCAGTAGTTTCCAGGTCTCTGGCATGCCTGTTCAAGGCATCTCAGGTAGGAGGACTGGGAAAGGTGACCTTGCCCAAGGTGTTGGTGAAGTGCTGACCTTCAGAGGAGGCAATGCTGGTCTAGATAAGTCTGACCTGGGCCATAGCTAGACCTAAGGTTTATCCCTGGATCGTCCTGGGGACAAACCTGTTCATCTAGGTGACACACAGGGGATCCCGTGCTCAGGCAGGGATGAACCCTGGATGATCCCAGGATAAACCTTAGGTCTAGCTGTGGCCCTGGTCTAAGACAGCTTTTCTATAGCCTGTCTCTAGGTCCATTTAGCTCTCGTGGCCAAAAGCCATTGACAAATAAATCTATCCTCTATGAAATATGGTAATCCAAGTTCCACTTTCCAGTTCCTGCACAGCGTGTATGATTGGTCGTATGTTGTGCAGGAGCCCAACTGCTTCTCTGGGGCCTAAACTTCAGGGAGATTTGGCTCAGCAGTCAGTCCTCCGAAAATTGGATGGATTTGCCTTTGAAGAGACACGCCATAGAATTTGTTAGAATAACAAGGAGCTTCTCTTTCAAAGTAGAGAAACTAAAAGGTTTAAAAATAGTTAGACGTTGCCTGTTGCTTGCTACTGTCACTGGGCTGTTCTTTTCTTTCAGTTCCCTGTCGGGGATATTCAGTTTGTTTATCCAAACAAACAAAGATGAGTCTCAGGCCGTTTCGCTGTCAGGCAACTCCTGTTTTCTGAGAAAGCGACTGCAGACATTTCCGGTGGGAATAAAAAGAAGAGGGAACACAAATCTCTGCAGGCTTCTCTTTTTCCAAACTAAAACTTGGTCCTTGAGGTGCCCATTTGCTGCACAACATCCACGACACATAAACAAGAATAGCAACCGTTGCATAGGATGTGTTTACTTTTCTTTTTTTCAAAAAAAGAAAAAGAAAATAGCCACCAGGCATCTGACTGCGCTTTTTTCAACCGGGGCTCTGCTGGAGGCTGCTTTTGGGCACTGAGAACGGAACAGATGCACACAGAGGTATTCCAGCGTTTCCCAGTCCTGGTTTTGAAAAGAAAAATGACTCTTTTGGAGGCCGGTTTTGATGCCACCAGGGCCATGACGCTGGGAAGAGAGAAGAAGAAACACAGCTAGTCAGCTCTGACTGCAATTCAGCTGCTCTGTGCATTGGCGTCTCTGTTAAGGAGTAATTTGAGGTGAAAAAGTAAAAGAGAAAAGGAACAAAACTTATTCCCAGCTCTTAGTATGTCCGCACACCCCATAGCAGTCACTCGGTGCTGGGCTTTGGATACTGTTTGCACATATATTTAAATACAGCTGCTAGGAAATGTGTTTCTTAGCTCCAGGGATGTCACAGGCACTAGCCAATGGACGCCTTTCCACACCTAAAGGGGAAAGAGGGATGCAGGGGAGATGATCCCGGGATTTCCGGCTCCCGGGATCATCACCCTGTGGCCGCGTGACATCCTGGAAGTGAAGAGGGACATTGCGCCCATCACAGCCGCCATTTTTTTTAAAGAAATAGGAGACGGCACGTACTTGCACACCAGCAAAACACAAGTTTTTTTTTAAAAAAAATGCCCCGACCCTGCTCCCCACCCCACCCCCAATATCCCTGGACTGCCCACGGCCCAGCTCCTTCCCTCTGCTGACCCCCACTACTTGCGTGGAGGAGGGAAGAAGCCAGGACTGGTACCCACTCCTCCTGCAGTCTCAGGACGATCCCGAGACTGCAGGAAGAATCGGGTTTTCCCAGGGATTTTTTTTATCCCTGAGCTCCAGTTGCCTGACTGCCCACCGAGTACTCTCCCACAGTAAGAGATTGGGTGGGCAGCCTCTCCCAAGAGCCCTCCCTCCCGATCTCTCAGTCCAGGAGAGTCCTTAGAGTGAGGTTGGAGGGACAAGCTGCTCCAAGGAGCCCCTGTGGTGTAAAGTTCTTTTAAGTTAAAGTATGGGCTTTGCTAGACCTACCTGAAAGTCCGGTCGGGAGGAGAGGCGAGCCCGCGCTGCAGCTAGCAAGGGCTGTCGCCCCAGTCTATACGTCAGATGCGACAGACTAAAGGAAAGCCCTGTCGCATCCGCCATTATTTTTATTTATTTTTTCATTTCTAAAGGGCCAGATGCACAGGAGCGCACGATCAAGAAAGGTAACTTTAAAAAAAAAAGGTTTCCCCACTCCTGGCCCCGATCTCCCCCCTGCCCCATCTCCGCCCCCCCCCCCCCCGGCCGCGATCTCTCCCCCTGCCCCATGTGTGGCTTCTCCCAGCTACGCGCAAGTAAGCCGCATAGCTGGGAAAAGCCGTGGAACGGGCTAGACCTTCCACAGTCCCAGGCTCAGCCCTGGGCTGCGGAAATACCAGGCTACAAGTGGAGCCCATTACCCTGGGGCAAGGGAGGGTTGACACCTGCCTAAACCCGGGATCCCCTGTGCGTCATCTGGATGCACAGAGGCGATCCCGGGTATCAGCCCAGGCTAACTCCTCGTCTAGCAAAGCCCTTAGTCTCAGCCCAGCTGAACAGCATTTAAGTAATCAAGGTTTTGGGGTTAATCTGTCCCTTGTACCCAAAGTGTGCTGCTGCTTGTTTGGACGCTGGTCATGCTATAGAGAAATAAACATCGTTTGTTTGCCGTACGGGAGCCTCGATTCTTTTGGACTCTGCTCCACAAACTCCTCATAAGAACCCGACATTTCAGCCCCCGCTTGCTGCTCTCCCCCTGTGGCTTTGGCCTCGGCAGTCAGGTGGGGCAGGTGCGGCAGTGGTCCCTGCAGTGCCCTTAGGGGCCCACCTGGCTGCCGTCCCTCGTGATCCAACACCTGAGCAAGGGGTTCAGACTCCCTCATGGGAGGGCCAGCCTTAGCTGTCACCAAATGGGTGGCAGGAGCCAGATCCGGCCTCCCTCAACAGCTTTGCCCCATTGCTCCTGCTTCCCTTTCCTTTCCGTCCCTCGGGACCCTTGTCTCTCTGCCCCCCTTCTTTATCTACACCCTCCTCCCAGGCCTCGGTCTCCTTCCTTTCTCCCCATTGGTCCTGTTCCGGTTTGGTTCTATCCCCCTGTGGCCATGTTAACAAGATGCCTATCAAACAGGAAACATGGGAAAGGAATTGGTCTGAATCCCCCCCCCCCCGCTGCTACTCCTGTTGGGTTCACACAGGAGTCTGTTTCCCGGGAGAAGATCTCATGCGTTGCACTACGCAAGCTGGTTATCCCACTGCCAATCTCTCCGAAAGCTCCAGATGCATGACAAAGTATTGCGTCCAGTTCTGGGCTCCACAGTTCAAGAAGGACGCAGACAAGCTGGAGCGTGTTCAGAGGAGGGCAACCAGGATGATCAGCGGTCTGGAAACAAAGCCCTATGAAGAGAGACTGAAAGAACTGGGCATGTTTAGCCTGGAGAAGAGAAGATTGAGGGGAGACATGAGAGCACTCTTCAAATACTTAAAAGGTTGTCACACAGAGGAGGGCCAGGATCTCTCCTCGATCCTCCCAGAGTGCAGGACACGGAATAATGGGCTCAAGTTAAAGAGAGCCAGATTCCAGCTGGACATCAGGAAAAAATTCCTGACTGTTAGAGCAGTATGACAATGGAACCAGTTACCTAGGGAGGTGGTGGGCTCTCCCACACTAGAGGCCTTCAAGAGGCAGCTGGACAACCACCTGTCGGGGATGCTTTAGGATGGATTCCTGCACTGAGCAGGGGGTTCGACTCGATGGCCTTGTAGGCCCCTTCCAACACTGCTGTTCTATGATTCTATGAAATGCACTTCTGGTCATGGGGGCAGGAGTGTCCTCTGTGCAACATCACCCGAGGGCAGGCCATTCGTAAAAAAACCAGTGAGAAGGAGTCCCTGTTTTCCTTTGGTTGTCAGACAATAAATTAATTGGAAGGCGTTCTCCCCTTAGATAAAACATAATTAACTATTTAGAAGGTTCCCACTTGAGGGAAGAGAGGGAAAATACATTTCAATTAAAAAAACAATCTACTTTATTAAGTTTTCAGTTCTAGGGTTTCATTACATGAAACCATGCGAAAGCCCACTGCTGGTAATTCACATCTGCTTGAAGTTACCTGTGTGAATACAACACACCAGTTATGGGGCAGAGTGGGGAGCAGAGGGGAGAATCTGGAAATGTCATTTGATCAACTCTTTCATTTCGCATCAGAGCCTCCTTTGCCGCTTTGCATTTTTTTCCCCCAAGGAAGCTCAGCTTGCATGGAGGCTGGGGGCATCTTTTTAGTGTCAGGTGAAAACCTTTTGATATTCCTGGGTCTTTTTGACTTGCTGATCTTAATTCTGCTTCTGGAACCTGCTGTTTGCTGTGCTTTTAATTTTTTTGTTATTGTCTTTATTGATTTATTGATCTTATTTTGATAGATTTTTTATGTTTCCTGTCAACACCTCTAAGAAACCTCTTGGATTGAAGATAAACAAACAAATTTACCCTCACTCTGAAGTAGCTATGAATACCATCATAGAGCCAACCTTAACTGGGCAGTGATAGCAACAGTCATCCATGCTCTGATAACTTCTCGTCTGGATTACTGCAATGCGTTATACATAGGGCTGCCTTTGAAAATGGTCCAGAAACTTCAGCTGGTCCAAAACAAGGCAGCAAGATTGTTAACAGGGACTGGCCAGCAAGACCACATCACGTGGGTCCTTTTCCAGCTTCACTGGCCGCCAGTCCAGGCCTAGGCCCAGTTCAAACTGTTGGTATTAACATTTAACCCTCTAACCAGCTTGGGACCAGGTTCCTGGAGGAGAAGGCTCTCAGTGGCCTGGTTCAGAAGACACTTTAAACCATGGCTTTAACCATGGTTAAAGCAATTTAACCATGGTTAAAGCCCTTTCAACCAGGTCGGTGCTACCATAGAGGCCACTCAGGCGGCTGCCTAGAGTGCCAAAGCTAAGAGGGGCGCCGGGCACAGCGCAGCACTCATGCGCGTTGGCTGTGAGCCGGCCCAGCCCGAGGATTCAGCTGGGCCTGGGTGGGCGAGATGGCGCCCTGCGCCCGCCCAGCCAAAGCGAAACCAAGGGCGCTGGGGTTGGGGTGGGGCGGCTCCATGTTTGGACTACCGGAATACTCCCGGAAGAGAGAGAGAGAGAGAGGGAGAGAGAGAGAGAGAGAGAGAGAGAGAGAGAGAATGTGTGGGTGAATGCGGTGCATGGGGTCTTTGAGTGAATGCATGTGTTCATGCGTGTGTTTGTTTGGAGTGAGTGATGCTGAGTGTGTGTGTGCACGTGTGTGTGAGTTGGGAGGGGGATGATTTGGAGGTGATATTCCTATTAAATAATGCATTTTAGACCCATAGACGTTCCTTTCCAATTTGTTTGCTATAATCGGCATCACGTATTTCTTGCACTTTAAAATAAATTGAGCAGTTTCAAGTTTTGTGCTTCTTATTTTTCCAGGAAACATCTGTTCTTAAAAATCAAAGTTGGCATTTTTGGGGTGGGTGGGTGTGGGTGTGAAAGTAGCTCACCTTGCCTAGGGCGCAAAATAGTCTGGCACAGGCCCTGCTTTTAACCATGGTTAAAGCCGTGGTATAAAGCGTCTTCTGAACCGGACCAATGGCTACTACTCTTGATGGTTACATGCTACCTTCAGTAGCAGAGATGGTAAGCCTACACATGCCCATTGCTGGGGAACAGGGGTGGGAGGGTGCTGTTGCACTTGTGTCCTGCTTGTGGGTTCCTGCTCAACAGCTGGCTGGCCTCTGTGTGAACAGAATGCTGGACTAGATGGACTCTTCTTATGTTCTCGTCTGAAGGAATGTCTCCTCCCATATGTACCTGCTAGGACCCTAAGATCATATTCAGGTCCTTCTCCGCGAGCCCCTCCCAAAGGAAATGAGGCAGGTGGCTACCAGGAAGAGGGCCTTCTCTGCTGTGGCACCTTCGCTGTGCATTGAGCTCCCTAGAAATGTTCACCTGGCATCTACATTATACCCTTTCCGACGCCAGGTGAAGACATTTTTATGCTCCCAGTATTTTAGCATCCTAATTTTTAGCTCTGCTATTTAAAATCTGTATTTTAAATCTCTGCATTGGTGCTAGGTTTTATTCTGGTTGCCCTTTTATGTTGTGGTTTTAAGCTTTCATAGTGTGTACTCTATGCTGTATTTTATGATTTTAATTTTTGTGAACCACCCAGAGAGCAACAGCTATTGTGCGGTATAGAAATGAAATAAATAAATAAACCTCCTTGGCTACGTCGCTTTGTGACATCATCATATTCACAACATGTTCCCTGATTAGACTGGAGTCATATAGTGAAGGAGAAAGAGTTAGCAACAGAACAGGGAGATAATATCTGTTTAACAGGACTTTTAAAATGTGGGAAACACTATATTCATGGTGCAAATTGGAATGGGTGAACGTTGGTGCATTTGGTTCCTTGGTTCCTTCAGAAGTTACCCGTCTAGATCCCTCCACAGAAATATGCACAATAAACCCAGGGGACTAGACCAAGATGGCCATCAATTCCACTCTGAATTAGCAGGGTAGCACAAAGGTTTTGCCTTTCTAGTTGAGAAAATGTTTTGCAGACTTAATTCTAGAGGAAATTAAAACTTGAATTCCTTTGTGCTATACAGATACAAGTTGAGGCTGTTAGAGTAATGCACCATTTCGCCTTCAGTTACGGCGTTGGGAAGACAGGGGTATTACGGTGCAGCGGACTGGAGAGAACGAGAATTAGTTCACTCAATTAAGTCATGATTAATTTATGTTGGATCTTGTTCTCCTGAGTCTATAAAAACAAAGACTTAAGTTAACTGGCAGTATTTAGTTTAATAAAAGTAAAGTCTTTAAAGATGATTTCAGGAAAGAGCGAGGGGGGGTTGCCCTGCTGCTGACAAAATCAATAGACAGCAGGATTCTTGTTTAATTTCTGTCAGCACAACTTAAAATAGCTTTACGGCCTAATAAAAAAGGGGGGCAGGATGCATCGTTCAACGGGAGATCCTGAAGATCTGGATGGAACAGCTAATCCGGCAGCTCCAATCAGACGGGCATCAAATTGCAAATGCAGCTTCGGTTGCCACTCACTTGCGCTAAAGTTTCCGTCTCCCTCCTGACGGGAGCGCCAAGAACCGTGTTCTCCTGACAGCCGAATCCCATTAAAACAGCATCACTTACACCTGTGAACAGGCTTTGATTACTCTAATGATCCCTGCACAATAAATGTAAATCGCTCTCTGAGTTTTTAATTGCACAGGATGAATGAGAGAAGACCATGGCCGTAAGATTGCAGAAACTTACTGGTATCTGCTTAAGATGAATGCCTGTCGCTGCAAGAGCCAATCAAACGCTTCCCTAGCTGTGCCAGAAACTGGAAATTGGCAATTCTGGGTGGGTGTGGGCAGATGCAGCTCCTTATCTATTGCACCTGGGCAGTGCTCTGGAGTCCTTCGATGAAGTTCTTCCACTCCCATCATCACTGGTGCACATATATCGCTCCTCTGGACTGGTTCCAACCACTGGTTATTCCAGCTTTCTCCAACCTAGTGCCTTACAGATGTTTAATCCCATCAACCCCAGCCACAATGGTCAGGAATGCTGGGAGTTGTCGTCCAAAACATCTGGAGGGGCACCAGATTGAGGAAGGCTCAGTGACTCTGGTGGGCTCTCCGAGAAACAGCCCTGCTACTCAAGGCCCATCTTCACAGGAGATATCCAGGACTGAACCGGGGACTTCCCACAAAGCCTGTGCATTGCTGCTGAGCCCATACCCAAGAACAAAATTGCCGTGGCCCCAAGCCCTCCCACTGAGATGTGAGACCATAGAGAGGTCTGCCATGCAATCCACAAAGTTTTATTCAGTGAATAGACACCTCTTCACATCGGAAGGGAGTGTGAATGCCAGGAGCTGTCCTCTACGCTTAATTAGTCTCACAAAGCAAGGCAGTTGTCTATCAACTAAATGGACAGTTTCCCACAGTGCCTAACAGGCTTTTATTGAATCCCTCTTTCAGGGAGGTCCTTCAAGGTGAAGCCTCTGCTGAGTGTCCTTCCAAGTGGACTGCCTCCACCTCCTCTCAACTCCGCCAACTTCACCCTGTGGCAAACTCTTGGATCTGACAACTCTGATGTTTCCTCCCCCTCTAACAAAGACGTTCCCACAGGCAGGAAGGATGATTTCTGAGCCTGGGCCCCCTGTCTGATAAGCTCCTGGGAAGATTCCTCCTTGACTCCTGGAAAGTCTTGGGGAATTTCCTCCCCCGCTTCCTGTCTGGGCTGGTGTCAGGGAAGAGTTTTGGCACTGCATTGAGCTTTGTAGTTTGTAGCTAAGATTTAATTAGAAGTAGACTGGAAGGTTTGGGACCTATTCAGCCTATGGAATGTCAGAACCTGTGTGAGCTTATCCCTGTAGTTGTTCTTAGAGCAAAGCCAGGGGGAGTTCCACTACTCCCTATCCACCTGCCGGCTTCAGCCTTGGAAAGAAGAAGGTCTCTGTGAGAATCCAACAGAGAAAGGGTTGGGGTTTGCAGAAGGATCATCCAGATTAAAGTGTCATCCTGGGTTGCTGAGCAGTGCCACCTTGTTTGGACAGCAGCCTTGCTGAAAGGCCGAAAGGCCTTGTTTGTCAAGGGACCAAAGGAGGTCTCACACCTCCCTTTTTAAATGGATGCAAAAGAGAGGAACCTTTGCTAGAAACATCTCATCTACGCTGCCAGGAAACCCCTCCCTGTTTGGATCCATCATCATCTAGGCCTCTGGAGGAACTCTGAACAGGGACTGGAATTTTGGATTACTAAGAACTTGCCATGAAAAGTACTGTGAGGCTTTTCATAAACTTGACCTCTCCTTTGCTGTGTATTCTGTGTATACCTAGGGAGGTTGTGGGCTCTCCCACCCTAGAGGCCTTCAAGAGGCAGCTGGACAACCCTCTGTCAGGGATGCTTTAGGGTGTGGTCAGAGGAAGATTTGTTAAACCAGAGTTGGATGCCACATCTGTACCATTGATGTAATTGAGAAAAGGAGACCATATTTCATCGAAAGGGTCATAGCTAAGTTGGCCCGACGAGACTCTGCGGTGGTAGGTTAATTTTTCAGAGCAGGCTATATCCCACAGTAAATTGAAGGAAACAAGCTCAGTTCGGCATCTACAGAAATCGTGTTTGTGTATTTATTAGAAACGCTGTCTGACTTGCATGTTTTTATATATATTTTTAACTTTTTTAAAACTGCTTTGTTAAATAGAGTTTAATAAATAAATATTTTTTAAAAAAGGATGCTTTAGGGTGGATTCCTGCACTGAGCAGGGGGTTGGACTCGATGGCCTTGTAGGCCCCTTCCAACTCTGCTATTCTATGATTCTGTGCCTTTGGCTGTTGCTAGATGAGGGATTAGCCCGGGCTGATACCCGGGCTCACCCCTGTGCATCCAGATGACGCACAGGGGATCCTGGGGTCAGCCTGGGCTAAACCCTCCCTTGACCGGGATGACTGGCACTGTTTGTGTCCTGGTACATAACACCAGGTACGTAACTGGCTGCGGAAGGTCTAGCTGGTTCCGCGGCTTTTCCTGGCTACGCAGCTTACTCGCGAGTGGGAGTGCTGTGCCCATCAGACTGGAGGGATCGCAGGGGGGAGAGAAGGAGGCCAGGGGGGGAAGAGCGGACCCGGCAGGAGAGATGGGGGGCGGAGCCAGGGGGGGAGATCACAGCCGGGGGGGAGCGGAGATCGCAGCCGGGGGGGTGGAGGGGGCATTGGACATGGCAAGTGGGGGGGCAGGCAAGCAAGTGGGGGGCGGGGGCAAGCAGGGGTGGGCGGGCGAGCGAGCGGGGGCGGACGAGCAAGCAGGGGTGGGTGGTGAGCGAGCGGGGGCAGGTGGCGATCGGGGGGGCAGGGGGCAAGCAAGCAAGCAGGGGGCAGACAGGTGAGCGAGGGGGCGAGCAGGGGCAGACGAGCAAGCGAGCGGGGGGTGGACGGGTGAGCAGGGGGCGGGGTGGGCGAGCAAGGGGGTGGGCAGGCGAGCGGGCGGGGGCATCAGACATTGTGGGGGAATCGGGGGCAGGGGGAGCGGGGAACCCTTTTTTAAAAAAAACACGTACCTTTTCGTTGGTGCGCTCCTGCGCCCATGGCACCTTTAAGTTTTTAAAAAATGGCCGATGTGACGGGGCTTTCCCTTACCCCATCGCGTGTCATGTGTAGACCGGGGCGATGGCCCACGCTAGCTGCAACGCAGCCTCGCCCCGACTCCCCACCGGATTAACAGGTAGGTCTAGTGAGGCCCTTTGTTTGTCATCAGCTCAGTGAAGCGGCAGACTGGGTTTGATCTGTGACTGTTGGAGTTTCTTCTGTTTGGATTTATGCAGCATTGAGATTCTAGTGCAAAAGTGCTGCCGCAGAACTCCTTGCATCTGTGAGTATATCCCTCCCTTAAGCTTGTTTAGGCCTTGACCATGTTGCCTTTGTGTTACCAACATATGATCCGAGGTTGGACCAGCTCTCTCTGAGTGGCTTGTTAGGCCTTTCAAGAATTTGCTCCTTTGGTTGCCAGAGGGATCATGTCAGGAATCCTCTCCCTCCCTTGTCCAGGTTTGGAACCCGTGTCTGGATTGACCTTCCCTTGTGTTCAGAACCGTGGAGATGGCAACAGGGAAACCACGTTGATGGGGAACTCATTCACAGTAGTAGTGATTAGCTTTTGACTGTTCTGGAATTCCTTGGAGCCTAGAGCTACTGACCATCAGCTATATGATTTCTGAAGTGTGTAACCATTAAGCTTTCACTGTGAGATTTCCTGCAATAAAGAAGTCTCACTGACTTGGGTGTCCCATGTCAGTTTTCCAGAAAGTGTGTTTGCCTGAGGGACCAAGAAATCCGACAGTTGGTCATCGTCTTCTTCTTCTTCTTCTTCTTCTTCTTCTTCTTCTTCTTCTTCAGGCTCTGAGTCCAATTTTGGATACACACCAGGAAAACCAAGCCTGATCCTGACACCAATCCAGATTGGGTCCAGACTTGGATTATTATTTATTTTATTATATTTTTATATCCTGCCTTTCCTCCAAGGAGCTCCAGGCGCCACCGTGACAAAGCAATGACATCTTCTCCACATGCCAGGAAGTCAAAGACTCTGCTGAAGTCCTTATACCACTAATGGGATCTCTCTCGCCCAATTTCCTGCTGTTTATACTGGGATACAAAAAGAGGCCCACATGTGCTGAACACGTGAAGGAGCTTCTGAGAATGTGACTGAAGAGGACCTACAAACATACACATGAACATGGGTTGGTCTCTGTCCATGGGAACAGCACTTGTGTTTGCCAGAATCCTCAGAAGTCAGATGGAATGTTGCAAATTTACTTTGATGTATGGAGGTGATTTTCACTGAGAATTATTGACTTTCTCTGCTATTGTTGTTTTGTAAAACTTTATTGCACTTTGCTTTTTCTACTGGAATTATGTGACAGATTAATGAGTAACGGGCACTGGTTGAAGGTCACTTTCTAATAACCTTGAATCTAAACAGTTGAGATTTAGGCCATTGCTAGACAAGGGTTTAGCCCAGGCTGTTACCTGGGGCTAAACCCTAATGCACAGGGGATCCCAGGGTCAGCCTGGGCTAAACCCTGCCTTGGCCCGGGATAACCGGCATTGGTTGTGACACTGTATTTCCGTAGCCCAGGGCTGAGCCCGGGGCTGTAGAAGGTCTAGCCAGTTCCACGGCTTTTCCCAGCTACACGGCTTACTCGCGAGTAGCTGGGAGAAGCCGGGGGGAATCGCAGGAGGGGAGATGGGGGCCGTGGGGAAAGAGCAGACCCGGCAGGAGAGATGGGGAGGAAGAGCGGAGCCAGGGTGGGGAGATTGCGGACGGGGGGGCGGAGGGGGCATTGGACATGGCAGGCAGGTGATCGGCCGGGAATGGTGGATGGGGTGCGATCAGGCAGGGGGGGCATCGGACATGGCAGATGGGGGGGAAGGAGAACGGGGCCAGGGCAGTGAGATCATGGACAGGGGGAAGGAGAACGGGGCTGGGGGGGGGGAGATCACAGGTGGGGGGAAGGAGAACGGGGTCAGGGCGGGGAGATCACAGACAGGGGGGGAGGAGAACGGGGTCAGGGTGGGGAGATCGCAGACGGGGGGAAGGAGAACAGGGCCGGGGGGGAGATCGCGGATGGGGGGGGAAGGAGATTTTTTTTAAAAAAAAACACTTACCATTCCTGGCTCCTGTGCTGCTGCTGCCGCTTTAAAAGTAAAAAAGAATGGCAGCCGTGACGGCTCTCCTCCAGAGCTCGTCGCGGCTCGCGTGTGAATAAGGGCGAGATCTCGCATTAGTCATAATGCGAGGTCTCCTCTCCTCTCCCCCGGATTTTCCACCTGGTCTAGCAAGGCCTTTAGATTGATTTCTCCCATGACACCCAATGGTGGTGATGGGTGGGGTGCGGAAGGGACGGTGATGCATTTTTTTCTTTCATGCTGATGCTGAACACACCTGTGCTTGGCTGTGCGACCTAAGGGCAATCTCACTCTTGCACCAACACCAAGTAATCTCATTGGAAGGGGTGAACCCATTGGTAGAACCCGCTTTAGACTAAGTGAAAGCTTGCAAGGCCAATTACACAAAAGGATTCATCTTAAACAAGATTATACCTATTCACTAAATGCACTTAATTTTTCCCTGTTCATCCTTCATTTCAAGGTCTTTAGAATCAAAGGAGAGCAATTTTATACTGTATGGAACACACACATGAGAAAGAAAGGGAGAGAGCCACTGAGAGGGAGGGGGGAGAATGGGGGCACAAGAAGAAATGCTTGGCCTACATATTGGGGGGAGGCGGTTGGAGGGAGACTAAAGGCCACCTGGAAGATTCAAGGCACTGCATTGTCCCTACCTGCATTGTCCTTGTGCAACACAACGTGCATTATTATGTGCCCCTTTCCTGCACTAGCATCCAAAAGAAAAAGAAAAGAAGCCGACATTCTATGAGCAGCATAAGGAGTGGACAACGTGGAAATGTTCAGATTGAGCCAGTGTTGCCTAGTGGTTAGAGCGTTGGACTGGGATCCGGGAGATCCGGGTTCTAGTCCCCACTCGGCCATGGAAACCCACTGGGTGATTTTGGGCCAGGCACAGACTCTCAGCCCAACCCACCTCACAGGGTTGTTGTTGTGAGGATAAAAATGGAGAGGAGGATGAGGATTATGTGCATCGCCTTGGGTTCCTTGGAGGAAAAAAGAGGCAGAATATAAACGCAATAATAAAAATAAATTAAATAAATAAATTGACGAGTCTCCAGCCGAAGATTTGGCTGGTTAGTAGAAATAAATAGTAATTGGGGGGAAGGGGTGTATTCAATCTTTAGCAAACTGTTGTACTGGAAATCCTGCCACACCCCACATCCGGAAACTTCAATTAGTCCAAAATATGGCAGCCAGGTTGGTCACTGGGTCACCTAGGTGTGACCACATTACACCAACTTTAAAATCACTCCACTGGCTGCCGATTAATTTCTGGGCAAAGTACAAAGTGTTGGTTATAACCTTTAAAGCCCTACATGGTTTGGGTCCAGTCTACCTACGGGTTCGCCTTCTCTGGTACAATCTGCCCCGCACACTCAGGTCCTCTGGGGAGAATCCACTTCAGCTAGCAAAAACTAGATTAACAGCTGTTACCCAGAGGACCTTTCCTTCCGCTGCTACCAGACTGTGGAATCATAGAATCATAGAATAGCAGAGTTGGAAGGGGCCTACAAGGCCTTCGAGTCCAACCCCCTGCTCAATGCAGGAATCCACCCTAAAGCATCCCTGACAGATGGTTGTCCAGCTGCCTCTTGAATGACTCTAGTGTGGGAGAGCCCACAACCTCCCTAGATCATTGGTTCCATTGTCGTACTGCTCTAACAGTCAGGAAGTTTTTCCTGATGTCCAGCCGGAATCTGGCTTCCTGTAACTTGAGCCCATTATTCCGTGTCCTGCACTCTGGGAGGATCGAGAAGAGATCCTGGCCCTCCTCTGTGTGACGACCTTTCAAGCATTTGAAGAGTGCTTTCATGTTTCCCTTCAGTCTTCTCTTCTCCAGGCTAAACATGCCCAGTTCTTTCAGTCTCTCTTCATAGGGCTTTGTTTCCAGACCCCTGATCATCCTGGTTGTGCTCCTCTGAACCCCCTCCAGCTTGTCTGCATCCTTCTTGAATTGTGGAGCCCAGAACTGGATGCAATACTCTAGATGAGGCCTAACCAGGGCCGAACAGAGAGGAACCAGTACCTCACGCGATTTGGATGCTAGGGAAGATAGGGAAATGCTTCCCCACCCCACCCTCTATCTAGGACTGCCCCTGGTCTCCCTCCCACTCCATATGCCCCAACTGCCCCTAGATACAGAGGGATCCACTCTTGCCAGAGTTGCTGGCTAGAGTTTTGGTGGGTCCTTGGGCAATGCCGCCCCTCTTCTACCCTGAATGGGATCTCCCTCTCTTCACCACTACCCATTGGTTGGTCCTTTTTCCTTGGCCCCAATCCGCACGTAGGCCCAGAGGGATCTGGAGAGGCAAGCAGAGGCTGCTGTTCACACGACAGCAAGCGGGGAGAGGAGCAGCAGGGCCTTGGGCCTCCAGGACTTGGCAGTGGGGTCCCTGGTGGGCCTTGGCAGGGGCCCAACATGGCCGACCCCAACACCAGCCCCAGTCTTCTAATGTCTGTCCCTGATACATGGCTGTCCATTTTAGCCTTTGAGGAATACCTTATTCAAGTGCCACGGATGTGGATTGCTAGAGGCGCCAGGTCCCTTTCCAGGTCCACAGAGATGAAAGCTCTGGGTTGGGTAGATCTTGCCTCTAAACATGTACGCACGCATGTGCCACTGCCAACGCAAATGCATGAACATTCAAACACCAAGCTGTGAACTGCCTGTCGTGCCACACGCATGGAAGAAGCTCACTCTGAACTGCGGAAAGCGGACTGCAAGAATGTGATGTTTTCCCATTATCTCTTTAGCCCAAAGAGCAATCTTTTGAATGTATTTATTTAGAGTGTTTCTATCCTGCTCTTCAATGGGATTCACAGGGTGCATAACAGCCGTCTTCTTCATTTGTTTTTCGAAACAGGACAAAATGCAACAGGCAGCGAAGGGTTT